>NC_090922.1:598902711-599210569 GCF_040938575.1 Ambystoma mexicanum | reverse complement strand
TTGGTGGTGGGAGAAAATAATGTTCAGCGATTGTGATTGCAATTTTTAATTGGTCAGGATTAGTTCTAATTTACCACAGAGAGATTTATCTGCATTAATGCACAATACACATGTATCTAATCCTGACAAAAATATACTAGTTAACAAAAATGCCAGGTCTTGATGGCTTTGTGAAACTGGCGAAAGTTATCAATCGCTCAAATGATTTGAGGGAGGGAGTTCCACAATCTTGGAGCAGCCGCCGAGAATCTGCGGTCACCTCTGTAGATGAACTGGAATGTGGGGATCACCAAAATGATCTTGTCTTTAGAGCATAGTGATCTCATTGGTTTATACTCCTGAACTGTATTTTATTTTAAAATATAGTTTTTATTAACATTGTTTTTAAGGTTATTACAACAAACATGTAATTTCAAACCGATGCCATTCTCAGAAAAAATAAACATTCGAACAATAACCACCTCCACCCTCCCCCACCCACCCCAAGCCAGTGAACAGGTGCCAATGTCAAGCTTATCGTGCAGGAACGCGTTATGCATTCTTCGAGTTCGGACTATCGAATATATTGGTGCACACATAGTTCAGGGCTCAACCTAGCAGCACCCCCCGGGGGGGGGGGCTTGTGCCTTATACAATGGATATCTAGTAGGTCCTCCATTTCCACTGGACTTCAAACCCAAACATGCCAGCAGCTATTGGGCTCACCCCTCAGATCGATCGTTCATACTTTTCAAAGAAGGGAAGCCAAAGTTCCTCAATATTGGATCTGGATTCATCCAGGACATGAGTTAAAAATTCTAAGTCATATATCGTCCGCACCTTCGTTACCCATTCCCTCTCATCAGGCATGTGCGGATTCCTCCACTTCTGGGCCAAGCAGGACCTGGCTGCTACGAACATGACCTGCGACATGTGGCCCTGGGTGTCCTCCTGGTCATCACCCACCTCAATACCAAACAGCAGCAACCAGGGACAGAGGGGCCTAGAGACACCATCCACCCCCTTAACCTATGATTGGACCTCTTCCCAGTAAGACTGCACCCTCGGGCAAGACCACCACATGTGCATATAGTCCCCTTTTTTTCTTTTTGCATTTCCAGCAGTATGGGTCGTAGCCCGGACTCATCCTGGCTATCAACTGTAGGGGATAGTGCCATCTGTGTAAAATCTTGAGGGCCTGGTGTCTGTACTGGGGGGAGGTAGTTGAGCGATGGGCCCGGATGCACATTTTGGTCCACCTTTTATCGTCTATTGCCATGCCCAAATCCTTTTCCCATTGTACTCTTGCTGACGGTGGATCCCTGGGTATCAAAAGCAGGAGAAGTTTGTACAAACGAGATATGACGCCCCTAGAGCCCCGTGTGGAGATGATCGCTTTCTGGAAGTCCGTTAGTTCCCTCCTGAGCGTGTCCCCCCATTAGGGTTCAGAGAGGACTCCCTTCAGTTGGAGATAGCGAAAAGGTGAGAGCTTGCCCAGCCCCAGGACCTCCTCCAGGTCCAGGAGGGGCATGAAGGAGCCACCTACCCACCGGTGGCAAGCCCTAACAAGGCCCGCCTCATACCACCTCTGATACGCGGCCGGCTCTGCAATCTTAGCTATGAATGGTGGTGCCCAGATGCAGCTCAATGGGGAAGGCCAGGTTGTGAGCCATCTGTAAGAACTCCCCTCCTTCCAGATAGACCACAGGACACCCAGTACTGGATGATCCAAAACACGCCTGGGGATATGCGCTCTGGCGACCCACAACCACTCGTCGAGCGTGACCGGGGCAAGTAACCTATTGTCCAGTGCTACCCACTGCTTTTGTGTCCCAGGGTTAAAGTGGTCGACCAGAATCCTCAGTTGGGAGGCCCTGTAATATGTATCGAAGTCCGGAAATCCCACCCCACCATCTTCCTTGGGTCTCGTTAGGACATCGTAGGAGATCCTGTGTTTTTTCCCTCCCCAGAGGAACCTGAGTAGGGTGCGCTTCATGGACAGTAGGAACGTGGCCGGGACCTGGGTGGGGAGCATCTGGAAGAGGAATAGGAATTTGGGAATTACCACCATCTTGATCAGGTTGAGTCGTGCCATCCACAAGAACCCTGAGGCTGCCCACCTCTCTATATCTCTTTTGACCTCCGTCCACAAAGGGGTGAAATTACTCAGGAAGAGGTTTTTTGGGTCTGGTGTTATTTGGATCCCCAAGTGCCAGAATCCCTCTCTTTGCAGTTGAAAGGGAAGGCCCTCCACATACTCCCTCTCGGCGTCCGGTAGTCGACCTCCCATAAAAGCCACAGATTTACCCAGGTTGACCCTGTACCCCGAGAGGCTCCCATAACGCTCCAGTGCCTGCAACACATGAGGGACCGTCAGTGACGGTTTGGTAACAATAAGGAGAGCGTCGTCGGCGAACAGGCTGATCTTGTAGTGGGAGCCGCCCATCTGTACTCCAGTGATAGCCTCGTTGTTACGCACCGAGATCGCCCAGGGTTCCATGACAAGGGCGTATATCAGGGGGGATAGTGGACAGCCCTGTCTCGTGCCCCGCTCTAGGGGAAAGGCTTCCGATTCCATCCTGTTGACAGCCACCCTAGTCGTTGGGACCCATCCCTATTGCCGAGAGGACCTCCCCCATGAAGGCCCAGCTCACCCGGTCGAAGACAGCAGGAGGAGCCCCTCGTTCCGGGTTTCCCTTGAATGCAACACATGGAGGGTTTTGCGCATATTATTCGAGGCTTGTCTGTTTAATATAAAGCCCGACTGGTCTGGATGGACCAGGCGGGGCAGGCATCTCTCCAGGCGAGTGGCCAGAATCCTGGCAAATATTTTAGCATCTAGGTTCAAGAGGGAGATGGGCCTATAAAAGCCTCGCTCTGTGGGGTATTTTCCTGGCTTGGGGATCACAGAGATGAGTGCCTGTAAGAATGTGGGGGATTGTCTCTTTACTACGAATGTGGTTGAACAATTTGGCCAAGGGTTCCGTCAGAATGGCTTGGAATTGTTTATAAAAATCAGCCATGTATCCATCACCTCCGGGGGCCTTCCCTGCTTTAAGTCTCTTGATGGCTGCCTCTACCTCCTCCACCGTTATGTCCCCCTCCAAGCCCTGCAGCTGGGCCTCCGTTAAGCAGGGTGGCCGGTGTTCTTCCAGATAAGCCCGAATCTCCTCCAGCGATTCCCCCTCCTGTTTTGTGTACAGGTCCCTGTAGAAAGTTGTGAAGGAGACCACTATCTCTGCCTTTCTGTTGAGAGCCCTGCCCTCCCCATCTTTAATAGGTCCAACCCTCCTCTCCAATCTACAACCCCTAGCTCTACGTGCCAGTAGGGTCCCCACCGTGTCCCCCTTTTCGTAGTAACGTTGTCGAGTGTATCTCAACTTCTTGATCACCTCCCCAATGAGGACCGTGTGTAAGGCCTGACATTTTTTGCGCATTTCCGATAGAAGGGAGTCCTTATCAACCCCCTCCTGGGTGAGCCTACTCTGCAGGCTCTTGAGTTCAGCCCGTATCTTGGTCTCAATGAGCCCTCTCTCCCGTTTGCACCTAGAACCCTCGGCTATAAGGAGACCACGGAAGGTGGCCTTCGCCGCCTCCCACACTACCGCCATGTCCGTCTCCCCATCCTCGTTTATCTCGAAATATGCCTCTATTTCGCCTCTGAGGAATGCCCTGAAGACCGGGTCCCTAAGGAGCGTGTCATTACACCTCCACCGGCCGACCTGGGGGACAGGGGAAGCGACCAGTCCGCCACCAGAAGCTTGTGGTCAGACCATGTTATTGCCTCAACCCTCGGAGCTGTAGCCACCCCGCTCCCCTCTTTGGAAGTCAAGAAGAAATCGATTCTGGTGTAGGTGTGGTGTGGGGGGGGGAGAATGTATATCCCACGGGCTCCGAGTGTGTCATTCACCAGACGTCCTCCCAATAGTGTTCCCTCAGCAGGGTCTGGAGCGTTAGATTGTCCTTGGTGATCCCTCTCGGTTCAGTCACTCGTGCCGTCCACCAGTCCAGCCCGGGGTCCAAAATGAGATTGAAGTCCCCCCCCAGTATCATGGCCCCCTCAGCCCATTCATCCATTACCCCCAGGATCTGGGTTAGGAAGCCTATCTGGCCTGAGTTGGGAGCATAGAAGGTGGCCAGGGTTATGCGTTCCCCTTCATATGTGGCCTTGATCCCCAGGAACCTCCTCTTAAAGCCTCTCTTGGTCTCTGTGTTGGTAAGATGGAGTGTCTTGCCCAGGAGAATCCCCACACCCTCCTTCTTTGAGCTCCTATGGGAGGCCCAGAAGTTGGCGCCAATGTCCTTCCCCCTGATGGGTGATTCCCTCCCCTGTCTGTAATGGGTTTCTTGGAGGAACAGCACCATCAACTGCTGTTTGCGAAACATGTTACTGGTCAGGGACCTCTTGTTTGGTGAATTGAGGCCCTTGACATTGAGTGTGCCTATCTTACCTTCAACCATTATCGTCTAGGTAGTCCGCCTCTAGATTTACCGTAGTGTAATGCATGCGTATGGCACGTTGAAAAATATAGGATTCCTCTTCAAACTGGCTAGTCACCCCACCCCCCCCCGTGGACCCCTCTAAACATTCCCATTTTGACCTTAATGATGGTTGTTCTCCCCCCTCCCCCCTTGCTCCTTTCCCCCTCCCCCTCCCCCCGTCTTGAGGCATTCATCCATGTCACCCGATCTTCTTCAGGGACGGTCAACGAACCACCAAGGACCCTACCCCAGCCCCGGGTAGTGTAAGCAAGCGGATAACCCATTCTCTATTAAACCAGAATGAACGCGTGTGAACCTTCAAACAAAACTTATGAGACGTAACTCTGTTCCATCGAACCAATCAACCAACATTATACAAAGTTACAGTTACTTCAGGTGATCCTCAGAGGCCGATGATGGGTGCCTGGTTTTTTGGAATTTGCGTGCCCCCTTAACCTTGGTCTTGCCGCTAGGTTAACCCAGTCTGTCGGGGCCCTGCGGTGGGTTCCTGGCCTCGCCCCCCGCTCCGCCGGATGGGCCTACGCGATCTCCCACCAAGTCATTGGTGGCCCTCCGTCACCAGGTTGTGTCTTTCACCCGACCACTCGAATGCCAGGTAGAAGGGGTGACCCCAGTGGTACCTGAACCCTTGCCCTGCAACCATCTGGTTAGGGCCCCGTATTTCTTCCTCATTGCAAGGGTGAGGGCCGAAAGGTCCTGGTAGATTGCAACCTTAGAGTCTCCGTATTAGATATCACCGAAGTTCCTCGCCTTCTCCAGGATCCTGGCTTTGTCTCTATAGTAGTGTAGTCAAGCCAGCACCGACCTCGGCCCCCTGCCATGGCCGCCGGCTCGATGCACCCTATCAAATTTAATCTCGATGTCGGCCTCCTCCCCCATGACGATTCTTAGGATGTCGTGGACCTTGCCCTCCAGTGCCTGCGTGCTCTCCCCTTCGTATTCCACAAGGCCAAAAATGTGCAAGTTGTTCCTCCTCTCCCTGTTCTCCATGTCGTCCACCTTGAACCGTAGTTCCTTCTCCCTACGGTGTATCTCCTGAAATCTGGCCTCCATTTGAGTCTCCAGGATCACCGTGGAGAGCTGATTGTTCTCGACTCCCTCCACGCGATCCTCCAGGGTGGTGACCTTGGTGGTAAGGTCTACCAATTTAGCACCCATGTCGGTTCGAATCCCACGTATTTCCTCCAAAATCATCTGGATGTTGTTTTGGATGGCCCCCAGGTCAGGAGGCGGCATCGATGGAGACCCGGCGGCCATTTTGTCCCCTCCAGCAAACTGATACTTGGAGAGGGCCTCCTTCCAACTCATGGGGTGTTGGTTGCGGCTGAGTGTATGAGGAGGGACGCCAGACGGGGGGGCGCCTATGGTAGCGCCAGCCGACTAACTTGAGGGGTTCAATGCCAGTGGAACGGCGGCCTATACACAAAGTCCTGGCCCGAGGGCCTCTCACCTGGCGTGTGTCTTCACCGGTAATCTCTCCAGCGTCTCCGGCCGTGTTCGGTATGGGCGCACTCCCGCGACGGCCCAGGCTGGGGAGTTCTGGCGTGCAGTTGGGTGGGCCTGATATACCCCGTGGGTGGGTGGGGTGTCAGGGTGATGCGGTGCTGATGTGGCACCTCCGGTATCTTCGTTCAGTGTCGAGCGCGGCCTCGCGCCGGTTCTGCACCGCCTCGGCCCTTCTGGGATGGGGTACCAGGGGTCCCGGGGTCCGGTGGAGCCTCCGAGGTCCCCCACCTCCGGCCTCTCCTCGCTCCAAGTAGGTACTCCCTCCGTAGGTGTCTCTGCTCCTGAGCTCTGCTGCGGCCTCGGCGACCCTTGGCGCGCACAGCCTGCGTGCTGTTCAGGACCGCGGGGGGAGGGGCCGCGGTTACCCCCGGACGGTCAAACTCGGTCTGTGGGCATCGTAGAAACTCCTGGTTAGGCCTGGATAGGCAGGGGTTCATACGGCCTTTCTTGCGATGCTTGCGAGAGATGGGCACCTTCTTCCTGCTAAACTCTGCCAGGTTCCCGGGGCTGGGTGCGGAGCTGTCGGCTCAGGCGGCCATCTTGCCTGCGCCACCTGGTGGCCTCCCTGAACTGTGTTTTATGGGGAAAGCGGAGCTAGTCCCTGACGCTATTTGAAAGTTAGGCAGAGAGTATTTGAAAGATAGTCTGGCATCAGTGGTGGGAATTGACAACACGAATAACAGATTCCCAACAGAGGAGTTGAAATATTAGCGAACCACCGCATTTTGTATCTTTTGCACTTGTTGGACCTGATAGCCTGGAATACCTATGTATAACGAACTACAGTAGTCAATTTTACAATTCATGAGGGCATGGACCACACTTGGAAGATAGTTTTGTCAATAAAGGGGGAAGCCCTTCGTAATAATCGCAATTTATAAAAAAGAGGATTTCACCATTTGGTTCATTTGCCCTTCCAAATTCCAATCTTGTTTCCAGTAATTCTACGTAATTGGCTGCAAAACTCATATGAGTGTGAATGAGTGTGGCATTTTTTAAAATCTATGCAGGGGAGAATCCCAGTAACCACATTGCATGGCATGCGCACATGACATGTGTTGTCAGTAACTACGAGTGAGGAGTAAATCCCAGACTTTGTTGGAGGCTGGATATTCTATTCGTTTGCTGTAACTGAGGGTACTAGACATGAGCCATTTTGTTGTGAGGTGAGAGTTTCGGTAAGTTGGAGCACAATTTGGGAGTGCGGGTGAGTCTTGCATGAGCTTGCTGGCCCACTGAATCCTTGGTCTGAGATTCAGTGCACCGTGTAAGTTTGACAGTGTGATGTTTGTGAATGCAGATGTGTGGTTGTGCCCATTGCGTGAGATGCAAAGCGTAGAAGGCAGATGAACTATTCTTTGTTCCACGACATCCCATGTAAGTGGGAATGGATCATGCAGGCATAACTGGCCTGTACGAAACTGTGAGCGGGCCACTTTGTGGAATGTTAGGGTACACAGCTCTGGACCACTGTCTGTGAATGCACTGGAGTGTCAGGGGAAAGCTGACACTACACTGCCCCGTTGCCATTTTGAAAGAGCTCCCATAGTAGACTTTTTCAAGCAAAATGTGATAGGATATATTAATAGCTTGATTTTCCATATATCACCATCCGCCACAGTCTTTCTTTTAATCATTTAAATAGTAGGCGTTTGTTTGACCTAACTCAAAGGCACACACATTGTATTGCTGCAGTGTTTATGGCTCAGGCCTACACTTTCTGCTTAGGTCGCATTTGGAATTGATGGCAATTTGTGATCCGATATACACATACATAACGCTATTTGAATATACAAATCAGCCTCACAGTCATTCCACACCCTGGAGAGAGTACTCCAACCAGCACCTGAGCTGGTGCAGGTACATAGTGCCGCAGGCACTGGTTCTGCAACGATAAACACATTGCTAATTTTAGATAGCGCATCAGGCAATAGAGAACGAGAGATCAGTAAGGCTGAAAAATTGGAACACGTCAATTTTCAACACCCCAGGCCACAAGAGATGCAAATCCCCAAACATCTGAAGGGAAAGCTTTTGAAGGTCATGGCATGTTTTGAATTGTCCATATTTAACCGCCCCTTGCAGCTTTCATGGAATATTGAAGGATCATTTTAAACTCCCGCCCCATGGGCAAGGTCAATTGCCCTGGGATTTGATGTACAGCTGTAATCAATAATATAATTAGCAAATGCTGTTGTGACCATCAAAAGAAGGGCTTTCCTCCCCTCCAGAGGAGGAGGACAGGCAACGCTGGCCTACATTTCGAGACACCTGATGACTTTTGAGGCGTCAGAGATCGATCAGTTTTGGTTTGAATCATGTGGGTTGCACAATTATATTCTTCAAACGGGCTATTGATCAGGAGATCATGTGACCTCGTTAGCGCACATATTTTTGCCACTCATGGAAGAGAAGGTTGGACGCAGGATTATTGGAATTTTCATGTCAAAGCCAGTGTCATGCCTTTTGCAGAATCTGCATGAATTGTACATGCAGCATTGACAGGCCCTTGTGGCACTTACGTAAAGTGCGCAATGCCAGGCTACGAGAACATCTGTATATTCTATACTCCTTTCCCCAGTGTCCCCGTCCTTCTTCCAACTGATTTCTTTATCTGTTTGGAATCACTTTCCCACCAGACAAAACATTCTCAGGAATCACGATAACATGGAACTTCTCACCCTCACCTCTTTTGTTTTTCTGTAGTCACCCCGAGTGGGACGGGTTTACCCAGACATGGGTCCCGTGCCTGCTGGGCCTAGAGACCCAGGCTGCTCCTCACTAATGAGCCCCAACAAGGCCGAAACATGTTTGGGGATGCTCGTTGTCTCGTGCAGAAAGGATGTGACCAAGCAGTTTGGGATGACTGCCCCTTTTGGGGTGGGACCAAGCCTGATTTGCATATGGTCTTTCTCCTTCTGTAATGGCTTGGTAGGTAGGTGAAGAACGATGGTCTGGATGGTTGCCCAGAGCAATGCCAGAGGTTAAGATTAATTCTAAACCTTCCAGCCACCATCTCTTTTGTTTTGCTTGAACTCCAAAGATGCCTGCAAATTGGGGACTGTTCCTCTCTTGTAAACTTACTGCAGGAAACCAGGAGGCGGACAGGTGCCTAACACCAAGGCAGTAACAGATGTTTCAGGCAATGTATCCTCACATCTAAATACCGAAGCTGTCAGAATGAGTATGTATTGCTTGTCATTACAAACACGTTAGTGTAAGGGAGAGCGTTGTGAAAAAAAAAAAGAAAAATCCAGTCCAGTGTGCATTGCGTATTTACAGATTCAAGCAAACAGATGTGGTGTCCCGAAACCTAATGGGTGTATGTTTCCCCTTCTCTGATAGGTAATTTAGAAATAATTCACCACAAAATTATTCATATTGTTATGATAGGTTTATCATGTGCTTTATCTCAGCAAGGCCAGGGTAGCATTCTTAAAAAAGAGTTGGCTTAACATGTTACTATAATTAAACACATTCCTATGTTAATATCTTGTTTTGATGAGAACATACCCAATTCTGCCCACACAATGACCTCCCTTCTTGAAAAGGGTCACACTGAGATTACAACCAATGATTTCTTTCTTCTTTGAGCACCAAGTCAATGTTTAATTTTGTGTGCTGGACACTGATTGTTGAGTAGTGCTGCTGGACCCACAACGTTTTTTTACAGTATTCAAAAACACTCAATGTTAACAATGTCTGTCTATCCGCATCCCTTTTACCTCTCCCTATATAGACAATGTGTCCTCAGTGTGATGGCGAGAATCCTGAAGGACACACACAATGTCAATGTATGTTCCCACCTCAGGGGTGTGCCGCTGGCTGCTGCTCTCATTCTGCATTTAAGGATAAAAGCACAGCACCCGCCCGCGCCTTGTACAAGATATCTGTGGGGGTTTGCCTGTGTTTGGGGAAGTGGGTGGGCTGAAGAAGAAGAGGTTCGGGAGATCTGCACAAAACACTTCTCCTTCACACACAACCCAGATCAGAACTGCCCCTTCAGGTGGCTTCTATGAACGGCTCTCTGCTTGCACATCTCCCCAAAAGCAGTATGAAAAAATCATGATTCAGCACTTTTATAATTCCATTCAATACAATCCCGCTTTAATGCCAAGACCACCAGGTAGGCAAATATATTGTTTTTAATTCAAATAGTCTTGAATGAATCAGTATTCAAAGTTATGTGATTGCTGACAAAGCTATGACATCACAAACACGAGCATGTCAATTTCCAACACCACCTCACAGCCTATTGAAATACAGTCCCAATTTTGCATTGTTGGCAAGGGACAAATTGGAGTCTGAATTTTAAGTTGGCAGCACGTCCCAGTTTTTGGTTGTGAACGTCTGGTCCCCCCTCTATGTACAGCTTACTCTCCCCACCCTCCTTTCCAAATGTCAGCAATTACTAGCACACAGTGAGGCTCTCCAGACAGCGGCAGCCCCACTCCTGCTCACCCTCTCCTTTCCTCCCATTGCAGGGCACATTCAGGAAGAGGGGTGGGAGGAGCTGTGTGAGCCTCTGGCATAGAAGCACACAGAGAGGTCAAGGAAAAGATGAGGAGGAGTGTAAGTGAGAGTGGGATAGAGACAGCACCTGATCCTCAAATTATAGGCCATGGGCAGCTAGTAATTAATAATTCTCAAAGGATGTCTGTGCATGTGCGCATATAGACACGAGTACCCTGATACTCAGTCCCTCATTCTGCAAGGTTCCTTAACTCAGCCAGGCTTACCACAGGAAAGCAGAAGCAGGATACCCTCATGGCCAAATAGAGTGACTCATGTTGCTCATACCCTATCAAAGGTCCTATTTAAATTTCAACATGGAAAGTAGGCAGACATACCTGAAGTAAAATTACAGTGTTTTATTTGATTCAACTGCCTCATTGTATAGCCCAGAACAAAATGTGTTGCTCCAAGGATCCAGAATTAATTGCCACGAATTTTCTTTGTACAAAATACAATATTATTGAAAAACAGTCACATCTATGCTTTAAAAAACGAATTTTGTTCTAGGCAATTCAAAGACATGAGCAATGAAATAGAATTCTGACACAAGTCACGGCAATTCAACCCTCAAATCCAAACCTTAAGTCTGACCAAATGAGAATACATGAATGGTCAGAACTACTTCAATATTAGGATGGATGTTGTGAAAAACGAGTTGAACACCAAGCCCAGTGTGTATTATGTACTTAGTGAATTGAACAGACAACCTTTTTACCACAGATATGTTTGTCATATTTTAGTATCTGTGTGTATTCTTATGTTCTCAAATGTATCTTTGATTGTATGCAAAACAGCCAGGAACCCTCATTGATTATATGTATCCCTACCCCCTTTCTCATAGGAGAATGCCAATAGAGTTTGGAATGGTAACCCTTCATGAGAAAATCATGTATGCAGTTATTCTGGGTTCTGACAATGCACTTAGAATAAACTAAGCAGTGTGAAAAAGAAAGGTCTACTTTGTGATTCAATCTGTTTTGAAAGTCAAAATTGCTAAGAGGAGTGTGGGGAGGGTGAGTCTTATGGCACCCACTGCAGCGCAACTCACTCACTTCATCATACTAAGTAATAATCCATGTTACTCTTACCCAAATAATGTTAATCAGTTTATCAACTGCATGAGATGAAGGACACGGCCGTAATTTAATTCTGCCACAGAACAGTAAAAGGCATGCAAAGTAACACAGCTGCAAATAGTATGAGCATTCTAAAGTCTGATAAATCTGGTGAAACAGAACAAAACGTATAAACCCTTGTGAGCTAACATCACTACGTTATGCAGATTGCAGTTTCTTTAAACTATGCTAAACAGAGCTCTCGCATCACCTTCTATGACTTAAGCAGTGTGTGCCTTGTCACGTTCCTGTACAAAGTATCCATGCAGGCCCACATATGCCAGAGCGAGTTATGCTGTGCGCACAATAGCCAGGACTGGTTTATTACTTCACACCCGATGTGGCACTGGTACTAGTTTCAGATGTACACACCCTAGCCTATGTGATAGTTATCTTCTTCTAGAACTTGTACGACACAAGCAAGTACTGTGTTACTCTGCATAATGGCATAGCATATGTACATCCACAAATACAAGTTTTAAAAGCACTTTCAAAAGATGGCCATTTAAAGCCTCATGTTCACATCTGCAAAGGGAATATTCACATTTATTACTGGAATTTGTTTGCATTTATTTGAGCAGGCCAGTATTTCTGCAGATGCTGCCAGTGTTTTCTTTTATTTGAGCGGTATCCATGTGTGACAGAGCGCTCGGTATGGATGTGCAACTCCTGTGCACAATTGAACATTGCAGAATGAACAGCTAACCCTGCATTCAGAGACAGGAAATACTGCCCAAAAAGATGACCATTGAGGGCCCGATTCATGGAAATGTGTGTGTAAATCCCACAAGCGCCACAGGCTGGGAAGGACACTGCGCGAGCCTGCATGCAGATAAAAAAATGCGCACCCAACATATTCTTCGAATTGTTCGGGCAAATTAACCGTATTCGCAAGTCATGGCCGGAACACCCCCAACACGCCCACACGCAAAGCATAAACAGCCAGATCAGCTACCTTTGTGCACTGCGCCGAGTGTGAAAACACGCACCCTTCAAACAGTTTATGAGGTCCTCCACAAGTAAACCTGCATCTCGGGGACACTTCGCAGGGTCCCCCGTAACTTCCCGGCACTCCAACAAGCTGCGTATGAAAAATCGTAACTCGGTCTAAACTCTGAAAATTGGCATGCAAACCCCCATAAACCGTTCCTGCACCCCGCTACACTGCTTATGCGCACCCCTAATTTACATCTGAACCCCGATTGAGTACATGCACCACGTAATCCGACATGCAACTCCACCTCCACGCTGCAAATCATACGCGCAAGTGTATTTACACCTGCCTTCGGGTGGGGGGGCGGATCGTATGCAAGACTTGCGTGGCCATTTCCCAGGCGAGAGGTTGCGTGATTGGATCCATGAATACGTCTCGTCCCTCTAAATTGTGGGGGTGTCCGAGTGACTACCTGCAGGTCATCCCTCAGAACGCCAATTTTTGAGCAAGTTCTTCCCCATTTATGTTGTTCTGTCCCCTTCCCAGCCCCCTGCGCAAGCCATGCACATGCTCTGCGTGGAGTCTCACGCAAGGCCCTCGACAACTGGCAGAGATGTACCAAACCTGCATGAACTCCACGCAAGTCAAGGAAAAGTAGAGCGCTTTTGATTCCATGAATCGACGAACAGGGATTTGCATACTGAATGGTGCGCAAGTATTCTATTTTACGCGCAAATAATTCCATGAATCAGGCCCGTACTCCTGTGCCTCGCTCTGTTTCCATCCATGGAAGGTACAGAAATAGGTGAAAACATTGTGGCGCTCATTTTCCTCGAAGCAATTAGTGAAACATTTGTAAGAGGTTTGAGTAACACTTTAATGCATGTTTGTTTTTGCATTGCATAGTGGAGTCATGGATCAGATGCTAGCAGTCTGTGTGCTGAGGCGCTGGAAGCCCGGATCACAGGAGGATGCGCACAAAAGCACACTGTGCTGTGCCCTCGCCTTCTGGTGCTGCAGCACGCACACTTCAAGTGGGGATGGGAAGCAGGCAGCCGGAGCCCACATCAGGTAAGTGGGAGAGGGTGCAGGTGGGGACCAGGGTGCACATACAGGCTAACTTTGGTGGTTCACTACCCGCAATTTGCACCTCAAATCAAACTACCCTTGTCTGTTCTTTTATGTACACACAGAGAGCTGCATTTCTTGAACTCATGAACAGCAGCAGCTGCTCCCTTCACACTCATCGCTGCCCTGGCTTGTTATCTAGCCAGCTGAACACTGGCAAACTGATGCCAGGCTTTGCCCCCTAGGCCACAGCCTGTCTATGCCACTGCCTATAATTATCAATCATTTGCATAACCAGGCCATCAAACAATCCCCAAATCAGTTTATAAACATCGAAGATCCCCCCCCCCCTTTTGCGCTAGCAGGTTTCTCCTTCACCGCAAGGGATGTCATACCCTGGATCCAGTCTTCACATTGAGGCATATTGTTACTTTTGCAATAATAAGAGCCCTGTAGATCCTTTGTTGCAGATCCAGCGAGATGGAGGTAGTGGGGGAGTAAATACACCCAGTACCCAGAGCAGAGATGACTTTGGAACAGAAGCAATCACCGTCTTATCAATCCTTTGGAGCACCTCTTCCCAGTAAGGAGATACCTTCCTACATTCTCAACACATATGCAGGCTTCTGCCGATGCTTTCTGTAGTGTACCTGCACTGGTCAGATGCTAGAAGTGTGCACCTCTACATCCTCCACGATGGCCAATATAGACAGTCTACGCCCCTCTGTTTAGTGTAGCAGAGGCCTGGATCTATCTTCTTTTGCTAGTGTAGCAGAGGCCTAGATCTATCTACTTTTGCTAGTGTAGCAGAGGCCTAGATCTATCTACTTTTGCTAGTGTAGCAGAGGCCTGGATCTATCTTCTTTTGCTAGTGTAGCAGAGACCTGGATCTATCTACTTTTTGCTAGTGTAGCAGAGGCCTGGATCTATCTTCTTTTGCTAGTGTAGCAGAGGCCTAGATCTATCTACTTTTGCTAGTGTAGCAGAGGCCTGGATCTATCTACTTTTGCTAGTGTAGCAGAGGCCTGGATCTATCTTCTTTTGCTAGTGTGGCAGAGGCCTAGATCTATCTACTTTTGCTGGTGTAGCAGAGGCCTAGATCTATCTACTTTTGCTAGTGTAGCAGAGGCCTGGATCTATCTTCTTTTGCTAGTGTAGCAGAGGCCTAGATCTATCTTCTTTTTACATTTTCCGGCATATCTGCACCAAATCTTGCCCTGTGCTAAACCCGTCCCAAGTATGTCACCCATCTCTCCTTGCCAATGCCCTCTAGCAGCGAATTCAGAGAAGGTTGTAGACTGTTGATGCAGAGAGAGGGGAAGCCTGCTACAGGACAAGAATCTCTAGGGTTTCTACTATGCTGGCATTGAGGGGTGAAAAGATGGAGGTAAACAGAGCTGACCGTCTGACAATATTTGGAATATTCTGTGTTGTGAAGTTTATATTTTAAATCCAGGCAGCCAACATCCATCATAATGCCTCTCTTCAGGACTTGTTTAATTCCCCAGATTCCTATATCCTCCCAGGAGCACCAATGCAAACTCGTGTTGTTTAAGAGTATCTCAAGGTTTCTCCATAAACTGGACTCTTTAGTCAGAAGCAATTTCTCACCTCAATCCTTTTCTCCTGCTCTCCATTCTACCAGCAGCACACAGAGGGGAGTCCCCCAGATGAACCATTTCAAACCAACTATAATGGCCTAGCTCCAATTTAAACTAGGTCACATTTCGTGAATTGTATACATCACCTCACAAAATGAGAATTACACAGAGTACCAGATTTTTCATTTAATAAAAAATGTTTTCATAGTTTTATTACGTAGGCCGTAGGTCCTACGTGCAATAATCATAAAAAACACCACACAAAGACATGTATCAATGTAGAAAATATGTACAATGCATCTATTAGCAATTACATGTGTAATTATAAAAACACAGATGACGCCGCCAGGGTTTTGTGTCACTGAGCTGGGAGGGCACATATTCTAACTGCCTATTCCTATCTGGCTAACAAGTCACAGATATGCTCTGCATGGCAGTGTCACCCGATAACAATGCTAAAACTAATTAGACATGGCACATAAAAATTGCGTCTGACCAAAACACACACATCCCGGGTCTACGTCCGTTGTGGCGTTGATGAGCCACATCACCAAGCTCGATTGTGCGGAGTGGTGTACCGGGCGTTTCGGCAGGGCATTAATTCTGCTGCCTTCATCAGGACCCCAACGGGAATGGAGTTCTGTGGATGTGATAAATAATAATGTTACTGGCCTATACAACCAAATACAAATATCATCAGCAACACGAGGAAAAACTGCTTACAGTTGCTGGTGCAATTAACTAACAACAACATATTAGAGGTGAGGGAATTCTCCACCTATGGAAACCCCAAACTCCTGTGTATGGGAGGAAATCCACCCTGGGACAGAGTGGTAACATAGATATAGAAACAACCTCTACCAAACCGAATTAATCACCGTGCCCTTCTCTGTTACAAGCAGGAAAAGGGCAGAAAAGACAACACTCACCGAAGAACGTGGAAGAAAGGGAAAAATTATACAGCCCAATAGTATAATTCCCCTAAGAAGCGAAATGAGGTGCTACTGTGTCAAGATGCATGCATGCTGAGAGTGCCCAAACCCCCTTGACCCAAAGTAAGGAGGTATACCGAACCCTCCGTCATGCACAGATAGGGCTAACAATGGCCCTGTACTTACTAGGAATGGTAGGGTGGCGGCCCCATAACGTATTTCAGAAGCCGTAAAAATGGCACGGAGGCCCAAAGAAGTGCCTCCCCATCGGCTCATCTGAAACCACAGGAACAAGTTAAAACACACATAAATCAATATACATGCCGGAGCCCTACTAACAAAAACGAAGCAGAGAGTGGGAGATTCACCTGCAGCTGTAAGATGAAGCAGGTGATAGGAGATGGTCACTCTCACGGCCCACACAAGGTATCGAGGACCGGTAGTGCCTCTCTAGGGGGAACAATGTCACGTGCCCACTGCCCCGGCGGTAGATGGGAGAGGGGAGCCCTGTACCGTTTGTGCCTACAGGAAAAACGCAGAAAAATATGCCGTTTCAGAGAAATGTAAATTCGAAATATGTTGGAACTTCACTATATCTTAAAGGCGTGGAAGCCACAGACTTGCATATAAGTGTGTGCCATAATCTGCACCTTACAAAAAATCTCCCCCCGCGGTCTTATCCACGGGTGTTCCATTCCTACATTCATATTGCAGTAACAAATGCATCGGGTAGGCACCTACCTTGGGAGGGCCCCCAATCCGAACGGAGCCCTACAGTTGAGGTTGTTGGTCTGAGCCGATAACGACCCGCGCCGTGATCTCACGGACTCAGGCTCGGTACGTGCTCGGAGATGAACTCTCCACTTGCCGTGTCTGAAAATCGGCACAGAGGATGGGACCCAGCGTTGCCTAGGCAACGTGTGTAAAAATAGAAGTCGGGCACAAACAAGGCATAGAAAACGAAATAGGACTCGGGAAAAGGGGCTGGCTGTAGGCTAGACTTAGCCAGAGTATCAAAACCTACCCCAAGGGGCCTCATACAATCTCTATAGCCAAATTCATATAAATGTGGCGTCCCTGTACGGGGACCCCACACACTATGGTCGGTCCGCATGAAATCACCCCGAAAGATCACAGCCAGCATGGATCCGAGGCTACGGGGGCAAGGAAAACTATCTCCACGTTGACTGATGAACATCACAACGTGTAGTGGGAAAAGAGGGAAAATCAAGGAGAATCACCACCAAAGGGGGTTATTTTAATTTAGACCCCGTTCTATGGTGTCCAATCTGTGTATCCACCTGGCTTCTGCTTGGTTAAGGCTGCGTGTCGAGATATTGTGTCTCGGTAGGGCCTCCAGAATCCACCAAAAGAGATCCTCAGGTGAATGACCAAGTTGCATATAGTGAGAGACTAAGGGGGCCGTGATATTTTTACATCTGATACGTGACCTGTGTTCCACGATACGTGTGTGGGCAGGTCTCACGGTTTGGCCCACATACTTAAGGTTACATGGGCACTGAATGCAATAAATAGCATTAGATGTTTTACAGTTTGTCATGTCTCGGATGTCCCATTTCCTGTCTCTCACCTGGAAGTCCTTGATTTTTTTGGTGTACTTACATACAGAACAACCTCCACACGGGAAATGTCCTACAAGAGGCCGGAGATCCCATCCCGTAGTTCTGTTTCTCGAAAGCCGAGGTTTCGAGTGCACAAAGAGATCTCTCAGGTTTTTCTGTCTAGTCGTAGCAAAAAGTGGTGTTGGCTCATCACACAATTCCAGTTTGACCAAAGGCCAACATTTTTTAATCAATTTCTTAACCGCATAAATATGCGTAGTATAAGGCAAAACACAGACAAGTTTTTCTTCTGTGGTGCGGACTTTGGGGGTGAGCAGACATTCCCTCGGAGTAAATCTCGCCCTTTTAGCCGCCTTTGAGACCAGTTTTCTCGGGTAACCCCTAGCCACCAAGCGTGTGGTAAGGCTATCCGCATGGATGGTGTATTCATTGATAGATGTGCAATTTCTGCGTAATCGCAGAAATTGGCCATATGGAAGATTCTCCTTCACTGCCCTCGGATGGAAACTCGAGAAATGGAGTAATGTATTTCTATCCGTGGGTTTTCTAAATAGCGAGCATTCTAAGTTGCCATCTCTTACGTAGATTCTGAGATCCAGAAAGTGGATCTCTTTGGTACTTGAACTAATCGTGAATTTAATCTCTGTGTGTTGTCTATTAATCCACGAGAAGAATTCCTGGAGAGCCGATGCTGGGCCCTGCCAGATAAGGAAAATGTCGTCAATATACCGCCGCCAAAGTTTTATGTAATTTACAAACAGGTTGGTTTCAGCTAGTACAAAATGATGTTCCCACATAGCCATATATAGTATGGCTAAGCTAGGCGCGAACGCCGCGCCCATCGCTGTTCCATGCGTTTGCACAAAGAATTGTTCCTTATATTGGAAATAATTCTTTTCCAAGGCCATAGTAAGTAGCTCTAAAATGAATTCTGTAGGGGTGTTGCGTGGTGATTCCTCAATCGAGAGGATTTCCCGTATACATTGAATCGCCTCCTGCTGGGGGATGCTCGTATATAAAGCACATATGTCCAGTGTGACAAGGATTTCTTCCTCAATATTGAATGGTCTACCCTCGAGTGACTACCTGCAGGTCATCCCTCAGAACGCCAATTTTTGAGCAAGTTCTTCCCCATTCGACTCCAGCGATCCCGTAGAGGGGGCACGGGTGAGAAGCCGGAGACGCTCCAAGTGAGCACCGAGGCGGGGGTTTCAGTTGCAGTCCACAGCCCACGGACTGAGAGGTGAGAGCCCCCTGCTCCTCCCCCTCCTCCTTCACATCCCCAAGAAATTACGGTGAGGGGTACCCCACATAGCTGCAACAGGAAGCAGGACTCGAATGAGGGCCAGGAAAAACGAACCCTAACCTCCCACATACAGCGTATGAATTGATGATCGGCCGGGGGACAGTGAGGGGCAGAGGAAAGGGATAAGACCAACGGAACCCCCCCCCCAAGAACCAAAAGAGTGCAGCACTACCCGGGGCCACAATATTGGTGGTAGACGTGATTGAGTGATTGAGACCAGGGGAACAGCAGTAGTCTCAGATCACAGAACTGGTGCCAAACGCTCAGAAGGAGAACACCAGGGGGACCACTTGGCTGAGCGCTACGCAGCCACTCCACAGGAGAGTGGACGACTCTGGTCCACACTGCGGCTTTGGATCACTGAAGGGGATATGTCTAGAGCGAAAGGGAAAGGGGGGGCGCCCAACAGAACCCGCAATCCTCCAAACAGGACTCCAGCATATTACAGATGTAGGCTGCAGAGACCCCAGTTACAATCAGAGGAGGATCACAGGATGACTTAACCATTCAGGTGGAGAACCCAGGTCATACCATCCCGACAACCTACCCCCGACAAAAGAGGACAAAAGAGGACATGCACGCCTGGTTCGTAGAGGTACAAGAAAAGCTCATGTCGACAGTCCAGGACCAATTCACCGCGATTAAGCACGACATGCAGCATGCAATTCAAGTCATCAAACACGACATTGCCAATCTGGAAGAAAGAACGGATACCTTAGAAAAAATAGTGCAAAATGTGGAGGAGGAGGCCCTACAGAACAGCGAAACACAAGAGCACTTAGTCCGCCTGACCCACAATCTGGAAATACAGTGTGAGGATCTTGAAAATAGGTCCCGCAGATCGAATATCCACATAAAAACATGCCAGAATCAGTCTTGGACAAGGACCTGAGGAAAGCGGTGCAGGAAGTCTTTAGGGACATCATAGAAGCACAAGACGCGGATGCAATTGGGATCGACCACGTCCATAGAGTGGACCCTAAACGCACAGGCGCACCTGAGGAGAGACCTAGAGATGTGCTGGCAGCTGTATCCTCCTATCCGCAAAAAGAACTTATACTAAGGAGAGCGAGGCAGCTGAATCAAATCAGGATGAATGGTGTGGATATTCAGCTTTTTCAAGGACCTTTCAGCCGTAACACTCCTAAAGAGAAGAGAAATGGCTCCATTCATACGGGAACTGGTCGTGAAAGAGATAAAATACAAATGGACATTCCCATTAGGTCTGCTGTTCGACTGGGAAGGAAAGCAAAGGAGGGTGACCACCAGGGAAGAAGGGCTAAATATTATGGACATCCAGGCAGGGGAGACCCAGACCAGGAATGTGAAGACGATGGGGGAACAGCAAAGCAGACCAGGGGGATGGGAAAGGGTCCGCCAGAAAAGGAAACGGCTTGGAAGGGGAAATGATAAGTCAAGTGCAACAGAATAGAGGAATGGACGCTGCATAGCTTAAAGGGTCTATGGTCCGGTTACTAAACAAAGTTCGCAGAACGGTACCCAATGAAGGTTTTCGTTTTCAACGAATTCATTGGCCCTGGTGTGGAATAGGTAAGACTCACATCACGGCCTGAGGAAATGCGGGATTTAGGACTCCCCGCAAAGTTAGCCTCGAGTCTACAGAGGGCAGGGAGCGATAGGCGGAATGCCAGAGCTACCTTAGGTACCTGGGCCCTCCTCGGGAGCAAAGTTGGAATAAGGTTAATGGTTGGGGAACAGTTTGGCAATTTGGGGGGGAGGGATGGGAGGGAGGACTATCCGGAAGAGACAGGGTATTATATTGCTCGGGCAAAAGAAACACCCAGTTAGGCAAGCTGCAGTGGGGAAGATAAGAATAGTAACTCCCCTGTAAAAAGGAAAAAAGTGGAGAACATGTTAGGGAAAGAAAAGGCTGAAATGCTACTGTTCCAGGAGACCCACATTAAAGCCCTGGATAGGGGGAAAATACGCCTTAGAGGCTACGATATAATTGCACAATCCAATGCACCAGGGAAACGGGCAGGGGTGTTGATTGCAGTGAAAGGGGGACTGGATGCAATTTTGGTAGGCAAACAGTCTGACAGGGAAGGAAGATATGCTTTTGCCAATATTAAATTACACACCGCCATTCTGACATTGGCTTCTATATATGCTCCAAACACGGGCCAAGATAGCTTCTTGAGGGACACAATGGGGAGGCTGGAGGGGTATGCGAAAGGTGAGATAATCGCTGGGGGAGACTTTAATATGGCCTGGCACGCACAGATAGGCAGGAGCATGGGACCCCACCATCAGGGCGCCCCGTCAGAGCGCCTTAAATGACGGATGGAGGGTATGGCATTGTGTGATGCATGGAGGGAACATAAAGGTCAAACCAAGGGATACACTTATTACTCACATGTACACAATGCGATGTCGAGAATTGACTACTTCTAGGTTTCAGTGGGAATTTTGGGGAAAATTCAAGACATGGAGTTTGGCCCTATATCTCTGTCAGACCATGCACCTCTCTGGATGGAACTGTCGAAGCCAGGGATAGAGAGGGGCATATGGAGATGGAGGCTCCCGCAGGATGTGCTATCGGACACAGTGATGGGAGAATCTTTAAGAGATAAGATTGCAGAATTCTTCGAACTCAATGATACAGGAGAGGTCTCCCTGGGTACATCAGTAATCAGGGGTCACATGAATGCCCTGAAGGCTACGAGGGACAAACAAAGACAACAATGGGAAAGTGAACCGGAAAAGAAACTCTCGGATATCCGTGAAGAACTAGTGGCAAATCCCTCCAGAGACTTAAAGAGGGCATTGAAGCACACAGAGGGGCAACTCAAACTACTCTGTAACAAAAAGGCACAGAGGTCCCTCCTATACCTCAAACAAAGATACTACATCAAAGCCAACAAGGCGGATCGATACCTAGCTATATTACTCTCCTCGAAGAAAAAATCAATGACCATCCGGAACATTAAAAATGCGCATGGTGACATGCTGACGTGCACCAAAGATATAGGGGACTCATTTAGGACGTTTTATCAGAATTTATATGCATCAGAGCACCCAGACGATGCAGACCAAGACAGATTTCTGGAATCGATCCCCTTCCCCAAAATATCAGAAAAAGCCAGAACGGAACTTGATACTCAGATAACGGAATGTGAAGTGAAGAAGGCTATAAAGGATCTCCCACTCAACAAAGCACCTGGCCCGAACGGCTTCACAGCCTCATTCTTTAAAAAATACGAAGACCTCATAACACCCATCCTTACTAGACTGCTGAACTACTTTAGAGACAGTGGGAATGTCACCCCATCCATGAATGAGGCTAAAGCTTTGGTATTTCATAAACAAGGGAAAGACCCCTCACTCCCGGACTCGTATAGACCTATTGCCCTGATAAACTTAGACTAAAAAATCTACACGAAAATCTTGGCAACCAGGCTTTCCCCGCTGCTACTCTCCCTCATTAACCCGGATCAGTCAGGATTCATTCCAGGGAGGCAGACACATGACAACATGAGAAGGCTAATACACCTAATTGAAAAAATAAACATATCCCACACCCCAGCAGTGTTACTATCACTGGATGCCGAAAAGGCTTTTGACCGGGTAGAATGGTCCATGCTCTTTAAAACCCTGACACACATGGGATTTGGGAACCAATATATTAACATGGTCAAAGCCAATTACTCCTCCCCCACGGTTAGGATAGCAGTAAATGGGGAAGTCACAGAGAGGGTGCAGATCTCTAAGGGACCGAAACAGGGATGCACGCTCTCCCCGCTCCTTTACGCATTATACCTGGAACCACTACTAATTAAAATAAGGGAAATGAACCAAATTAGGGGGATTGAGATGGAGGGTAGACAGCATAAGGTAATTGCCTATGCGGATGACATGTTATTGGCTCTCGAAGACCCTAGACACTCTATGCCCGAGGCTATTCAACTGCTCGAGTCATTTGGGAATATATTGGGTCTAAAAATAAACAAGAAGAAATTGGAAGTCCTACACTTAGCCGGGAGCAGAGATTTACTGAACAGGGAAGCAGGGCTATTGGGATTGAAGATAGCAGAGGAAGGTATTAAATACCTGGGCATAACTCTCACGCAAAAGGTAGATGCCTTATATAAAAGGAATTACCCCCTACGCCTGTCCAGAGTTAAAAAAAAGATCTAAAGTGGTGGTGCCCCCTAAATATCTCTGTGTGGGGTAGAATCCAATCGGTAAAAATTAACATCCTCCCTAAAATGCTGAATTACTTTCAAGCCCTCCAGATAACAATCGCCAAGTCATACTTCAAAACTTTGGCAAAGACAGTCTCCTCATTCATATGGAACGGGAAACCCCCAAGAGTCGCCAGAACAGTTCTCACTTCTCACATCAGAGAGGGGGGCCTAGCGCTCCCGCACTTTAGGAAGTACTACCATGCGGCGCAATTATGGATTCTGAAAGAATGGCTATGGGACAATCAGCGAACAATCTGGGTGACCCAGGACAGGGTGGTCGCAAGAACTCCGCTAGAAGATCTCTTATGGAAACTAAAGCAGCACAGACATCCAAACCTGCACATTAGCGAGATCATGAAGGCCACATTGAATGCCTGGGACGAGCAGAAATGGAAAGGGACATTACCATGGCAACGGCCCCGTTTACGCCAATATTCAGGAATCCGCAATTTCCACCAGGGCTGGAGCATGGCGCCTACGAGAACTGGGAGGAAGCTGGAGGTAGGACAATTGGGGAAATGTTCATGGATAAGGAAGTGAGATCTTTCGCAG
This sequence comes from Ambystoma mexicanum, assembly GCF_040938575.1. Taxonomy (NCBI): domain Eukaryota; kingdom Metazoa; phylum Chordata; class Amphibia; order Caudata; family Ambystomatidae; genus Ambystoma; species Ambystoma mexicanum. Next base: position 599,186,767 of record NC_090922.1, on the reverse strand, counting down.
ACTGCAAGTCATTTTGGAACCTCACGAACGCGGATAGATACAAATATGAACAGCTTAGACATTGGCTGACAACACCCGAGATAACACAGGTGGCGACCAGGGAACTGACCGCCTTTGAAAAATTTCTTCTCACCAACTCAGGAGAGAGAAAGCTAGTCTCCACTCTATACAATTTCATAAATTCACAGGAAGAGGACCTGAAATGGGCATACATGAAAACATGGGAAAAAACACTGGGAGACGTTATGGACCGATATCCCCAAACTAACACGAGCGGGCCAGACCAGAGAAATGTGGATCAAAATAGTCACACAATGGCACTATACACCAGAGAGGCTAAACAGCATGTACCCGCACACGTCAAACCATTGCTGGAGGGGCTGTACAGACGCTGGCACATGGAGAAACATCTGGTGGGACTGCCCAAAGGTCACCGGCTTCTGGTCAGAAGTGATTTCCGAAATTAAAAAGATATTTCCAGAGGCGGATCAACTCGAGGTGAAGGTTTGGCTTTGCGGTCTGAAAGGGCAGCAGGCCAAAACATTCACCAAGGTGCAATGGAGAAGTCTCATGGGCCTGGTCATTGCGGCCTGGGCCACAATTGCACAGGGCTGGAAGAAGCAAGACCCACCAATGCTATTTACATGGTTACAAAAGGTCTGGTCGCAAATGACCATGCAAAAGATTACACATAATCTTCAAGGCACGCAAGACACCTTCACAAAAGAATGGGGAGGAGTATTAGATTATCTACAATCAGACTATATGGCTCAATGGTGCCAGCACACCATCAGAATTAGGGACTTATTCACTTCATAGTGGACCTCGAGAACAATTGAAGACTGAGATCTCTTCCGGAAGGGTGGGGCATGGGGGAGGCGGGATGGGATGTTTGGGGGAAACGTTGGTCTCTGTAACTTGGTTAATTTGCGAAAATAAAAAAAATAAGTTAAAAAGAAAAAAGAAAAATAACAAGCCCATTATTAGCTCCTTGGTCCCCTTGCAGGTCCCGCTAGGAGACCTCGTAATAAGGCATCCCGTAATGTACGGTGCCGGTACCATACCGGCACGCTTCATTACGGGTGCGCTGGCCTCGTAATGAGGCAGAATATCATTATCATGTGCAGGAAGCCCCTCTCCGTTTTTTCTAGAGTTCTATGAGTAGAAACGCGTTTGCAATCCTTCTGACATTGATATGATAGGTTATTTATAATGCGTTTAATACCCAGAGGTTTCTAAGCGCTGACCCGGGGATCGAACCTGCCTTGCTCCGTGTCGTCTTGCTTCCATGGTGAGCACGTTGCCCCTGAGCTATCCTCCCAAGAAATATTTGAAAGGTAATCTCAGCAAAGTATTTAAATATATTACCCAGTCTTTATCAGGCCGCTGCAATCCTTGTCACCCCCATCTGATGCAAATCCGTGACTATTAAGCCCATGATCAAAAGCTATCTATAAAAGGTGGTCAACCGCCACACGACCCTCCATATACAGCATTTATTAATAATGGTTCATCCTCTTTTTTGTTATTTGTCTAAGTATATTTTGTGTACTCACCATTGTGCCCTTTGGGCACCTTTGCCCGTAGCGCACAGGGCTATCTCACTATCGCAACCTGCACGTAGTTTGGATAGGGAGTTCAGCGATGACCGGCCCCTGTAGCGCTGCTCCAGTGATACCCACAATCCCCCTCCAATACTAGCACTTGATCTCCCTGGGCTAGGCTACCAGTTTGCCTTTCTTCCCTCAATTGGCTACGCTTAACAGGACCGCCACAGTACGGAGCATGCAGCATCCACGCCCCAGTCCTTCAATGGTGTTGGCGGGCTTCCTCTTTCTCCCGGGCACCTGGGGGAGAGTGCCTGCCGAGAACAGGGCACATGCGTACTAATCAAAGTACAAAGCGCATTGGTGAGCTTGTTAACCCCTCTAAGATCCCACGCCATTTTTATCCCATGAAACCTTTTGATACATACAGCCCTCAACGCTGTTCGTAGACGTGCAAACAAGGTCCTCCCTTTACACCCCCCAAGACAAGGTCCTACCGTTACAAGACAAGGGGCCTCGTTATAAGTATGGCGGTAAGGCAAAAACGGTGTCGGTAGCGCTACGGCACCATTGCTACCATACCGTCATACTACGAGCTGTGCTCGCGGGTGCCGCTCTGCCCACCAGGTCAGACCTATGGGGCTCAAATGGGAATGGGATGTACCGGGCCAGGCATCCGCGAAAGTGCAATTACCGGGTCCAGCTGGGCCTGAATAGCCCGGAAATTGCCCATTTGCAGTTGCCGGACCCGGATGCGAGTTTGGAGGTAGCCTTTACCAGCAAGGTTACCTCCAATCTCGTAATGAGGCACAAGGTCCTCCCATTACACTCCCCAATGAGGATTTGGGACCAGGACTCCACTTCCCTTACACTCTTAACAGTCTAAACTGATACATATTAAATAGCAATATAACAGAATAACATAAACATGTTCAAACTATTAATCCTCTTGAGTATTAATCCCATTTACCCTCAGATTATAATCTGAAGGCCCGATTCATGGAATTTTTTGCACGGTTAAAAATGACTTTGCACTGCTGAAAAGTGACTTTGCACTGCCGACACAAACCCTGATTCATGGAACTGTGCAAAGTGTATTTTTGCAGTGCAAAGTCAGCGGATAGTCATTTTTTAAGCACAAAATGACTTTGCACGGACGTTGCACTGCAAAAATACAATTTGCACAGTTCCATGAATCAGGGTTTGTGTCGGCATGCAAAGTCACTTTTCAGCAGTGCAAAGTCACTTTGAACCGTGCAAAAAATTCGGGCCCTTAAAGCCATTCCACAGGAAAGCATAATTTTCTCGATTTGTGCACCCTTCAACACCACTCCGCAACTATGCAATTTCTAATTGTTCATTTACAACACGCTTAATACCAACGCATGGTTTTTAAGCACAGGATCGGGATTTGAACCTGTGTTGCGCTGCATTATCTTGCTTCCAAGAAAAACACGCTGCCCCTGAGCTATCCTTCCTCCTACATCTTTTCCATGCTCCACAGAGGTGTGCCTCACCTTATCTACTGCTAGCTACATCATGTATTAGGGGAATCCTACCTTTTTGTTCTGCATCATTTAACAATGTCCTTTGCTTCTCTACTGCCTTTTCATAGTAGTTTAAATAATTATTTTTGTGGTTGTTGACCGATATGACAGTCTGTAGTTTTCTTGTTCATTTAATAAGCATCTCTTGACAATGGAGTCTTTAGAATTGTACTATCAATGTCCCTGAAGGGTGCTCAATTGGCAGTTTGGCCGGCAGATTTCAATGGGTTAATTAATTTAGAAAATCTTGCTCCGAGGAAAATTAAGGAGTCTTGTTAATGTTTTTTGCAAAAATCTCTATTGGTCCCTCTTTCCCACCTCTTCAGGAAAGCCTGTAATCCTAATGCGGGCTGTGTGGAATAATGGTGCGGTTCAGCACTCTTTTATTTGCACCTTCTAGCTGAATAGGGAAGGTAGCAATATTTTTCACAATATTGTCACTCTATCATCTGAACCGGACACCCACCCGTGCAACTCTTCAGTGCACTTCTTGACTGCATTGTGGTCTTGTTTCAATGCCACTCCTCCATGACCCTTTTATAAGGATTTGCCTCACCAGAAGCATTATCAGGTGTTTCTTCTGCTTCCTAATGAAATCCTTCCACTGTGCCCATCAAGGAAGAGTCTTCCCTCTTCACAGAGTCTCCCATTGGTCTTCATCTATCTTTTCATGATATTCAAAGGGAGATTGCAGGAATTAAGCCCTCATTCTGCCGCTCCCTTCGCAGCACAGGTAAGTCAGGCCAGGAAGCCCCAGATGAAGTCCAATTGTTGGATCCTACCAGAGCTCAGCCACAGCTAGCCCCTATCCACTTAAAGCCATGCTTACTGGTTTAACTGCTCAAACCACCTTAAGGATTATTGAAACCATACAAGTTTTTAAGATTTCTCCACTCTACATGGGACAGGCACCTCAATTAAAGGCACCTAAATAAATGTAGGAGTGTTAAAATGCCTGTCACAGCTGGTAACATTTAAAGGGAAGAAAAGAGCCCCCTAATTTACTGGAAACATTAAAAATCATTCTATTGGGACATGCATTTGGGAGTGGGAGGGAGAGGGAGTAGAAAGAGAGAGAGGGATCATTCTGTAAGTAAGTGGTTTGTTGAGAGCTACTTTACAGCCACTTCAAAGCACTTATCCTTAAACTGAAGTTTCCAACGTATGTTGCTCAGCAGTCATAATTGTCTGATCAGAACATACCAATTCCTTTCCTGCAAAGAAATGCAAGCATGTGGATACACAACTGCTGTCAATAGCAAGCTGTCCAGTTGTGTGCATCTAGAGTCACTTTGTCATGTTTTTGATATAACACCACTTTCATGCAGGTATCTGAGATATTAGTCTCTTCTAAAAACTCCTAATTTTTGATGGGGTAAGCCAAACATGGATCTTGTGACAGGCTTGGTTTTAATTGCCTCACTGCCCCTGATTGTACTTCACCCCATTCCCACTTTACCCTGGCCTTCAATAAGTAGACTACAGGTTGGGTGATCTCTGCATAATCCTCAATGCATTTTCGACTATAATTACTCCTTCCAAGGAGGCTATACAATTAATGCATAGTGGTGGGGTTCTTTAAGTTGAGTAAGGCCTCAACCTTCTTTTTCTGGGGATTGGGACCCTGAACTGTAATTTCATGCCCCAGAAAGTTCACTCTGGTTTTGCACCATTGGGCTTTCTGGAAAGATAATTTAGCACTAGCATTTTTCAACTGGGTAAGCACATATCTGATTTGCACCACATGTTCTTCCCCAGTTGAGCTTTATATCAACTTATCAACTACATAGGCCAAATTTCTTCTTTCACTCAGATAAGGCATGGCGTTCTGAAGGAAAATGTCCTACTCATTTCCTGAATTGATGTATCCGAAGGGCGTACAGGTCCAAGTATATTGTTTCCCCCTGAAGGTAAAGACAAACTTATACCGATCTTCCCAATTCATGGGTAGTGTTCCGTAACCATTTGTCAAGTTAAGGGCTGGGTACACTTTTGCTCTATGCCAGTCCTTGATCAATATAGGGGAGAGGCCATCTTGTCATGTCGAACTGTTTATTCAACTCCCTCATGTCAACACAAAGTCTCCCTTGTCCATTGGGTTTTAGGAACCCAGTACTGGGTAGCTAAAGGTACTGGGGATAGGATCATGCCACGGGATTACGGCTTTCTGATGATCTCCATGAGTGATTTCATAGATGCGAGAGGCAACCAGTATTGTCTTACAAGCATGGGAGCCAGTTCAAGGTCCATTGGTATTTTTGTTGAATGAATAGTTGCATGCCCAATCGGTCTCACAGGCATCGGTCAGACTGATCTGTTCTTCGACCATCTTCCAGAACCCAGAAACACCTCTGGTTTTGATATTACAGACATATCCTCTAGTGGGTGGAGATATCTCTTTTAATGTTATTTACCTGGATAGGGGTGTCCATGTATTTGAGATAGTTATTATGAACTCTAAATATGACCTCATTTTACAAGATGGCAAATGTAATGTCTTCTACCCCGTAAGGGCATGCGTAATACAGCAAGAAATATCCCCCCATTCAGGTGTTGTTCTTTTCTGGTGGGATACTGTCTGTGCTGTAGCAATCTTCTGGAATTGGGCCTATGATTTCATTTTCTAAATCAATTGAATAGTATTGGGAATCGACTGCCATTCCAATAGAGGTGTATACACCCAAAGTGATACTTTGAAGGTCGCTGTTATACACCAATAATCGAATGGTGTCATCTTTTAAATCAACCAATTTTGTTGGATAGGGACAATCCTTGTTTTTCGAGGGTTTGACTCAAATTTATAAACTCTTCCTAATTTTTCAGGGTCTGTCCTCTTTTTATTTTGATTGGAGCACATGTCCTGGGATAGTAACCTCTTCTTTTGCTTGGACTTCAGCAGCATAAGGCAACAATTGAGATGACCGAAATGCTTTCTCAACATTGTCTACTCGTCAGTCTTGAGCAAAATTTACCATTAATAAAATCCAAATGAATTACAAATCGATGGAGAATGTCACTACCCAGATAAAATTCAGAAGGGACATCTCTAACAATCCAATAATTATGGTCAATAGTTTTATTGCCAATCGAAATATTTAACATGCACCTGCTAAGTAGTACATGTTTTGAATTTTGGGTTTCCAGGAAAACTTCTCATTTATTTGTCAAATTATAGCAGGTAATGGTCTTTATGGAGACACTGAAATAGTGTTTTGCTTATGAAGCTTTTTCAATTGTTTAGACAGACTCTGATCAGCACAGCATGTTTCCCCCATTTATCTGAATGGGGAAGAATGTTTGTTTGCCCTTTTTCTGGATAGTGGTCAAATGATGAATCTGTTTTTCTGAACTCATTTCAGGAGCACTTTGAACTTCTTTGGGGTGCTCCTGAATATAGACAGTGGAAAGCCATCTGTTGTTAGGAGGGAGATTAATCTTTAGGAGTTGGGATGAGGTCCTTCCAGTGCTCTGTTTCCCTATTGAGATGATGGTGATTGGGAAAACTGATTATTTTGAAAATTAAGTTCAACAATTTGATTGGGATGTCATTCCCTTAAGTGAAAAGTACCATTCTGGCTGACATAATTGTTACTTCTCTTCAGGTTAATGGGATGGTTTGTTTGGGTCCAGAGAACCTGGTTTATACAATCAATCAGAAGGGATAGCCTCCAAAGGAAATCGTTCCCCAGTAAACAGGGTCTGTCCTCTGGAGCCATGACAATCACCAGATGTTTCAGGCATTGTCATCCACTTTTGATTTACAGATGTGCAATCCCATTGCCAGAATTTCCTTTCCGTCAAAATGTTGGACTTCTCCTAGAAGAAGTTGAAGAGGAATTTTATGATTCTCCCCCCTTCCTAGGTTGAGTTTATTAAATGTTTGTTTTAAATCACTCTGACCTTTTATCTGAACAGGAGTACCTAATCTATCTTCTTTAGACAGTAGTTTACAAAGAAAGTGTGAAATATTAGACGGATCGGAATGAGATTTCTGATGTCACTAAGTTTTCAAACTTGACCTGGGGTCAGCTCCATGTGCGTCTTTCTTGCCTTGGGGTCAAGTTTGCACGAGTCGGCTTGGGAACCTGTCAGGATGAGCACACCTTTGGAGATAAGATATGGAGCAGGTGTGTCCCCACTATCCACAGACTCATTTTTGTCATCTCTTTCCCAATGATAATCTTTAGAATCCTATGGGAGGGATGGTACATCTACTGCTTCTGGAGTTTCTCGACATATAATATCTGTTTTTATCAGATTGGCTTTCATATCTAGGAGTTTATTTACTTTTCTGTCTCTTTTTCTACATTCTTGGGTTCAGGCTCTTCTGTTTTTACACACTTTTCATAAGGAGGTGTCACTCCATCTCTGTAAGATTAGATTTCTTTTCTGGGTTTTCGGTGTTCTCTGTCAACTCAATGGTGACTATTCTATTGTTCTTTTCTTGGAATTCTACTCTTTTTGTATGTTATTTTGGTTCTAGTTCTCTGTGGAAATAGTTGTTGCTGCTGTTTTCTTGTACCTCTTTACTTAATTCAGGGGTTGTTATATGGGCCAGAAAGGAAGCTTCATCTAAGGATTGGCATATCTTTTCCTCCATATCCCTTTTTTCTTCTTACACTAGGGCACTGTTACTCAGAGGGTTTGCCTCTGATCATTGGCCCCGCAGGACACCTGACCCACATGTTTGGGCATTTTGAGGAACACTGGCAGTCTGAGGGTTCTGTTGGGACTTCAACATTTGTACAATGTTCTAGGTCAATCGCTTGACCTGTCGCTCAAATTGAGAAATCTTTTTCCTTCCTCGCAACCATAGAGAGGTCTTTGGTCATATCTTTTCTTTCTCTGGAAGGGTAGCTATCCCTCCTAGCAAAGAAACGTTTCTGGGTCCCCATGCCTCTTGATTCAGGTCTCTATTGTCCTGGAATTTAGAAGGAGGACAATTATTTTGAACATTTTGATTTGGAGGGGGTGTTGGATTTCTTTACCGCAAGAAAATCTGAGTAGGATTTCCCGGGGGAACTGTCCATTGATTTTGATGAACCCCCTTTTGCGGGGAAGTGTACATGAAGCCCATTATATCCCTAGAACCCATGTACATGTACTTATGTATATACGACTATCAGAAGGTCAGTATTTTGGAACACGAGTTGAGTGTTGCTCGATTGGGACTGAGCAGAGGGCCTCCTATGTCGGCCATTCTGTTTGCTGGTAGGAGGAGCATTCTTTGAACCCCCTGACTCCAGATCCAATGGAGGGAACTCTTGACCTCTGCCACTTTTGCAGTGATAGGTGTTGTAGAGGTTTGTGCAGGTTTTTGGAGCTCGTAAATCTGGTATCGCGTTGTTTCATCCCCATGTGTTTTTTCGATGTAATTTGTAATGAAAAAATTGCATTAAAAAAATGCTTCAAAATATTTTGGGGCCTAAGTGGTTGAAAGGGGGCAGGCGTTTGGGTTAGGGTTGATACTATAGGGAAGGGGATCTTGGTGAGGGGACCTTCCCAAATATAAAAAGAAAAAGGTCTATGAGTTTTTCTCTAAATAATTTCTTAGAAAAATAATATTTAGAAAAAACTTATGTCGGTAAAATGACATAGAACCGTAAATCCTAGTGGCTTGAACAATCACCCATTCAAGACTTTGCCAAATCGTCGTTAAAGTCTCTCACTAATTGGGTGACCATGTATTTTGGGAGTGCATGGAAAAATGTTGTAATTAACACTTTGCTGTTGGTATTTACCGACCGAGATGTCTGTGCGAAGGCACGCTTCAATTGTTGGGTCTCTCTTAGATTGGGTCTCACGACACACCATATTGGATGCAGCTTTGCATGTCTCTTGTGGGTTTCTATGAATAGGTAAATATTTAAAAATGGCTGCCTTGTTGTGATGATGATGTACCTCCAACCTTGCAAAGAAGCTGGAAAACTCAGGGGAGAATGTCCATTTTGCGTAATCCACATTATTAAAATCATTCCTTATTCCAAATGAGGACTTCATTTGATCAAAATCTCCAGATGTTCCCACATTGAAATTTTATGAAAAGTGGTCATAAGACCGTTGATGGCTTTGATTTGATTGATAGGGTCTTCTATTAAATTCTTTTGGGATCTGGCCTTCTTGAGTCCACTCTCCCTCAGTGTCAGAGCTACTGCTGGAACCCCATTCCCTATTCTCTTCTGGGCTTTCCTTAATGTTCTGACTTCAGGAATACCTTCTAGATGCATGGGACAGATGTCCCTCTCTTTGTTGTTTTGTCTGGGATTTCTCTGGGTTATTTGCCAAGTATCCCTTTTTAGATGTTGGATGATATTGGGTTTCTTCCTCTGATGGCTGAAATTAAAACACAATCTCTACTTCTGCATGGCCTAGAAATATCCTCCCTGGATCCCTGATGGAAAGAGACCTTTAAAATGCCCTTTCTTGGCTGATGACCCTTTCTTTCTATCTCAGTCAAGTCTGCAAAATGATTTCTCAGCTGGATCATTTTCTGCAGTTCCATATCTCTCAATCCTTCCCAAACATTTTCCTCAGGTCCAGATGTAGCTTAATGTCCACTCATGTGCCCTCCTGACATGCTGAATGGAGCACTCTCCCCCCTTCTCACTGGTAAGGGTAAGAAGTCATCTATATCAGATAAGGAATGCCCCTCCTTCCTGGTCAGAAATATTTGGGTGGGGGATTGCCTATAGGAAGTTGTAGGTGGGTGGAATAAGGCATTTGACAACAGGGAATGACATCACCTTTCCAAAGTGCTTGCCTATGATGTTTGTCTGCTGGGTGATTTTAGGGCCATTTTATACTCCCTTACTTCCTGGTGTAATTCTTTATTTTGTTTTCCATTTCCATAATCATTTTCTGCTTACATTGGGCTAATTACTCTCTCAATCACATATGCTGGCCTGATTAGCTTCCAGCTTTTTTGCTATAGGGAGTTACCAAGTCCTTCTTATTTTGTAATTACGCTAGGCGTTTCTTGACTTTTCTCTTGGCAGTGCAGCATTTCCTTTTCAAAATGCTCTTTTAGTTGAACAGCCTGTTTCAGGTCAGTGTCTGTGTGTTCCAATATGTCATGTAGACGCATATTGGCATCTTTCACCATGGCTGTTTGTTCAGAAGAGATTTGACTCATGCCTTCATTTTTATGCGCCTGTTCTGGTTTTTCTATTGATTGCTGCTTCTCGTGAGCTAGAGCATTATGCTCTTGTGTGAGCTGATCTCACTAGCTTTTCGTGTAACTTAAATTATGATGAATTTGATAACATTTGTTTTGGGGCTCAACTTTTCTCAGAAATAAATTACTATTTTCTTGTTTTAATTCAGCTAAATATATATTTTTAGGGTCACAATGTTGTCCACCAGCCATTATTATACACAGATTGCCATTATGATTTCCTTGTAACTTATATTTGGCTTCCATGCGCGGATTGTAAATGTCCTGGAGACTCAAGAATGGTGTCCTTCGGTTCTGCAGTTCAACATGTGATGAATTAATTTCAGCTTGCATTTGATGCATGACATTGTTCTGTTGCAATATGGAACCTAGCTTTCTTTCAGCGTTTCTTCAGCCACATCATTTCTTATATTGTGTTGTTACACAATTGCTTAGCGCTCAGCAGATCTTCTTTAAATGTTTCTGGGCCGCTTCTTTGGCGCTGTTTAATCTGAGCATTGCTGTCTGCTAAACTGCCCTCCCCCAATTGGAGGTGAAAATATAGTTCCGCAGAGAGGCAGATCAGTTTAAAGTTAACTTCTTTGACAGTGGTAGTCATATATAATCTCTGTTGGGACTGATTTAGTAGGACACATTCATCCCAAATATCTGTGCCTAATGTCTGTCTTCCAAAGATCAATATCTGTGACTGTCCAATGAGCGACAGTGGTAAAATAGGAGTACAAGTTTGCATTTCTGCTTCGCGAGAGTTTGGAGGCAGACTGTTACATTTCAAACAGAAAGATGTCTGACATAGCAGTCCCTGTTGCAAAGTCCCATGACCTATCAAAGTCAAATGTAAATTTGTAAGGCCATGGGACTTTGCCACAGGTACAGAGCTATGTCAGACATCTCTCGGTTTAAAATATAACAACCTGCCTCCAGACTGGAGACCAGTTTTGTAAGATGTTTTAATCGTGCAACATCTAATTCAGGGGAACTTTCAACCCACCCAAAATCAAGCACGCACAATTTTCCTTTATTCAATAAAGCTATTTTTATGAATCTGAGACCCCCGATTTAATAGCATTGATTCCTTACAGCTTCCCTCCCATTTAGGGACAAGAAACACACAGGGTTGCTCAGAAAGTATAGTATATTAACCAAATAGAAATGATTTAATCAATTTGAAGATAAATTATTTGCATTTCCATTAAATGTGAATGCAATGATGAAAAATAAGAACACGCTAGTCACTTCAGTTTTCAGAGCTACAGTTATAGAGACTTTTGTTAGGTGTCTATAGAATTAATTCAACCTGAGTGTGCATGCACCATGGATTGACTGAATGAGGGTCCAAGAGGAATCTTTCACTTATAGAAACAACAGATTAGTTTAAAGTATCCCGGCATCTTCAATTCTCTCTACTGCCCCTTTATTCACAAATGCACCCCACCTTACTCAATAGGCATGTCAGAATTTCAGCAGCATTCTATAAAACTCAAATGCAACAAATTACTGGATCTTCAGGTATGTAAATGGCTTGTAGAAAGGAAAATGTAGTTTCAACACGTTTGTAGGCTACATTCCCTCCAGTGTTTTTTATCTATTTAATTGCCATGTAAAAACATGCTTTTCTCACTTTCAATGGGCAATTTAAAAACATGAAATTGGGTAGTGAGGAATGCAATTTAGCATTAACATAAATGACATAAATTACTTCATTTGTCCAGGTATGCTCACAGTGAGATGTCCTACGTTCACCTGTGCTTGAACAATGCATAGAATAAGAGTCAAGGGATCTCTCTCTGTATTCACACCATAGGATCTATTTAATCAAATCTATAATTCCAGAAGCACATACGTTCATGAAATATTTATTATTTCCCAGGATGTACAATCAATTTAAATACCCCTACCCCTCAGTACTTACAAATAACAGGGAAAAGAATGTAATCTAAATCCCTTTATAGTATCACTCCCCTCAGGATTATGTCCCACATATGAATTTGTTTTGCCTTTTTCACGGGCAGGTGGGCAACCTCTTAAGAGCTGGTTCAGTTCTCCCCCCTCTAGGAACAGGTCGGCATCAGGCAGAAAGAGGGGATATGCTCTTGTCCACAGCCCGTCTGCTATTTCTTCCACTGAAAAACCTGCTGTCCAGTGATAAAGTCACCTCGGAAATAGCCTCCAGGTGGCAACATGGCACAAAATATGCACCCTCATTAAAATCAAACACTTTCCCCAAATATTCTATGATGTGAGATTATAGTATAAAATTATACCCCTCCTAGAATATTTGTGGAAAGCATTTTAAGGGTCAGGAAAAATCATTTTCCAGGCAACATTATCACATGGGACCATTCACCCCGGGTATGCCTGATTTGCAGTCTCTGCTAATAATACATCAATGTGACAAAAGGAGAGCAATGGATTCCTTCTACTTCCTGTTGTTATCAATTCTTCTTCTTCATCTCCATCAGTCAATTAGTGAGTCTCGAGTGTGTGTTGAAGGTTGTAGGTCAGAGGATCGAAAACAAAAGGGTTGAATGCCTTTTTTCGACTCCAAAAGGACCTAAAAAATGGGTTGCATTTGTTTTTTATGGGGGTGTTCCCCCCGCAACCCTGCATTTTCTTTTTATAAAAAACGTTTTATGCATACTACACTTAAAAAATATATAAATAAATAAAAAACATTCAACCCTTTTTTTTCGGTCCTTTTGTATTCAAACAAAAGGGCATTCGATCCTTTATTTTCAATCCTTTGGCTGGACACTGTGTTGAATCTTTTATACAACAAAATCCCCACATTTTTGCGGTGTGTATCATTTCTCCAATCTAATTTCTCAATGTATGTGATTGGACAGTGTTCCAAAAGTGACGTCTCCATAGACCTACCTCTTTGCAGTCATTGGGCATAGTATTGAAGGGGGCAGTCTGGTGGGAGTAACTTCTACACCTAGTATCCATCCATTCAATGTGATGCCATCTCAGAGATTTCTTACATTAAACAGTGTAACATTCTGAAATAGTAAATTCCACACCTATGACCACTTTACTAATTGACTCACCAGATTTCTCTCTGGCAAATAATGCAATTTTCATCATGATATCTCACATGGTTACTGAGATCCAGACTTTTCCATTTAACTCACTCCTACATTTATATACAAATGAGTTTCCCCTCTGAAAGTAATGGGCTCATCACTGTGGATGCTAGGACATATGACATACTGTTGTGCACAATTTCTGCACATTGAAATACAATTTTGCCTAATTTGCGTAATTAAATATCCCATTAGAAAAATATACTTTTAATACACATTTTCAAACTGAACATTGTAAAAGAAAAAGTAACTTTCTATGACATCCCATGTAAGAATTATTAACAAAATAGTAAATCCATGTGCACCATATAAAAGACACGGTGGGCCCGATTCATGGAATAATCTGCGCTGAAAATAGGGTACTTACGAACTAAATTGCACGCAAGTCCCCGTTCATCGATTCATAGAACACAATGCGCAGGGCTTACCTGGGACTTGCAAGGAATCCTCGCCGGTCCACCACATCACTGCGACCCGATGAGCGCTTTGCGCGAGACTCCAAGCGAACGGCTGGCCGGGCCTATGTAGCCACCTAAAAAGGGGGCAGAACATGTGGAATGAGGAAGAACAAGTGGAAATGTGGGTGTTACGAGGGACGTTCCAACGCCAAACAATTGCAGTGCCCATACGCATGCAAAAAAAACGTATTCATGGAATTGAACAGGGAACGCCAGGTCACGAAAATGCACTCGCAAATCCAGAAACGCCTAAGTCAGGTGATAGCAGGCGTAAACGTCAACGAGCATACTAACAAATGCATAAAACGTCTATGCGCACACTAACAAATGCATAAAAAGCATGCACACTCAACAAACGCATGGATACAGCCACAGAGTACATGCCTTAGTCAAAAGCTGATGTGTTTTTAGACTGGCAGTGCTTTAAGTGGGAAGTGAAATCGAGGGGGGCTCTGACAAGGTGCATGGACTGAAGGGGTTGGGCCTAACATGGCAGTATGTAGCTCAGGGAAAAGTGACCTCCTGCCTCTCTTTTTGTTACTGAATTGTCATGCAAACCCCCGCCAGGCATCCCTTTAACTTATGAGATGCAGCGTTAATCACCCTTTGATTACAGTATCTTTTTAGTTAAAGGGATTCCTGGATGGGGTCAGTGCCACAATAAAGTAACAAAAGTAGAAGCAGGAGGTGGCCCAGCCAAGAAATTGTTTTCTAAAGCCTGAAGCTGTCGTGCATACATACAATATGCTTAATCCCATGTTCGCGAGAAGTTTCTGGCCAGTAAAGAAAAATGCCTTAGCTTGTAGCAGCCAGATTGGATGAGCCTACTAGGGGAGCTTAGGGAGCCCTGCAGCGTCCCGTTGCAGAAACAGTTTTTCAGAGAGGGCTGGGGATCATCTCCTGGCTAGCCCCAGCCCACATGAAACCTGTACTGACACCCTCTGTGGCCCATTCCTTTAAGTATGATATTTGCTGTTGCAGGCAAGAGACAGGAATAGTCACAAAGCAGGCAGCCGCCTTTTCAGACCGTGTATTGCATTGCCCAGAATAGAAATGCTAAGGAACAACATGAACGTTTCTTTGTTTGTGTTTTGTTTTGTATTTCCCCTCTTGAAATAGTGTGGACATGTACAAAATGTATTGAAGTGACAGACCCTTTAAATCCTGTTACCTGCTGAGTGCACCCTGCACCCCTTCAGGGTGCAGGGTGCCAGTGCATCTCTAGTTGTCAGCACACACCCAACCCTTAGATATGCAAGGTGGGCTGAGCGGCAAGACACTTGCACTGACAGCCTGGCCCTCCTATTCATAGGACCCCTCTCTAAAACACCTGCTGCTGGTAGCAGGATCCAACAAGCACTTTGCTCTTTGCTTCCATGTTGAACCGGGCACTAGTTGTCACTGTGTGTGAAGCACGTGGACCCTACCTGTCAATCACTCTTGATTGTGATGAGCTGTAGGTTCTCACCTGTCAGCCCGGGTGCATTACTGAAAGCATTGCGATCCCACCTATCAGAATGTAAATCTCTCATGCCCTAACCCACAGACCAGTCTCTCTGCTCATCCCGGCCACCGCCTCCCACTTTCCTTCAGCAGCTGCGCGCCACCACGCTTTTCTCCACACCCTGTCAGATATAATGGCGTATCGCAAGCTCATCTATCATTTAATGATAACTCTGAAGCCGTGAAATGAAAACTATATGTCATACGATGAAAAGTGCATAGCGTGCAATGAGAAATAGGAGTCTACTGGGGAAATGTTTCTCTCCCGCGGTGAAGGCGGGGGAGGCTCAGATAATTCCCATCTTGTGTGTGCAGGCTCAAGAGGTTGCCCCAAAGTTTCCCATTGTGTTCCAGCCGTGCCTTGGGGTACACGGGCGAGACACGATTGCAAGTGTTTTAAGGGCAGTTACTCGCCAACTTGATGCCCAGGGTGAAACGCTACAATACGCCTCCCTTCAACCCCCCCCCCCAAACCCCTGACTGGCACAGGTCATTCCAAACAAACACCTCTGTGTCGCGTAACATAAACCCTCCTCAATATCAATCATTGCTATAGAAATGAAGCTGGTTTCATACCTATTCATTCGGATAATTTACGGTTTTGGATGCGAGTATAAAATGGCAGCAACATCAGCCACTCAAGTGGGGTACAAGGGCTCTTTTGCTTCTCATTTCTGGAGAATTTTAGATGAGGAGGGGCTGGGTCTCAGTGTGAGCATGCCCAGCCCCAATACAGAAACATGTTTAGGTAATTATATCTATAGACAGGAAAGGATACCCTACAACAAAGAATGTACAGAAAGGACTGTGCCTCTTACAAACTTTAGACTTACCAGTAATAAACTGATGAAGCGTTTTAAACAAAACCAGCTTCCAATTCATGGTAAAGGGTCCACAGTTCCTCAGTCACGACCTACTCGTCATTATGCAGGCCTCATGGGTTATATCTGCAAAAAGAGTAGGCCCATGCTTTATCTAACAGAGCTGGTATTAGCATCCCTTATTAGTGCTGGTCTGCAGCTAGTGAAAATCATGGTGTAGCAGTGTGGAAAGGGCGTTTGGCCTAGTGGATGTACACATTGAGGCAACTTCTTTAATTGCTTTATGTGTTTAAGTGTGGGCACAGTATGGCATACTCGTCAGAGTCACATGCACAAAATGTTCCAGTGTGCTATTGTGTGGACATGGGACACATGATACAAAAACAGGCATATGTGCTGTACATTGAGGAGCACCACATAGACACCATTAACCAACAGGGTGGTGACTTGTGCAGGACATATTCAATGCTGCACACATATCACGCCACTGATTTGCCATAGACTACTATCGGCATGGTGAAGCACAACGTACCCTGCCTTTCTAATCGAGGTGCCAAGTCACATTTAGGAGCCATCTGGTGGGCGCTAGGCAGTGGTTGGCTTGTTAAGGAAAGTAACCCCTTATGTGCCAGGCTATTATGCAAGTCTATGCAAAAAAGAGCTTTGATGCTGAGCGGATGCATTTAGTCCATGTCCCACAGTTGACACTAGAATAACTAAAAAGTCATGTACAAAATAAAAGAATCCGCAGTTCACAGCTGCATAAAAATACACTATTTTACTATTGACTAACCCTCATTTTTCCCCCCTACTCACAGCACGTACATTTAGACTAGCCACCCACACATGGTTTTTAAAAGACTCTCTCCCCAGGCACCAAACAACACAACTGCACCACTGTAACACCAGCTGACACACGAAGCCCTTGGCCAATGCACACCCACAGTGCAATCATGAAGTTGACTCTCTGCACACAAAGTCCTCAATGGTCCCAACACATCACATCTAGAAAGCTGTCATTCACTCAGAGCACTTGCAATTTGCACCATCATCACAAACACTGCAATCTTGCTTCTCCAACTAAGCAAACCCACCCACTCTCTTCCAAATTCACTAGAGCTCCTGGGGATCATGCAGACGGCAGCGGTGGGTGGGTCTAATCCAAATTACATAAATAATACATTCTTATCGGCACATCTAGGGGTCATTCAGAGTGTGGCATTGGCAGGGAGCAGAACCACACCGTCAAGGCAGCGACATCTAATGGTCAGTCATAGTATGGCATTTGATGAGGCCTGGCAGAGCAGACAGACACTGTCAGGAGTCCAAAGGAAGGTACAGTATGGCCTTGGTTGAAGTAATGTAATCTACTAGCTTTCTTGTGAACTGAGAGCATGCCTCCAGGAAGCTGCTTTAGCGTCATTGGTCTATGAGCAACACATAGGGAAATGCCTTTGAAAAAGTATGGTGTTTGGTCTCTGTTATAGAATTGCACCATCCCTTGTGATAATTGGAGTTAGCGCTGGTGACTGACTTGCGCTTCAGCTAAACAGCGACCATTGAAGCAGTATCTTTTATCAGTGGTCGAAGTGGGTGGGAGTGGTTGGGGTTGCAGTGCTCCTATACCTTTTTAAATTTTGTTTTACTGTTCCTGTACTTTTATTTTTTTTTAAAGAATCCGTTCTGGAATGGTTTTGTTTTAAAGTAAAAGTGTAGGAAGCAGTTGAAACGTGCACTTTCAGTGCATTGCACTGAGCGTTCCCTTAAACAGCAGGCACATGTGTTTGGGGGTTTGTATTGTACATGGGAGGGGTGTGGCGATGGGGTTTGTGGGGAGTGGAGGCCGGCCAGTAGGGAATATAGTTCCACTGCTTCTTTTGGTACACTTCGACCATTGCCTTTTATCTCGGACAGAGTCCAGTTTTCATTGGTTTTCAGACCTTGGTGATAGCGTTTATGTGTATAACTTGGAAATGCGGTCCCATGACACCAGCCCCCTCTATGAATAATGCAAATGCCCTTTAAGGGAGCCCTCTTTCAAAGATCCAATCAATGCAGGGCCTAAGACGCTTTTCAGATATGTATCCGATCCATTAACGTGTCAGGGTGCTGGATTCAGTGTATTTTGTTTTATTACTCTTTTGGGGACGATTGGGTACAATTAATGACAGGATTGCCAGCGATTTCTATCTACCAGCCGCTTGGGGCCTTGCATGGGTCATTGTCATGGCTGCGTATGCCTTTTGGCCACCCTACAAAAGATGTGGGCTCCTGCCCCAACACTATTTCTTCAGGAGGGAAAGGGTTTCTGTTTCCCTTCCTTTCTCTAGCCTGTTCCTAACTCAGATCACATCTCAATTCCCAAACTTTACTCAGCGACTTTTCCTCCTGTTGTCTTCAGCACTCCAAGCCTCTATCCTTCCGCGTCTATGTGTGTCTGAGGTTTCCACTGGCTTGGCCTCTTCCTACTTTTACTTTCTATTTCAATCGTCTGCCCTTCCTCTGTATAATCACTGTGGATATGTTCCAGCTGCACCTTTGCCCTCTTCTCTCGGCCCTTCTCCCTTCCCCTCTCCACTCTCCTTCCCACTGATCTACCACTCGATTTCCTCAAATGTCTGATGTCCTTAATTTAATTCCCTGTGCATCTCAACTAAACCCTCCTCTCCATCCTTGTACATTTGATTCACCTGCATGTGAGCAGCCATCTCCATTCCCTGACCTGACTCCCAGCTGTCTCCAGTGGGTACCACCTTTGCTTTTCCCCTTGTCCTTCTTATATCTGTTTTAATATCCTAAAGTGTTCTGTCTCCATTTCATCCCGCACCCATTACACGATCCCATCCCATTGCTCATCATCCCTCAGCCCACTGCTCTGGCCTCCTGCTTAAGCATTCTCCCACCACTTGCCGTCTGTGTTCCTCTTTTCGTTCCTCTGAGCACTCCCCTTCCTCTGCTTTTTACCCCATTCCCCCAGTCGTGGTGACCCCAGATCCCCTCCAGTACTTCCCTTCACTGCGATGTCAGGTGGTCTCTTTCTGGGTTGACCAGATCTATATGACATTAGTGGCTGGTCATTGGCTGGTCCCCAGGAGCATGGCTTTGGCCTCGTCATCAGGCACGCGGTTCCCTGATTTCTATGCACTGGAAGTATATCTGGCTTGGGCCCATTCCAGCAGCGCTAGCACTTGCACTTGCACTTGCACTTGCACTCCCACTCCTGGTTCAGACACAGGGCGCTCATTCTGCCGACACCCACTGATTTCCTGGCTCGGTAGGAGATGTGTGGCTCATCCGCATCTATTTTAAAAGCAAGGCCAGAGGATCTTACCAGTTTTCTAAGTTGCACAGGAAATACACATTTAAAAGACAGCAGGCCTGATTCACAGAATGTTTTCCTATGGGATTGCGCCATTATAAAACACTTCCATGAATCAGGCCCAGCGAGTTTGGCGAGCCTTTCAGGACACCAAGTCATAATGGAGTTTTGTAACATGCTACCTTGCAATTCAGGATCGCTTTAAAGAGCATGGGTTGTGGCGGGCTGGAGACATTCACAGCTTTATTTATTTATTTGACATTTGTTGAGCGCACCTAACCAGCAGGCATGTTGGCGCTAGTTACATAGGAGTGGCTAATATAGTAGTTGCATACAGCTAAGGCCCAAGGCTGCATTCTAGGAAAGCAGGGAGGAGTTTGCTGAGATTTTGTGGGCATGAATGGGGCCACCTGATGTAGGAAACCAGGTAAGCTTTATTTACATATGTATTTTGCAGGGTTCCCGTTACTCTTAGCGATATATATGGACAGAGAGACATGGACCAGACCCCCCACTGGCCATCCTCTAGCCTCCCAGTTCAGGCCCTACGGACACTGTCAGAACACTCACACACAGCAACACTCACCAACATTCCACTGAACTGCCAATCACTCCTAGCACCAACATTCGCACAGCATTCATAGATGGCCAGCAGGGACAGGACAACATAAACACATCATAACAGAGTTAAGAGAGAAAACAAATTGTCAGTTCTGAATTATGTTAAAGTGCCAGATAAAATGAATCTCATGGCAGTGCCTGTCACCTCTGACCGTGAGTCTTTATGGATGCCAGAGGGAGACGGAATAGCATTATGGGGCCAGTCACACCATCGTCTTGTGTGAGATGATAAGCAGTGATCACCCTGTGGCGCAGCAGTGACACATGGTGGTCTGCCAAATCCTAATCTTGGCATAAATCCTGATGCGGACATGGAGCCTGTTGCCGTTTATTACACGATCACACACAAGTCAGGGAGCTCCTTCCCCCAAAGTGAATGTGGCACACAATAAAGCGCTTTGGGTTATTTTTGTAAGTTCCATGTAATAAGGCCTCCAACCCGTCTCACACACAACCCCAACAAATATCCAGCGCCACAATGGACTAGGAACCAGGCCGGGTTGTATTAAGGATATACTTATTAATTATTTATTTAGCCATATATCACAAATAGATTACATCAGCCACCAATGTTGCGGCAACACAAAAACATAATGACTTCCGTAAAGGCACTAACATAGAGATATGCTGTCACAACTAATTCCTTTTAGATCACCCACCAAGACGGAAGAACAATTCAACACACAGTGATAGCAGATTTGTTAAGCATTCTCCCAGCAACCTTCACCCCCCAAACATCAATTAGGCTTGATTCCTTTGAATCGAATGCAGTGGCAGGGAGTGGGGAAAATCGGATTTGTGGTCTAGCTCACAGAAACAATATGCGAGACAGAATGGTGATGGGAAAATTTGTTTTGCATAACACAATGGGAAAATCAGTTTTGACCTTATCAGTGAAAAATATTCCACTTTACTTGTGTCATGTTAATTATGATTGGCATGCTTTTATCAACTTTCGCATCTCTGAAAATCACGGGAAGGCCCAAATAACATTTTCATTAATAACTTTAGTTGTGTTTATCCCACCAAAATCACTTTAGCATGGTTAGAAGGTGTTGACTGTCATCTTTACCGAAAGCCTACAATTACCGTTGTGACATGTACGCTTACCCTTTTATACGATAACATGTGTTTCTCCCATTTTAAGTCAATGTGCAGTTCCACTCCTCATTTTATGGGCCCCCACCTTTTTTTAAGTTTTACTCCTCTTTTAGGCATGGGACGTAAGCAGAGAGATCTGTGTGTATGTTAGCTTACCCCTACAAGACATGTGATGTGATGATAACAGCTCCTTATGGGCACTTTATTCACTTTGTGACTTCAAGTTCAATCCTGCTGCAAGAACAGAGATGGGCCTATCTGGTCTTTACTGCGTTTCTGACCTACAAAGTAATTCTTTCTTGTATATTTAAGTAATGGTTCTGATGGATAATGACAACCAGGCCTGCATTGCCAGGGCAACAGAGAGAGGTCCTGGAGTTAGTTTCACATTTGAAGAAATGGCCAGCAGCATGTGGCCTTTCAAACTCACATACAATTACCTTAAAGGACATCTTATACGGCACACAATTTTACAATATGTGCATATTATTTTTGAATGGTACATGCGCATGAGAACACCATGCCCAAGCTTAAAAGTCTGGTGGGCATTTTGCTGAGCATGTTGTTAATCTTGGAGGGAAAAACGAATAATGACATTATTTCATTTAATGTACATGTAAAATGCTCTGTTTTGCTGCCGCTGCTGAGAACACAATTCTGGCATCCCATTGAAGATACTGCACACTGTGGTTTCCATATCTGTCAGTGCAGCTCTCCATAGATTGTCAAAACATAATTTCCCCATGTCCTTCTTTCCCTTATGAAATGCATTCCACACATTCTGGCGTTTTGAAATTAAGGCCCACTTTCTTTCCTTTCGATTTGGGTTCACTAGGCCTTATGTCGGACATCATTTCTGCACTGGCCTTTGATTTTGGTGAGCCCTCATAACTGACTCTGACCTCTTTATTCCTGGTATCCAGGGGCCGGATGTCCACCCACAAGCCTGTCTCTTGGTGGCATAGATCACTGTACTGATTTTCTGCTAAGGGAAGTGAAAGGAAATTTTGATTGACAGACAATGATTCATGCTAAAAAGGGTGACAGCTTGAACTTCATCCCATTAAGTAGAAGTAGCGAGAACTTGGCTGCTTGGAATGGGAGAGGGGGTGACTCTGGAGAAAGCTGGATAGCACATTTCTGTTGTCATTCGATCTTTAACCCGGGAGATAGGAACAATGAAATTATGGACCAACCTAGATTTCTGGAAAAAATGCCATGATAGCGGAAAGATTTGGGATGAGCCTCGTCTGGAGGTCTGGAGATGATGGGCTCATTTCCAGAAGTTGAGAAGTAGTTCGGCGTCTCAGCAGATGGCTCAACAGAACTTTCAAGACACCTTTACATGAAATTCTGACCCAGAATCTGCCTAAAAAGTTAGCAATGCATACTGTTCACTTGAGCTCCCAGCCACTTCAAGAATAGACTTGTACATAACTTACAATTGAGGCCTAAGACTGAGGTGCAGCAACAAACAAAGGGTCACAAAATGGAAAGAAAATAGTAAATAAACTATAAGGAAATTGCTTGGGTCACTAAATCCTTCCTCAAATGTTTGAGCTTCAATTTGAAACTCGGGAGAGCACTCAGGAATTACATTCAACAGGTCACATTGGCACATTGCTTCTGCATGTGGAAGGTGCCTTGAAGAGGGAACACTCCAGGGGTCTGCAGTTCATGCTTAATTAACCTCAGTAGCTGCTTCTGATATCTGTGTGTAAGCTGCAGGTCACAGATTGGAATACTGCCAGGCTTACCCAACCATTCATCCTGCCAAAGGGCAATCCATTTAGTCACACAGAGGCAGCAAGACAAATGATGTTTCCTATGGGAGTTTGAATAGTCTCAAAGGTTTTCCCATTATACAAGTCTCTTGTTCTGACATGAACACTCAAACTGCAAACACAAACATTCTAAAGGCTGACCTATTCCTGGCAATTGAATTGACTTCCATTTCTGAATAATTTTGCACAAATTCTACAATGAAAGTGACGCAGATAGTTCAATTTCGAAACCTTGGTACTGTATCCTGCCTACAACATTGCAACAAATCAGTTACTCACACTTGTTGCAGCTCCATGGATCCAAAAGATGTACTTAAAAACATTGAGTACCAAAAGATCGAATTATGAAATTATGAACAACACTTGTGCACATTTTGTAACTCAATATTTTTGGGTTGTTTTTGCCCCCTGCCACGCATGTAATGTATGCAGGGGACATCACTGCTGCCCCCAAAGCCCATAATACTGTTGTAAGGGAGCAAGGAACACCCCTGCAAACCCCACTCCCCTTCTTCAGCATTTTGGGATTTGATCTTTTCAACCAGACCGAATGCACACTAATTGTGCATTCAGTCTTGTTTTCGGTCTTTTTGTGCAAACCCAGATCCAGAGACTTTTATACTGAGCCAGTCATGACCGTAGCGGCCTAATAGAATTGCTGCCTGGACTGCCCTGAGAGTGACATATAGTGCCCGTCAGGCGAATCCAGACCAAGGTCTACTAGAAAATAGAACAGAGCAGCAGAAAAGGAGCAAGGGCAAAGGGGGGCATGTTAAATACACACAAACGTTTTGTAAATGTAAAAAAAGGTAATAAGAGATGCATATGGAGTTTGTGACAGTTTGCATGGCTGTGGAGTCTGTGTATAATAATCAAAGTATAGCCCCGATCAGAAAATTGGGAATGGTTAATGCTCTTGAGAGTGAGCATATACCCGCGTAGGCAGTTTCTAGTATGTGCCAGGAAATAGTGAAAGTAGGCAGTGAGTGGTTGAATGATAGGACTGAGATGTGCTCCAGCATATGTCCCTGTTATGAGGATCCGCATGAAACCTGCCTCCAAGTGCAACTTCTGGGATGACTCTGACCTGGCTGCTCTGAAACGCAAGTGCAGAGTAGCTGAGCGGAAGTGGCAGGCTTCAAGCACATACTCTGACAAACTGACCTGTCACCTGTTCCAAAGGCAATACATACTCTACATCTGCTTGAAGAAGAGGGCCTATATCCAAGCTCGCATCTCTGCGGCCACTAACAACACACCTGAACTTTTCAAAATCTGCAAGGAACTCGCCAACCCTACTGCAGTTTCCACTTCTCCTCAGCCTTCCCAGGCACTGTACCCTTCTGTGGCCTCTCATTTCATTTTTAAAACTCAGGACATCTTGTCCTCACTCTTCTCTAATCCTCGCCCTTCTCCATCACCTGCTCTCAGGCCTCCTTTGGCCCCCGACACCTCCTACTGAGCTCTTTTTCTCCCATAACACCTGATGAGGTTTCTAGACAAGTTCGCTCTATGAAAGTCTCATCCAAACACTATGAAAGTCTCATCCAAACAGGTGCTCCCCTACTCCTCCAGGACTATCAAGGACAACATTGTTTCCCTTGCTCCAGCCTTGCCCGATTTCTGCAATCCTTCCTTTGCCACTTGTTTCTTCCCATCACTCCTCAGGC
This sequence comes from Ambystoma mexicanum, assembly GCF_040938575.1. NCBI lineage: Eukaryota > Metazoa > Chordata > Amphibia > Caudata > Ambystomatidae > Ambystoma > Ambystoma mexicanum. The sequence goes on along the minus strand of NC_090922.1, from coordinate 599,162,136 downwards.
AATCCCGTGTGCATCCTCTTCTCAAAAAGACTGCTGCCGACCCTTCCTGTTCGGCAAACTACCACCCTATCTCCATTACACCCTTCCTAGGCAAACTCTTTGAGAAGCTGCCCATCTCCCAACTTATCCACCCCACCGAATCTGTGGGTTGTCTCCACAACCACCGGCCTGGCTTCAGAGCTGCCAGTGGCAAAACTGCTCTCCTGCACACCCTTGAAGACCTGCTCTCTAATCTCGATTCCAGCTCTCCTTCCATTCTCATCCTTCTTGACCTTTCCACTGCTACCCTTCATGACACCCTTGGCAACAGGGACCTGGCTCTGGACTGGTTGACCTCCTTCCTCTCGGACCAACCTTCTCAGGTGCAATTGGGCCCTTTTCTCTCCACCATCTCACTCTCCACCTGCGGATTCCCTCAGGTGGTCTATCCTCTTGCCTTGGCTTTTCAACATCTACCTGGCCCCTCTAGCATATATGATCTCCACCTTCTCTCCTAACTTACCGTGCTATGCTGATGACATACAGCTCTCCTTCAAGCTTCCGTCCTCTGCCTCCTCCTCTTCCCCTCTCATTCCTGACTTCCTATTGGTCATTTAGGCATGTGCACTGCCAACTATCTCTGTGTTAATGCCAGTATGACAGAGACCCTTCTCGTTGGGACCCATGCTCCCTCTTTCCCTCAAACACTCTGGCCACCATCCATGGGCCCCCTCCCCTCACCCTCCTGTGACACAAACACCCTTGGTGTCATCCTTGACTCCTCTCTCTTTCTCTCCTCACATCATGGACCTTGCCAAGAAGGCCCACTTTCAGCTGTACCTCCTCAGAGGCATTCTCCCTTTCCTCACCTTCCCCCAGAAAGTCAATGTTTCCAGAGCTCTGATCCTCTCCAGGCTGGACTACTGCAATAAACTCTTAATTAATCTGCCTAACTCCCCCTTCGTCCCCCACAACTAATCCAGAATAGGACTGCAAGACTTATCCTTGGCCTCAAGCCCAGGGACCGCATCTCTCCAGCCCTAAAATCTCTCCTCTGGCTTCCGGTTGCTGCAAGGATCAAGTTCAAGACCCTCTGCATCATCCACAAGGCTTTCTGTGGCCTTGGACCCCTCTACATCCAACATTCTCCCCCTAAATACATTCCTGCTACAACCGTTTGGTCGTCTAGCTCTAACGCTCTGCAGATCAGACACTTTCCAAGCAGAGAGTGGAGGGTAGATCTCTCTCCTCCACAGGTGCCTTCCTCTGGAATGGCCTTGCTGATCCTCTCAGACTTGAGCCGGATCTCCATCAGTTCCGGAAGGTTCTCAAGACCTTCCTTTTCTCTTCTTCCGTCCAACTTTCCATCCCTGCTAATGCCCATGTCTGCTTAGTGATTGGCTGCCTGTTTCCTTCAGAGTGTTACAGGGTACCAGCCCCCCCCATATTCCAGTGTAGCTCTGCACATGGTCTCCCCTGACCACCCCTCCACCTGCACTTGCTGTTCTCGGCCCCTCCCCAGAACTAGCATGGCTGGGCCTGCAAACATGTAGTCCTTACAGCCCCTTACCTCGCACTTAGCTTGTGGACCTTCCTCCCCCTGCACCCTCTGCTTTCCCCTGGCTCCGTCCACCTGACCTCCCCAGGCACTCGCTTTTCTCCCGGGCCCTGCCACCCTATCCGGCACATCCCCCCTCCCCACTGCCCTGCACTTCTCCTTGCTTCACTTGCACGATCCGAAAGTCACAAGGCCTAGTAGGATGGTTTTTGTTTTGTCCTCCCTGTTTCCCCCACCCTCTTGTCTTGTTGTATCTCAAAACACATTGGGCCTCATTACAAGTTTGCCGGTACAGTAACAACAGTACTGGTAAGCTTGCCGGTAGCGTTGTCACCGTACCGGCAAACTACGAGTTCTGTTCGTGGGTGCCTTTTTGCCTACCAAGTCTGACCTGGTGGGCGGACCGGCATCCACGAGCAGACTATGCCGTATGCACCGGCACCATTATGAATGGTGCCGGTGCATCCAGCATTTTTTAACAGCGCCCAGGAATGGGCAATTACCTGGTCCGGCAGGGCCGAAATGACCCGGTACCTGCCCATTCCTGGGTGCTGCTAAAAAAACGACTCTGGCGGCAGCTGTGCCGATTCTACCGGTACGGCTACCGGCGGAGTCGTAATGTGTGTAAAGGCGCATTATAAATACCCAATAAATAAAATAATAAAATAAAAAATAACAAATATATCTTTAAAGTGTGGAGGATTGTTTGTCTATCAGGTGTATCTATAACCTGACAGACTCCGGAGAGGTCAATAGGATTGGCCAGCTGACTGTCAGAGTGGACTGTGTGAAAGGGGAACATGGTGGACACACTTGGAGGGAGAACTTAGGTTTGTAGGCCATCTCTAAGAGTGCCATATGCACATGCTCACTCATGGATGGATTTCTGAAATATTCTGGTAATGTATAGCGAGATATTGTCTGAGAGAGCTGTTGCTGCACAGCTTAGGGTTTCTGTTCAAGGGGTTCTGTGTGTTACATGACTGTCAACCCACGAGGCTATGACATGCTTGTTGCTTGTACAGTATTTTATGACACAGTAAGGCCACCTTACTGCACTGAGTGTGAGTAGCATGGATGGAATATTTGAGGTCCGCAAACCAACAATGTAAACACGGGTGTGTCGAACGGTCTGCAATGGAAGGCGCCTAATGGCCATGAGCAGCCAGTTCTATAGCAGTAACAAGTGAGTGACCATGTAGACAATTCCACGGAAGGGTGTATTTCACTATGCAGGCTTCCTGCTGAGAATACAGCCCTGAAGCTGCTGTGTGAGAAGCCATTGGGCCCTGCCAGCAAACCTTTAAGGGTCCCTTGGGTGTGATGGAATCCCCCCTTACCATTGCATGGTTGATGGGCTTCTTCTGTAATATACTGCATACATTGCATATAGACCACCACTTTCCAACCACTTCCTTGAGCTGCACATGCCTAGGGAACCTAACAGGGGGCAATAGGGTTCACCCAAATAATGTTGGAAAAACACCTTGGTTGGAAATGTGTATTATTCCCCTTATTGACTATCCTCATTATAAATTTGTCAGTAATTCTGGCAGGATACCGGCAAACTGACCTACCATTTCTGCCGCCTGATATCCCGGCATTAACGGGATATTACAGGCGGCGGAAAGGGCGGTAAATTCCCATTCCATGGAGTCCCATAGGACTTCATGGAGGGGATTGCCAGTATCTCCAGCACTGTTAGTACCGGTGCCGGAAATACCAGCTGTTTTTGCTAGTGGGGTCCTGATTTACCTCCAGCTCTTGCACAGAATTACCCACACTTTTACCGGACCGGCAAACTAATAATGACCCCCTATGTCTGTGTAGTTAGTTGCGTGCTTAAGCCTTCACTAGTCCCAAAAAGTTATTCCCCTTGACACACTGGTTTTTCCTTAACAGTCCCCATTAGAGGTTTCCTCTGCATCGAGGGTTGGGGTACTAGTGACTATATTATTAACACTGTTCTAGTATTGATTCAGCCCATTCTCCATACCAGAAAGCCTACTTGGTTGTGGTTAATCCAGTATGTGAAAATATAAGTAAAGCGGAAACCACCGAAAAGCACCAACTAAAAGTTCCAATCAAAACGTATTTTCACAAATCTAAGTGTTCATATGTGGCGCTCACCAGATCCTGCTTTGCACCCTGCAGCAGACAACAATGCATAGACAGACTGGGGAACCTCAGCCAGTACCGTTTATACCCTCGTAGGAAAGACTACAGCCAGCAAAGTTCTATCAATGTATCCCAAAAAGTCATTGAATCTTCAGTGTGGAAATCACCATTTGTGTTGCAATTGGTCCCTTGGCACCTAGGCTTGTGTGGTAGACAGACAAGCCAATGCGTTGCAGACTGCAAAGTCCTTCATCAGGGTGACACCTAATAATAACATTAAAACATGCTCATGAGTCCCTCACCAAAAATTAACACATCTATCTTAATGTGTCCATAAAAATCCTGAAAATGTATTTTAAAGCCATACCTGACCAGTAGTGAAGCAAGGAATACACGTGGGTTACCTATAAACATAGACTACATTCAATATAGATAGATGGATATCATAATTCAACAGAATATATATCAGGGTATGAATTGGCATATGTAAATTGAAACTATCCTGTTCTGAGGTCACTGGTGGCCACCGGGAAGAGCCAATCACTCTAAGGAAAGAATACACAAGTGTATTTTTATTATTACCTGTTCCATAATTATCGATGTAGTGGAGTCCTCTAATCCCTAGCAACTTAACACTGAAGTAGTGATGTGTGAGGCTTCAAGTACACAGTGAATTCCGACCTGGAAAGAATGCTACGGCCACTACTTGACTGTATATATTTACATTTTTCAGAATTTCGCGGTACGCAGTGATGTCATCATTTGGCGAAGTTATTGTGTTGCCGTACCCTTGATGTCACAAGACAACACGTAATGTTCCGGGTTTACTGGACTTTCAATTTACAAATTGAAAAAAATCTTTTGTGTTCAATGTAGCAACAGCATCATTATATGAGAAATCCTCTCTTCTTGTCATGATACTCTTTCTAACATTGACCTATTATATGAAAGAGCCACATTAGTGCACAGAGTACGGATAATACCAATTAACAGTCCTAGTACCAATATATAATGTCAACATTTCTTGCAGATGAGTTTGGATCAACCCTTATCATGCACATAATACTACTTTACACTTTTCATTATGAGATCCAAATCATGGTATACATATCTTAATATCACTAATGGTAGTCTGTCTAATGTCCATATTTTAGGCTCCTTACATATGAATATACGTAGGTGTCTGTGGCATCATGCCTATAAAACACATGACAAGAATCCAACAGAGGGTAGCGTATGAAAGATGTTGAAGAAAAAAATGACAAAGAAAAAACAGGGGGTGGGGTGTTACACTATGGTTTCACAGAACCTAAGATAAGGTCCGCTCTTCATTCATCCCATTTGGCATGACCGTATTGAGTCTGTCAATCCAATAGCCACCCATTGTTCTAATGTCTTTTTTAGATTCATTGAAAGGTTCTTATTGTCAATCACTTGCAAAATGTGCAGCTTCATCTGCGCAATCTGATGCCTGTTTTCATAAAAAATGTCTATCCACTGATAAATGAGGGTTGTTTGTTCTAATGTTCGAGCAATGCTCATTCTGGTGAATCTTGCCAGGGGCAGAGAGCTCCTTAGGTTGCTCCCTGATGCATTATCAAATGACAGACTGGATAGTCAGTTCTTGCAGGCTAGTGCCAGTGGGCTCCAGGGTGTCTTCCCAAGGGGCTCTGATTCTGCAGGGAGGCAGGAAGGTTCTCAGTTGATGTGATCCAGCTCAAATGCCGTGTGCCCGGTAGTATTTGAGCTTTGTCAGAGCTTTCAATTGGATATTTACTGATAATCCTCACTTTAGATCCCTGTCCCAACCCCATTGGCTGGATCATCCAGTGTTCATGGACAACAAGGGGGCATCTGATTCGTGGAGACACTGCCTCAATTCAATCATCAGTATGAGACCAGAGGTGGGGCACTCCACCTGTTCTCTGTGCGGTTAATAGTTCATACTTCCCAGTTTGGCGTGGTGGTGGTTAGTCATAGCCACATTCTGAAATTGCGCTCACCCAGGTGGGCCATGTCCACCCATGGCTGCCTATGCAGTATCCTACTTCACAGCACCATACGGCGCCAACAGTTGCGGCCTGTCTCTTTTGTCCTGTCCTCACACCATTCATCTCTCCATAATGGCAGACATTGCTGCAAGTGGACATGGACTACAAGCTTCCTTGTTCTGGAATTCGTGCATTGCTGGGGGCACTGAGAAAACTGTCCTGTAGCAAAGCCACTGTCCATAGCCCCATCGCTCTTTGCATCTCTCTACGTGTTTTGGTTTTAACTTTTGAAGGGATTGCAATATTTTTATCATTTCCTTATCTGTTTACTAATTTATTTTTTAAGGTTTTGATTTACTTTTATTTGTGGGAATAATAGATAGTACCAAGGCAGGAAGTGAGGAGGAAAACCTGTGATTCTTTAGCTCCCCTTATTTGGACTAGGAGCCGGGCGTGGTTGGGACGGCGGTGGTAGGAGCACATCAGCCATGCAGATTCCTTGCAATTAGGGACATTCACCCTGACAGCTTGTTTAGGTGTCCCTGTTCCTGTCAGATGAGAGTTGGGAGAAGGCGCTGGTGGAGGAGATGTGTTCTAACGCCCGGCGACAGTCATAGGTGACAATATAGGAGCGGGCGGGCCATCTGCTGGAGGAAGCTATATTTCTGGTGATAATGGAGACTAGTGGAGTATTAGGGGAGGTGCTCTTTTTGGGGTTCCTGCAGTGGCATTGGCTTTGTTGGTGGAGTAGGAGATGACCGATGGGGAGAAAGCAGTGGCTATGGGGGCACCGGTGCCACTGTTTGAGGAACATGAATACCATTCTAGTTTCTCCTTTCAGGATTTCGACAGTTGTTTGGTCTATGTAAATGGATATGGTGAATTGTACATGTTCAGAACAATTTGTGAATATGTGCCAATATGATATCAACTCATCGATGCGTGGTTAGATGACAAATGTTTGCCTCAAAGCTCTAATAGATAGTCCTTATATGTTCAGAAACAAAGGTTTAAACATCGTTTTTTGCACAGTATGATTGGTTGGTTTTGAATGAGGACGGGTATGTTTGAGGTGTATGAATAGGTATGGGTGATTACAGTATGATGTGTTTTTGATGATATATAATGGAATTCCATTATTGATTAGCTGATTTTTTATTACATTTTGTAGTAAGAATTTTAAAGATTGTTTAACAATTATTGTCATTTTGTCTATACTGTTTCCATATTTATGAATATAATGAAACCTGGAAGAGAAAAAAAAGAAAATATGAATAAAATAAGAATAAATTGAATCCAAAAATGTTCATGAGCTGTGAAATTAATCTCTCTAGAAGGGATTGGTGTTCGAACAATTGAGAAGTAATAGGAATGCAAAGAAAGTCTGTACATGTCCTCTGACAATTGTCCTTTTTGTACTGTTTGAGGAGAGGACTGATGACGAGTAGAAGGAGAAACAGGAGGCTTGGCCCCTCTGGTTATCAAGCGGGGTGCATTTTCACAGGAGGAGGAGCTGGTGGCTCTATGTTTCAAGCAGGAAACAGCTCGTGCAGCCTGTAGTGTTAAACGTGGCATCTCTGGCACGCCCCTGAGAAATGGAGGACAGAGCAAGGGTTACGCCTCCTGTGTCTGCTGTTGCAGAGGGTGCACAAAAAGCAAAACACTCCCTGGCATGACTTCCCCACAAGTGACACCAGGAGCATGGTCCTGTTGGCACGGCTAGTTCACCCTGCCAGTGTAGTGGGAGCAGTGGCGCGATGACGGCCATTAGTTACCAGCTGTCTGGTAATACACCACAGGACGAGGGGCTTCCACCACATCTTCAGACACAATGATATGGGCACCCACCTCTGAATTCACCTGTAGAGCAGGAGGCACAGAGCAAGACTATGTTGCCGCCCCTGCACTCTCTATAGCATGCTGCGGCTGGGCCTCCATTTGCTGTCTACCAGCGGGAACATTGCATGTGCCGCGCAGGCGCAATTGCAATGCATTTTCTGGTGACTGTGTTTGGGAGCGCTGTGGCCACGTTGAATTGAAGATGCAGTGTAAACGCTCAGGCTGGAGAACCAACCCTCCTTCTTGTACTTTGTTGGGAAAGGGGTGTTGAGGCTGCTAGGATTGATGGACTGCCCTAGCGGGTGAGCCATACATGTCAAGGGGCTGACTCTGCCCTGAGGGATAGTTGAACATGTTCTGGTGGTATGGCTCTGCCTCTTGTGTTTGTGGTAGTTGGTGTGGTTGCCAGAGGTCAACAACTTCCATCTATCAAGGTGTCATTGACAATTACTGTACACGGTAACGTAGCTGGCCCTGACCCCACCGTGGCACTGCACTCGATCAGCTGTTGTCATTATTTCGTTCATCCATCTCTACTCTGGGCCTGTGAGGTTGTCCTCTGTATCATAAAGTACACTAAGATGGAGTGCTGGCTTCTCTAGTGAAGACAGCGTAGGACAGGACTGGCTTTGCAGGCATTTTGGCCAAAGCTCAAAGTTGATCAGCCAGTGTGTTGCCTGGTTTTAAAATGTAGCATGTAGGCCATTTTCTAAATGAAGTGTAAAGTTTTCAGTGCACACTTATGGATGTCTGAAGTGAGCTGCAATGTTATTCTAAACATTAGCACACTTATTGTAGAACACACACACACACGCACACACACACACACACACACACACACGTTCTACTCATATGAAGCAAAGACGAATTTATTGCATCCACCCTCGCCAAATATAAGTGTCTGGGAGGCTGGCCCGCAGCTGCGCACTGAACACAACGTCATAGAAAGAGTAATCTGCTCTCTATGGTGTGCGGTTTGCAGAGAAGGAGGGAGAGCTCAACGCAGTGCAGAAGAAAAGATAAGGAGAGGTAGGGATGGGGTGGTGGGTTTGGCTGCGTTAAGGGAGCACAGAGAAGAGTGGGTAGAGGGAAGAACTGGGGAATCAGGGGTGCGCATGCCAACAGTGTCGGTGTGCGTCTGGGTGGGGTGGGCAGATCCGTGGTATAGTGTCGGAGCCCCCCCATTGAGAGGTGTGGTGAAAGACAGAGGGTGCTTGAGGGCGCATCCCTCCAGGGAAGCCCCTGGAAACAGGGTAGAGCTAGGAGACCACATCTCAAAAAGCGATTTGGCGAAGAGGGAAGTTCGGTGGGTGGGATTCGGTGAGTCGGGGGTCGGTGACTCACATTTCGAGGTGTTGCACTTCGGTGCAGAGAGAACTACACCCCCACACACAGAAACCCACACAGCAGCCTGGCTCACATTTATGTGGGCGATGATTGTGATCTAGGAGCGGTGCCACTCTCCCTTGTTTAGTACTCATGCAGGCTCATGTCCCGCTGCCCGCGTCCGGCCATTGGCTTTGGTATGGGAGCCAAGGTGTGGAAGGACATTTTAAAGTAGCAGGCATGTATCAATGGAGTCTACCTGTACCATACTTACCTCCCATGTTGGAGGTGCCCCTCAACGAGACTCAGATGGCGCTATGGATAGTGGCATCATGGAAGAGTGTTCTAGAGGCCTCGATTGCCTGATATTCAGCTGACACCTTTTCTCCACAGCGGAGCTGCCTACCCTCTGGGATTAGCCTGAAGACTCTGGGCTTTAAAGCTCTTCGGGTGTGTGAATCCTCCCGGATTCTGAAGTAAGGACGGCCAGCGATGGATGACAGCCAACCCGCAATTTAAAGATGATTCATGCTGGCTTCAAAGGCTGATTTTAAACCTGTGAATCATGGTCCCACCTTTATTGATGAACGTCCTCTGCTGAAAGAAGACCTCATTTTGCCTAACAGTTTCTAACATCAACCATACTTCCCAACACACAGGCTTTTGGCGGGTTTCACCGGCCTTGTAAACAGCTCTCTCGCCCACCCAGACTCCTACCTGCCCATATAAGTCAATGGCTTTCACCTTCCAGAAACCAATTCAGGTGTTTTCACCCGCCCTGGGGTCACAAACTGTTGAGTGCTGTGCATCAACATCACAAGAGCTCACAGCAGCCGTGTATGCACAGCACTCAGGGCAAAGGATTTTCTTGGTGGAATTTCCGCTGGCGTTAATTCCACTGGGGCTAATTCCGCCAGAGGCATTCGTGCCCATCGTCAGTGAAACTTAATTCTGTGGACTGGAAAAAGTGAATAATTCCATTAACACCACTTTTTCCACTAACCTCCCAACTCATAATAAGGCCCAATGATCTTTCTGCATTCTGTGCTCAGATACGTCCATTCTTGAACATTAGGCTTGATTACATAACTCTGGAGCAGGTGGCATATACTTTATGTATCTTGCTATTGATCTTACACCCCCTATGCAATCTTGAGTTCACTTACTCTCCCGCGTCTGAATGCTCGTACGGCAGATGGTGCATTCACACCTGCCTTAGGCCACTCCCTTGCCATGAACCTTGATAATGACCCCCTAAAGGTACCTTACGGTACTTAGTGGGTGATTGTGTACCAGACAACAATTACTGTGAACCTCCCACAGTCCCACACTTCAATTCTCTTTCCGCTCTGCCTATGGCTGCTCATTCGGCAGAGCAGTGCAGTCACACCTGACTTTGAGTCGCTCCCCATGCCATTGAATTGATAATGGCCCTTTAACAGACTTGACTTGACATTAGTTAGTGAGTAATTGTGTTTGAGGCACATAATGTGATACTCCCTTCTGCTTCCTTTACTTAGTGTCCCATTAAATCCATCATCAGCATTACTAGCATTGCTGCTGTACATAATTCTGCCCCCCCTTCTCCAAAGACATTGCAGTTTCCCTGATTGATAATCAACTAATTAACTCCCTGTCTGTTTTTGGTATCAGGTCTCATCCCGTGCCTCTGGGGGTTTGGGCAGGCAAGGCATTTCCATGTACCTTCAATGAAAAATTAAACATTGAATAATTGAGTACCATAGAGTTGTGTTTTTTACAATTACATATGTCCATTACCAATGCAACACTAAAAGTTCAAAATGGCATAGTCTGTGATGATGGAAAGGTGAGGACTTGAACACACAGCTTCTGCTTGATCCAAGGACACAATTAGATTGGTCTCTCCGTGAGGAGGGTTTACAGTTGCTGCAAAGTGGAATATATCGCTAATCTGGGTTATAATGCCGAAGCATTCCCAGACCGGAAGAGCATACCCGAAATCGTCATAACTTTACCTTAGCATTAGGGAAGGTCTTGCTAGCCACTGCTCCAGTCATGGATATACAACATTTGTCTCTGTAGATGTTTGTCACTACAGCTGCCATCAGCAACTGCAAACATGTTTAATGGTAAGGGGTCATGGGAGTTGTAGTACCAAACATTATTGAGGTGCAAGGTGTCAACCCTAGTTAAAACTAGGGTTGCTGTGAATATTAAGAGAACCCGATTCATATGCATGTGTATATGATTGATTGCTAAAGGTGGGGGTGGGGGACAGGCCAGCTGCATGCTCATACTGGGTGCAAGCCTGTCTTTTCAACAGGCAAGAAAGAAGCCACAGAGCAGTGCAATGCAGTGCAGTGCCCCCACCCCTTCCATTCTACAGAACACAAAACAGAACAGACAGTGTATGATTAGGCAGTGGTTTTCACTGGGCCTGCAAGCCAAATAAAATGAATGGTTTCTACACAGGCATTCCATGCTTCAACCCCTCTACCCTCCATCTCTGCACCTGTTTACACCTCACTTTCAGCTTGACACAGCTGTGGAGGTTGCCACAATTAGCACACACATGTCTCTGTGTCCGTACAAAGGCTACAGTGTGTTTAAAAGCCTAGGAAATAGTCCAGTGAATCACTTTTCTTCTCAGTACCGACCATGGGAACATTAAACCTTTACAAGCCCAGAATGCTGCCGTGCAAACCATGGTTTGATCAGCCAAAGCTTACTGCCGCTTACAGTAATGCCATATGTTGCTGTGTACAGCTCAGGGGCATACGAATATGTCATACTACATTGTATGTGATACAAGTTTGCTCATGTTACGTCACCATGCGCTTGGCTCAGCAAAAACTAGCGTCTCAGCATGGAGAGAGGGGAGATGTGCTTGCTTTCGTTTTAAGTATATCAATTGTGGAAAGGTAAGAAATACATTAATTCAGCGGTCCATTGACAAGTCAAGGGGTCTTCCATCAGGGCAAAGGGCACATTGTGTGTCTATGGCTACTTAAATTCATGAAGACATATACTGTAAGTATGTGCCTTATATTTGTAAAAACCTTATTACATGTGTACCAACTGTTTTCCTTTCCCATACTAAAGTGCTACGTCAACTGCAAAGTATAACATTCTGCTTAGGCTAAAGCTATGGTGTTGATGTAACCTGATGTAATACTTGAAGTGAGTGTTAAACTTGGATTTGTGGTGTTATGGAGTGAATGCTTGTACTTTGAGTTTCATGGATGAATTTGTAGCAGTATACATAAAATGTTTGTACCTTAACATTGTAATTCTCACTCTTTGAAGGTCTTACGTTTTGTTAGATTAACCTTAACTCGTATTTAAAAGGTTTATCTTTAATTTCAGTGTTGTTTTTGTGAGGAGTATGGCGTATAGTGTATGAGTTTGTCGTGTAAGTGTATGTAGTATGACTGCTTGCCGTATATGTGTTTCAGTTTATGAGCATATGGCAAATATGAACATGGGTTGTAAGAGCTTGTGTCATAAGTGCAGGTGGCCTATATATGTGCAAACCATAAGAGCATGTGCCATAGGCATGTCTGTTCTAAGAGCATGTGTCTTAAGTGTGTGCATCATAAGTGTGTGTATCATGATTGTGCGTGTCTTAATTGTGTATTTCAAAAGAGTGTGTGGTGTAGGAATGTATGGAATAAGCTATTGTGTTGTAATAGTGCATGCGTAAGGCATATGAGTCTTTGGTGTGTAACTGTCTGACATGTGAGTGAATGGTGTTTATGTAGCATATGACTGTTTAGCATAAAGTCATGAAATGCACTTTTCCTGTGCGCCTTCTATACATACGCATGAACACTCACATTAAAGTGGGTTTTTAATTTGATATGAGCTTTTATACATATACAAGATTTGTGAGAGTTATACAATTCGTACACGTACACAATTTGTATCTCAAAACTGGCTTCAAAGTCAACTCTGACTTTGATGTGAGTTTTCATACGTATACTAGTCTATACCAGTGTGCATGTATGAAATATACTTCTCCTACACGTATGTGTGCAGTTCATTTATAAGATGTACATTTGTTCTGCTCATATATTATACACCTCTTATAAATGCTCACATTTACATTTCATATATGTACACAATTTACATCTCCTATACGTCTTGTATACATATGAAAAGTGACATTAAAGTCAGACCTGCATTTGATCTGAGTTTTCATACATGTAGGAGTGTACATGTACAAAATATATACCTACTGCATGCATTTGTACAGTTTGTACAAAAACATGCACTTTCATTCAGTGCATGTCTGATATATAGATATGTCTTAAAATGGGAAGCTGAATTTTTAATTTTCAAAATATAATCACTTTTTTTTAATATGAAGCCATTTATGAACAATTCTGAAATGTTTCATGCAGGGATGGCTGCCTCAAAGTTTTACTGTGGAATGTTTCAGATTCTTTTAAAAGAATGGTTGAAGATGTATTAAGAAAAGTTTGTTTCTGAAACTCCATAGACAATTCGTCTTGACTTTAACTATGCCATGCACATGTGCAATGGCATAATATGTGTGGACACTCCTTTACTTGGTATTCTTGTTGTGTGTGATCTGTACTTTGTGCGAGTCTCCACTTTTCTGAAGAGTGAAGCTTTGCTGGTTAGTCACACTTACCTTTGAAAGTTTGGCCTTCATGAAAGGATAGGCCACTCCAGAAGATCCATTTGAACCCGGCTCCAGTGGTATTCAAAAAACCATGCTCACATATAAGTATCTAGAAACCTGCCATCTTGTTCTAGTGGGTGGGGGGGCGGTGGCACTGTTTTGTAATGAGACAAGGCAGCTGTCCACAGGCTCCAAGCACATTGTAAAGGTACACAGCAGTGTATCCTACTGAAACAGTTACATTTTTTGTGGTAATTAGGGCTTCCCTCAGTGTGTTTGTGTCCCTGTATCAGAGTGTGTGTGTGGGTATGTGCATGTGTGTGTGTTTGTGGGACATTCCTAAATGTTTGCTAGTGATTTTGTGACATATTGCCATCTGGTGAGGGTGTGAAAACGTTGTCTTTTTTTTTTTTTAGTGAGGAGATAAAATAATACAGGTAATTCTGTTTCTGAAAATTAGGTCTGCTAAACAGACACTGCTTTCATAAATACTCCCTGACAGAATTATAGCATGCAGATGCGATGTGCTGTAACCTGTGAAAACAGAAAAATAATATGAGGCCGGGAAGCCCAAAAGGAAACACACCAACACAGGTTACAAAGAAACATGCAAGTACTTTATTTCAAGCTACAACAGTTACCAAGTCAACTGACAAACGGATAGCTATTCGGCTCTCAGTATAACATAACGAACTTCAACGAGGGTTCGATGTGTTCAGTGAGAGACCGCACATTGGAATACCCGGGCCATTTATACAATTTGTCCAGCCCTTGGCCAACCCTCTTGCGGGTTAACCATTCTGTGAAATACAATACTGGTCTAGGGTTCCTTGCCAGGCCAACCTTTATTATATGCATTTGCATTAGTTTCGCTGATATAAGTGGTACCTTTACATATAGGTCAACAGTAGGACAACGTCTCAGTTCATGACCCCGACAAGTAGCCTGCAGGCATATTAATCATTCAGCTGCACGGAGGTCACAACGGCCAGAATCTATTTGAAATGTCATTTGGCCTCCATTTTGATGTTCAGGGTGACTTCTACATAACAAGAGAACCTAAAATGGCGGCTTGATTCAAGATGGCGGCTTACATTGATTTCTCTGAGGTCAAGACCTTGCCGTGGAGTTTGTTCGCGCATGATGTTTAGACAACTTGGCGTAGGCCAATACACATATAACTATTACAATAGGAGGCATAATATTATTTCTATTCTGACAAACCCTCCTTTTGGCCTATGCCAAGTGCTAATACTATTTCTGATGTCTTTGCAAATAACTCCATGCATTTGTCATCCATACATCCTTAATCGTTATCTGTAATATCTATAGCCATTAGGTCGTTCACCAGAACCTCTTGCAACACGAACTCTTTAGATGCTGTATCTGGGGCATACACTTTATGTCCTATCATGCTGAACGCCTGAGCGCAACATCCCCCCAGTATTGCACATATCCTAGGTAGACATTGGATACAGCAACAAAGGAATAGCAGAATTCCCAAAATAACCAGTATGACTGAAAGCACCTTCCAACTCCAGGATTGTAAGGAGTCCCAGAACCAAGTACTAATACTCCAATCTCCCACTGGAACATGCACTTCTGAACTAAGGACGTGCAAGTTTTGTATTGCCTTGAAAATTGTCGGGGAGGAATCTGGGGCGAAAACACAACAAGCGGACCCTACTAATTTACATACTCCACCACGCTCTGCCAGAATGACATCTAATGCCATCCGGTTTTGGAGCGCTACCAATCTTATTGCTTTCTGTTCCAGTGTCATATTATAGAGTATATCCGTGGTCCGGTTGATGGTTCTCTCCAGTACTCTTGCTAGCCCCCTAATATTTTCGGAATTTGCTATTTGTCCCCAAAATGGCACAGCTGATTTTGCTATATCTCCCAATATTTGCCCAGGGGTATCTCCATCCTCGTCCCGCCGTGGACGAGCCTTAGAAACTTCCAATGTACTAGCTATAAATACCCCAGGTAACAGGATCCCTAAATAACATGTTCCCTGCCAATCCTTGGGTAACCAGGGAAATGCTGTACTACCGCAAATGAAATAGACAGGCCCCCCTACATACAATGGCCTGTTCTCCCCGGTCAAATTTACAACGTTCGTACAACCTTCAAAATCTCCCATTGACCGGGTGCCATTCCTTTGTACACAGAAGGGAACTGAATCGGGGCTATGGTTAATAGAGTAGGAAGGAGGCACAGCATCCTTATTGCCTATCAGAGCCATTTTAAAGGAAATTAGAGTTTGGAAAGGAAGAGACAGTTTATCAGATGGCCTAATAGAAGCAACATTAGGCTTACTTCTATTTGCAAAAAGCGAGCATCCAAGGGGAGTCAATACAAGTTTCTCATAATTATTTAAATTAGTTCCATCAAAGTTCCCTGAGATGCTATCATTCCACCTGCCAAAGGATAGTGCTCTAAGAGAGGCATAGCAAGCAGTTGTTAAAGGTAAAGGGTGAATATACCATCCTAACCCCTTGTTCCCATGTTGCGGTAAATGGGTGCAGATCCAGCAGTTGCTCTTATTAAAAATGGCATGCGTCGAATTCATTATTATCATTAAAGTGTTATTGTGATACTTTTGTCTATACTGAGAGTCCCTAGGTGACAGAGTATGGAGGTGTACAGAGGGAGTCAGAGCAGTAGGTACAATTTCAATTGGTAAAAGAGGCTCTAGAGGATACATTTCTTCAAAATACCAGAGTCCCACGGCAGTGACTATACAAATCCCAATTATTATCATCACAACACAGCAATACATTTTCGGAGCCCAGGCACATTGTTCATTGCTCGAGTTGGTCGCCCCCTTATTTACAAGTCCAATACGAGCAGTAGCGGTGGAGGTGGCAGACATCGTAGTTTTTCAATCGACGACCCCAATGTTCGTTGATGGCGACACTACGGTCGCGCGACTTCTTAGTCCTTCCCCAACCCTAGCCAGCAGAATCCCCCTTTTTTTCCCCAAAATTTTCCTTTGTAAGAACAAAACTCCCAATGATTCTTTTCTTTTCCAGATGCACAGGAAAAACCCGTGCCGCATTTCTATTTTCTTCGTCGAAGGTCGTACCTGGTGGTTCCCGGTACTGCTTGATCCGGAAATCAGGTAACGTCACTTCCTGAGGGAAGCAACGTATCAGAGGCGACAGAAGTCGCAGAACTTGAAACAACGTTTTCCGGAAGTGACTTTTCCAAAGAGTGTGGAGACAAAATAGACCGTTCCCCAAGCTCCACGGGCTCAGAGGGATTCTCAGACACACTCACAGCGCTATTTGCTACTCCAGGATCAGGGATTGTAGCATCAGCAAGGGGTTCTGCTTCTTCTGTAACGTGTGGCGTCTGGTGAGGAAGTTTCTTGACATGCGTCGCGTGGATCCAATGCTTCTTTCCAGCCACCAGCACTGCTATCTGGGTGACCAACAGCACCTGGTAGGGTCCCCGCCAGCGAGGCGTGAGGCAGGAGGACCTTTCGTAGGCCTTCACCAGGACACAACTTCCAGGCTGAATATTGTGTCCTGGGCCCGTAAACAGTACAGGTAAAGCTGATCGAACCTGATGATAAATGAAATACAGATTTTTAGTCAACTGGTTACAGTAGTCTGCAAGCAATACGTTTTCAACATCTCTCAGTGCTTTAGGCTTCGGAAGACCCCAAATATTAGCAGGCCTCCCCATCACCACCTTGAATGGAGAGAGACCAGTCTTAGTTTGAGGTGTGGTACGCATGGCTAACAACACAATAGGTAAGGCATCCAGCCATTTCAGTTTGGTGCCGGCACATGTTTTAGCGAGCTTATTCTTTAGGATACCGTTATGTCTCTCTACCAACCCAGCACTTTGAGGATGTCTAGCCGAATGAAATCGTTTTTCGATGTGTAATGCTGTGCATATCTGCAAGATTACTGCTGCAACAAAATGTGGACCGTTGTCCGACCAAATGACTCTTGGCAACCCAAATCGTGGGAAGAACTCCTTTACCATAGTCTTCGCAGTGGTCATGGCAGTAGCATCCTTAACGGGGAAAGCCTCAACCCATTTACTAAAGGCACAAATGATCACAAGGACGTATTTTAGATTGTTACACCGTTCCATCTCAATAAAATCAAAGTGGATGACCTCGAAGGGGACAGAAGGAGGCCCAAAACTACCCCTTGGAGTTGCTGTCCCCTTCCCCACATTGTGCTGCAGGCAAATCATGCAATTTTGGACATAGTGCTGGGCGATTTTCAAAATTGTATCATTTACCCAGACTTTTTCTAACATTTTCATGATCTGATGAGCACACACATGCGTAGGACGGTGTGCCATCGTAACCATCGCCAGCACATATGAATTAGGGAGCAACCATTTCCCTTCAGATGTGTCCACCCAACACCCATCTTCATCTAGTTTCCCCATCCCTTCGGCCCACTTTTTAGACTCTTCTATTGTGGCATCAGCTTGGATATCTCGTACAGACCCAATACCCTCATCCATTACATAGGCATCTCTTGTTTCTCTTAGAGCATACATGTCTGTACTAAGGTCTGTGGCCGTTTGCCTGGCTATCTGGTCAGCAAAAGCGTTCCCTTTCCCCACATCATCTATGACCTTGCGATGGGCTGTGCACTTTATGATCGCTAACGGACTAGGGAGCGCGAGTGCCGAGAGCAATTGCACTATCAGGGGGCCATGCTGAATCTTGGTCCCATGTGAGGTTAGGAACCCTCTTTCCGACCAGATCTTCCCAAAGTTGTGAGCCACCCCAAAGGCATACTGGCTATCAGTATATATATTTACTGCATGCCCTTCGGAGAGTTCACAAGCTCGGGTCAATGCTATAATCTCTGCAGCCTGCGCAGAGTTATGTGGAATTCTCTTAGTTTCAACAACCGTATTCAATGTAGTGACTGCATAAGCAGCTGGAGATGTACCACCTGTAAGTTGGAAGCAGGAAACATCACAAAATAGCTCCCCTTCCACATTATCCAAAGGAGTATCTATAAGGTCTATCCTGCCCTTTGTTTCCTGTTCAGTAGTATACAGGCAGTCATGTGATTCTTCGTCACCGCAAACAGTATTTTGCGGGAAAGGTAGGAGTTCAGCCGGATTAAGGACACAACACCTCTTAATTTGAATGTGAGGGGCAAACAAAGTCAATTCATGCCTCGTCAGCCGTGCAGAGGTGAGGTGCTGTGTTTGGGTTTTATTCAATAGGACAACTACAGAGTGAGGTACCATTAGGGTTAAATCATGGCCTAGGACCATTCCCTCACTCTGTTTTACAGACGTGGCAGCAGCAGCGACGGCTCTCAAACATCTTGGCAAAGCGCATGCGACAGGATCAAGGGCGGAAGAGTAATAGCCGCACGGTCTATTCTTCCCTCCGTGTTCCTGTGTTAATACAGCCAAAGCACATCCACCACATTCATGCACAAACAACACAAAGGCCTTATTGTAATTTGAAGTACCCAGAACCGGTGCAGAGCATAACGCGGTTTTGAGAAGCTCAAATGATCATTGATGTTCCGACTTCCATGGCAGCAGCGAAGAAATGCCCTTCTTCGTCAAGGCCAACATCGGTTTTATCACTAGTGAGAAGTTCGGGATCCACAGCCTACAGTAAGAAGCCTTACCTATTAAGGCTCTGACATCCTTCTGTGTATTTGGGACAGACATGCCAGAAATGTGTTTTATTCTTTCAGGTGTCAATCTTCTCCCCTCCTTTGACAGGAGATAGCCTAAATAGGCGACCCCCTGACAACAATATTGAAATTTCTTAAGCAAAGCTTTATGACCATTTTGAGCCAAATGAATAAGCAACAATACAGTGCCTTCTTTACAAGCACTTTCAGAATCTGCAGCTAAAAGTAAGTCATCAACATACTGAAGCAGTGTACAAGTAGATGGCAGTTCAAGGGTGTCAAGCTGCTCTTTCAAAGCCCTACTATAAATGTTTGGACTTTCAGTATAACCTTGAGGTGCACGAGTAAATGTGAACGAACGTCCCCCCAAGGTGAACGCGAACAAATATCTACTATCCTTGTGTATAGAAATACTAAAGAAAGCATTCTTCAGATCCACAACACTAAAGTGAGTAGCTGTAGCAGGGATCATCGTTAATATCGTTGTCACATCAGGCACAATTGGAAATTGTGGGGTGACAACTTTATTAATAGCGCATAGATCAATTATGAAACGGAATGGGATTGCATTGTCGCCTTTCTTGTACACGGGTAAAATCAGACTGTTACATAAACTACCTGCAATCTCTTCAATCACCCCTCGATGCACAAAATCGGAAACAATGCACTTCAAAGCACGCTCGCCCTCAACTGAGATTTTATATTGCGGAATGCGTGGTAGTTTAACTCCATGTTTCAAAACTATTTTAACGGGTTCAACCTGTCCGACATCATTGTCGTCAACCGCCCACAAACATTCCGGGACAACGCTAAATTCAGGAGGCAATGGTCGAGTCAGAAACTGAGAACTGGGAAGTTGCTGTGGTGAAATCATCAGTCGCACTCCGTCAGAGGAACAATGAATCACTGCATTTAATTTCTTCAACAGATTTAACCCCAGCAAATTCTCTCCACAGTTTGAAGTCAAGAGGAATGGACAGTGGTCCGTAAAGGGACCCAAAGAAACAGGCACCGGCGAAGAAACCGGACAAACAACTGGTATGCCAGAAAACCCTACAGAAACATTAGTTTGCCCTGACAGTGGAATGTTTGGAATCCGAGAATGATCAATGGAGCACTTCTGTGCTCCAGTGTCTATCAAGAACTGATGTTTCCTATTCCCCACTAACAGTTCAACGTAGGGACCTTTTTGACTAACGGGAATAGGTGAAGGTTCCAAACCCTGCTTCAGGCAATCCTAGCGAAACAAAATGTCGTCGAAAGGAAGCTCTTCAGAAAGGTAGGCAGCAGAAGGGTGATCAAATACGTTTCTTGTGTCCACACTCGAAGTCTGATTATCCCGTGAAAAAGGTTGCTGAGGATCTTGTGAGAGCTGACCTCTATCAGGGCCCCCCACTCCGAGGCGACCTCTAGGTCATCTACCCATACTCCCAAATGTGTTGTTTGACCTCTGTCGAAGGACGGGGCACTGTGCACGCCAATGACCTTCCTGGCGACAATAGGCACATTGATTAATATTCACAGGACCCAAGGGGACGTTCCCTTGCGGAAAATACTGACCTCTGGTCTGTGAATTACCTCCTCTGGGATTTCTAACAATTTGCTGTAACAATACTTTAGTCTTCAAATCTCCTTTCTTCTTCTCGACTCTATCTTTTTCATTATTGACACGGTTCTCGTAAAACTGAGCCATGTGCAAAACTTCAGATTGGGATTTCGCCTGCCAAGCACTCTCGGAGGACATAATCTGTGACTGCATGTCAGGCAGCAATCCACGAACACATTTTTCCACAAACAACCTTTTCCCAGACACTGTGCCCAAGTCCTGTCCACTGAAGTCAGAGAATACCTGTTCAAATCGATTAAAGAATTCAGTGGCACCCTCAGATTTTCCTTGAACACAGGCCGTAAGCTTGTCCCAAATAATGCTTTTCTCAGGAATTATGGTTTTCAATTTTGCAACAATTCTATCGGGCAAAGTGAGTTTTACCTGAGGTGGTTTCTCACCAGCTGGTCTTTCCCCATCAAGCCTAGTTATGTTAGCCCACGTATCTCCCAACCCAGGCACATCGTCTATTGTTCGAACCTGCTTCCATAAATCTACGGGCAGGAGTACAGGGAATAACAAGTCAATATCACTTAAGGTGAACACAGAGGACTGCAAAACGGACTCTATCTCTTTGTAGAATCCTGTCAGATTTTTTCTAATATCAGGAATTGATTGTCTAATAGTGTTCACTTCCTGTCGTGAAAGTGGGACGTGAACAAATTGTGATACATAATGTGCGGGAATGTCCACAGCGGGTGCACCTGTCCCAACGTTAGCAGGAATCTCAACGTTTGGGACAAATGTCGGAGGAACCTCTCTCATAGGCAACTGAGATATAGGTAACTCCGACCGCTTACTAAGCAACAGAGCCAGGTCGAGCGCTAAGGCAGTCGAAGAAGTGTTGAGCGAGAAAGCCCTCTTACAAATACCCAATAACTCTGTGGGACAACTAACCTTCTTCCTTACACATTCATCCTGCAGGTGCTCCACCATTACCTGAATCACCTTCCTCTGAATTTCTACTATATACTGACTATATGTGTCATACACTTCATCTGGCGGTATCGATGAATCCGAGATCCATCGAATCGCATCTTTTGTACAGATTCGTACTTCCTCAGATGATGATTTACGACACGGAAGGAATCGTTTCTGCACATACATACTGTTGTCTTCATCATCCTCATCCCGCAATTTTTCTAAGTCCCTCCTATACTCAAATAACCTCTCGACATGACCATGTACTTTCTCCTCAGTGTCCCTTGAAAGCGCTAAAGTATTCAGATCCCTCAACCCTTGTGGGAGATCTGCGTTATGTAATCTACCCCACATTACACAAAAATGAGTCCCCAAACCTTCAATAAAAACATTTTTTCTCAGGAAAATTGTCCATATTTGATAATGTGGAAAAAACATTAGCTTGATCATCTCCCTCCATACAATGCTTAGCCCATGCAAACAATTCCTGTTTCTTTTCTGCAGAGACAGTATTTCGAGTGACAATCTTCGACCCCGCACCCTGATCAACCACAGTCAGTACAGAACTACTCGGGGGCGGAGGTGCGGGCAAATTCAATGGAGGTGTGACTATCGGCGCAAGGGGAAGAGGTGGTAGAGTAGGTGGAGGAACAACAACTGGAGGAATAGGAACAATAGGTTGTACAGGGGGAACAGGAATAACAGCAGGAATAGGCAGAGCACCAGGGAGAGGATCATACAGAGGTGGCGCAGAGGCACCAGGCCTTCGTTCGTTTAACAATATGTCAATAAATTCTTCGGAAACATGAAAATCTTTAGAGGGATAGATTTTCTGGATACCGAGTGAGAAAGCCCTATCCATATTCTTGACTGACTCTGAATGTTTTTTCTTATCATATAACAACGCCTTTTCGGCATTTGTTTTATGATGGCGTGCATGTTTATCCCTACTTTTAAGCTGCTGCAACGCTTTTTTTTTCCAATTCTGCAAGAGATCAAATGCTGCAGGTCTGGCCTTGTTCTTTAACAAGACCAATTCTAGGTATTCAATACGGGGGATCTCGAAACTACCATTGATTGGCCACTGAAATTCGGAGGCATGTCTGGTTTGTCTGTGCCAAATATCATTAAATACTATACTTCCAATGCCATGCTTACAGTACATAGTACACGCCGGCGACCCCTCCTGTGGTGCTGGGCGGCTAAATTCCAAAGATTGTCGATCGCTGCGGAACAGTTCCCTAAAGCAGCTAGACAATTTCAAAGGCATTTCACAAAAAATTGGTGTTACCTGGTCAATAATTGTGTCTGCAGATACAATATGCCAAATTCAAATTGTCAGGGTTAAATTAAGAGTCGGGTAACGACTACACCTGACCAAACCTAAGGAGGACGTACGGTTTACCAAAGAACTTACCTAACGGATTTTACCTTGTGTTTGGTGGTTTCGACAAATCTGCCCGCCTCAAAAATGGACCCTCGTCAAGATGCCGTTTCAGACCACACGACTATCATCCAAGGATCGGATCGTGCAGCGCTGCCGAGGTATCGCGTCTCGTTCGGTCGGGCCCACAGTATCACACTGTCCGATCCCAGTTCGATAGCCTGCGTCAACCTTCAATGATCCGGCATCAATCTTGAGGGTCCCTATTCGGGCGCCAACTGTGAAAACCGAAAAATAATATGAGGCCGGGAAGCCTAAAAGGAAACACACCAACACAGGTTACAAAGAAACATACAAGTACTTTGTTTCAAGCTACAACAGTTACCAAGTCAACTGACAAACGGATAGCTATTCGGCTCTCAGTATAACATAACGAACTCCAATGAGGGTTCGATGTGTCCAGTGAGAGACCGCACATTGGAATACCCGGGCCATTTATACAATTTGTCCAGCCCTTGGCCAACCCTCTTGCGGGTTAACCATTCTGTGAAATACAATACTGGTCTAGGGTTCCTTGCCAGGCCAACCTTTAATATATGCATTTTGATTAGTTTCGCTGATATAAGTGGTACATTTACATATAGGTCAACAGTAGGACAAGGTCTCAGTTCACGACCCCGACAAGTAGCCTGCAGGCATATTAATCATTCAGCTGTACGGAGGTCACAACGGCCAGAATCTATTCAAAATGTCATTTGGCCTCCATTTTGATGTTCAGGGTGACTTCTACATAACAAGAGAACCTAAAATAGCGGCTTGATTCAAGATGGCGGCTTACATTGATTTCTCTGAGGTCAAGACCTTGCCGTGGAGTTTGTTCGCGCATGATGTTTAGACAACTTGGCGTAGGCCAATACACATATAACTATTACAATAGGAGGCATAATATTATTTCTATTCCGACAAACCAGACTCCTGACATACAGCGCCGGCTCTGCAGTGGCATGGAGGAGTTTCAAAGGTCATCTGTGCAAGACACCGCAGGCAGAGATTTCACTTTAACTGTCTACACCTTGGATCTGAATTCAAATGAATGCGTAAGCTAGACTATCTCGTGGCACACACATCTGTAAATGTATAAGCCATACCTGGTTTAGCATGGTGACTGCTAGAATCACACAATTATTCAGCCACAGCAATTTGATATCAAACCACTCTGTGAGCAGTGCCAGCTATAACAGGACAGCTATATGGAATAATAGTCTGATTCGCCAGCAGAAAGGGTAACACCTTCCCCCAGTGCACACAGACTTCCAACAGGGTTCTCCTGGGAAAGATGCTTCAAAGGCAGACAAGGACATAAAAGCCTCAACACACCAGGGTGCTGACCATTAGACCCCCTGTTGAGTCAGCAGGCATGTGAAGGGCTGAAGTTGTAGTAGCCAGGAAGAAGATGTTGGTTGAGAGAAGGGTCCCACCATCTTGGTTTCTTCTAGGACTCTCTCCTTTTCCTTTCCCCTCTATTTCCTGTGGGCAATACACTCTGTGTGTGATGTCATAAGGCAAAGGGCACTTATTATAACCATCTATATTGGAGCCCTTACAGTAGCCTTGCTTTGGACTAATCTGCTGTGGCATTTTTACTTTAAAAGGAGAGGGGCACCCCCTCATTCTTTGATTATCTTTGGACCATAAAGAGAAGAAGAATTATGTACTTTTGGACCTCTTTTTGGAGGGCAGTCCATTCCAAGGTGCTCTCCCATAGACGGGAAGACAGATGGCATGCAAGACAGAGGACATCTCTATTCCGTAACTATCCCCAGGGAACAGTGTTGGTGACTGGACCAAGGCTTCACTGCTGCCTGAACTGCAACCAGGCTCCCGGTTAATTCGAAGTGCAGGATCCCCTTTATAGTGCCAGTCAAGCTCCTTGGAGTGTGAGTGCAGAACAGACAGACTTGCCTTATCCTTGGAGACCCTAGACTGGCCCTTCTAGCAACCCAGAAGTCAAGGAGTAGCTCTGCATCCTGATTCCTGCATTGACCTGCTTGTGAGCTGCACCAACCCTGACATTACCTGCCTGACAAAAGCTAATATCTGCAAAGTGCTGTTGTTGCTTGGACGGCGCTGTGTGTTGGACTGAGTCGAACAGAGCACCCACCCAACAATGGATCACAGCCTCAGGAAGCTCATACAAGCATGGCTCAACTGTTGAGCCCCCAAAGGCAAGAATATGGTACTGTGAAGAGGCCTTGTTCCCTATGTCCACTTTTAGGACCATAGTGACTTTAAATCCACCCTTCTCCTTCCTTTTCCTTCCAAGAACCTTAAACATTGACATTGTTGCCCAATCCTGTGCCTCAACACACCTGCTCATCTACCCAAGGCGCCCCTACACAAACATCTGCATTCTCTGTGTTTTCTCTTACATGGGCAGGTTTTCTAGTGTTTTCTTATTAGTTTGATTGCATGTAGAACCTTGCACAGGTATTCTTTTATTTTTGAGTCTAAACATTTACAGTTTTGGTTGGGTTGTTATCAGCTCAAGCCCCCCTTTACCCCTGAAGATATATTCTTCCATGGACAAGCAGTACCAAAAGAGGTGAAGGATGTATACCTTTTGGGCTGTGACTGTTTCCTATTTATTATTGGGGTCACTGATGGTTTAGTATTAGTGTGGTTCTGAGTAGATTCTTTAGCCGCTACTCATCCCTGTACTCCTGCTGAGTAATAGTCATTTCATCACAGCGTGCCCCAGTGGGAGTGCGTGGCTATATTTTCTATCTGTAAGCATCCATTTTACGCATAAATGTCCCCACAGCTACCACTGAAACAGTATGTTGCAGTAGTTTGTGTTTTTGTTTTGGCATCCAAGCTTATTTTTGGTCCCTGAGTCTGACCCTTAGAAAGAAGTATCATTGGGCCGCATTACAAATTTGGCAGTAGCCGTGCCCTCGCTACCGGCACAGGCACCCGCGAATGGGCCATTACCGGCCCATTACGAGTTGAATGGGCCAGTTATTGCCCATTCGTGGGTGCCACTATGGCCGGGCTTCCCATCCCCATTCTGACCCAAAGGACAGAATGGGTGTGGGGAGCATGGTTGCACCGGCACCGTTTATAATGGTGCCAGTGCAATCACGAGTTCTGCAGGTGCGGCTCTGCACCCGCAAGCAGAACTCGTAAGATGGCGGTATGGTAATAACGGCGCTGATAGCACTACCAGCGCCGTTGTTGCCTTACCGTCACATTCGTAATGAGGCCCATTATCTTGCTATTTATAATTGTTTGACCTGACGGAAAATATAGGAGGTGACGGGTGAGTCTTCTTCTCCGCCATGCAGGTTTTCCCTCTGTTCCTGACTTGATGTCATCTGCTCCACTTTGCCTTCTGCACATGAAACACTGGACATAAACTCCTCCACCGACCCCTGATCAGCAAGCAACACCTATATATGTACAACTGCATCTCATTGCCAAGTATGGTGCCCTGTACCAGATGGCTCTGACCCAGTGCCAGACAGAGGCATGCTACTTGTGGTTGACCACAGAGTATCACACACAATGAGGAGATCTGCAATGCATAGAGCCCTTTCTTTGGAATGCGTCCAATGCCTAATAGCCACACACATGTATCATCTACCCCTGGCATGATTGAGGGCGCTGGCATGGTGAGGATTGTTAAATCCCATCATGTGTTTGCCACATCAATCCGTAGCTTTTTCTATTGACTGTGAATTTCAGCACCTTCGGAAAATAATTTCTCACTGAACATATCACTTTAAACCTAAAACCAAACATTTTGCAAAAATGTGGGAATCCCCCCTAATCAGAATGAACATAACCAAATTACCTGATATATGCAAGGTCGCCCACTCAGGAGGGTCTGCAACCACGGTTTAGCTTAATGTATATGATGAGAGGACAAACATACATTTGCATATCAGTCTGATCCCACCCACTTTGTTCTTAGTCACTTGAATGTTCAGCTTCCTCCGAAATATGACATATGCACCACTCCGAATACATCAATTATGAGTTTTCTGCTCGCTCAAGAAATAACATGGGTGTCAATCTGAACCCACTTGCCATGATTTTCTGCTTCCTTTCGTTCTTCCTTAAGAAATAAACAAAACAAAAAAAACGTGTGTCGTGCTGAACCCAGTCACTGTGATTTTTACTCACTTTCTCAGTGGGAAAACAGTCAGTGTGCTGTTATACTAAAACATGTCTCTTTGTGAACCCGGTCACTGTGAATTTCTGCACTCTCCGGGGGAAAAATACATCTGTTAATCTGAATCCAGTTACTCTGATTATTCTCTCCTTACGGAAAAAAGTTATCTGTCACTCTGGATCTAGCAACTCATTTTCTTCTCACTCAAAAATAAATATCGATCAAGCCTTTGAATGTGGTTTGTTTTCTGCCCCCTCTCTACAAGTCATGTGTCATATGCATTGCTCAAGTCAATGGGCCTCATTAGGACCCTGGCGGTATGGGGTTAACCGCGCCGGTACAGCTGCCGGCGCCGTTAACCTCCTACCGCCTCATTACAAGGTCCGCTCGCGGGACATGCTCTGGACGCCTGGTTTGACCAGACGTCCTTTGCTGGTCCCGTGAGCGGCCCAGCATGCTAACAACGGGCCCGTCATTGACGGGCCCGTTGTTAGCATGCTCCCCATTCCCATTTGAGTCCTATGGGGCCTCGAATGGGAATGGGGATGTACCGGGTCGGGGTTCCCTGGATGGGGAAATACCAGGCCCTCCAAGGTTGAATGTCCCGGTATTTCCCCATTCAGGGAACCCGGACCCTAGTTTGGAGGCAGCCATGCCCTTATTAAGAGAAGTGAAATTGACAGTCATTAATGAGGCCCAATGACTGTCAATTTCACTTCTCGTAAAGAAATGCTGTGTGTCTGTCTTTGTGTGCGTGATTTGTGTTTATCACCTTTCCCCAGCAAGACTAATTTAAAAAGGCCTTTTCTAATTTGAATTAAAATCTGATTCTAATTCTTATCTATTACTAATTATACTGTAATATTCTCTCCCATAGACAAGGCTCAATGCTAATAGAATCCTCTTGACTCTCTGAACACTTTCTCCAGACTCATTATAAACCGCATTTTATAGACTGAACTCAAATTTGATCAGGTCTGGGTTTTTCTTTTGGTACCCAGAACGGAAGCCATATTCGGGTGGTTGCAAGATTTCTTAAACTAGTTTGAGCAGCACTACAATTGGGTGTATGAAATGTCCTATATTTATAGTCAGAATTACTTTAAAGAAACATAATATATGTGTAGCGTCAGTCACTTCCACGTTGGCCGTCATGAAATTGGTCTTGCAACCCTGTGATGTATTGGCCGGTTATAGTTGGCTGTGTCTTCTTAATTGCATTGTGCTTTCTTTTAACTGTAACTTATGTAATCAGCAGTGAGATGTTTTTCTTGAAAGCTGTTGATAGGAAGCTCTCTCGACATTTAGATTTTAAGTATTGCAGTTATTTTTTCGTTTATAGCTGCAGATAGTCGTAAAACCTTTGTGTATAGAAGTGTGAAGCAAGGGAGACCACAGCAAATAAAAGACACAATGAGGTTTATTCTTCAGGAAACTGACCCCTCGTCCGCTCAGTCACGAAGCCCCTTCAACTGAAAAGAATGTGGAACCCTTAACAGCAGTAAACATGTCAGTGTTCCATTACAACACTTCTTCCCCACTTAAAACTGCAACAAAGAATGACACACAGGAAAACAGGGAACATAAGGGGGTGGAATATGGAACAGGAACAAAACAAAATATTAGCAATGTCCAGCATGAAACAATGAGAAAACAGTGATATACACAGATGCCATACAACCATACCAAGGTTCAATACATAACATTTCAACACTTTCCTACACCCTGCCAAACATAGAATCTCAATTTGACCGGAGGCAACCTGATTCTCGAAACCTGCCGTCACGGGCAGGTCCCTTTCTCGAATTGAAAATAGGCTCCCATTCTCCACCTCCTCGGTTCTTGCACTCTGCCCCAGCCACTGCATCCTCCTCACCACCCACAGCTTCTTCCTCATACACACGTTCACACACCTCTACAGCCACAAACCCGCTCAAACTAGTACTTGAACTAGGGCCCAAAGTGAAATCAGATGTATCACTCGGCACCAACACTCTAGGTACACCTCTTTCCACCACAATTCTCCTCTTGTTCCACCGCAACCCATCATCCAGAACCACGTACCCAGCACCCACCTTGTCAACATCCCCCTTTGGGTACAGACCTTGGGTTCTTCACGCACACACAATCAACCACCTTCTTACCAACCGGTTTCCTTCCCACTTGCTGCAACCTAACTCTCTCTTGCCGGGAATGCACACTTTCCAACACATCTGACATATTCACTTAGGTGAGAACCCCTCCCCCGATAGCAGCCATCCTCAACCTTGAACCGGCCTTCCAACCTCTCATGAGTTCAAATGGTGAGCAACCTGTGAAAGATGACGGCGTACAACTATAGGCTCCCAATGCTCCTGAAACTACTACACTCCACTCCAGACCATTTGCAATGGCCAATTGAATAGCCCCTTTCTCAAACCTATTCATTGTCTCAACCAAACCGTTGGCTGGTGGATTGCATAAGGATGTGTTGTGATTTCTGGTGAATTGCATAAGGATGTGTTGTGATTTCTGATTCACAGGTTTCTCGAAAATTCCTGCATGTCGAACGAAACGTGTTGAACTCTGTTGTCTGTGACAATACCAGCTGGCACACCTTCCCTGTCACACACCTTACTCACAGACTCAATAATTTCATCCTTGTCACAGTTTCCAACACAACAGCCACCACCCACCGTGAGATGTAATCCACAAGAACCACCACAAATCTCAGTCCTCCTCCAAGACCCTCATTTGGACCCATAATGTCCAGTACCAATTTTGACCACACTTCTCCCGGAATCTCAACAGGAGAAATGGACTGCGGATGCAATGCCCTGATTTTATCATTCACAGAATACGCCACACACTCCATAACAACCACCTCCTCTTCCTCATCCTTCCCGGTCACCAATATGACTCTCGCAACCTCCTTTTGGTCAAAGACCAATCCAAATGGCCTTTGTGCAGTGCCAACTCAACAATCCTAGGCCTCAATATGAGAGGCAGAATCAACCTATCTCCTCTTGTGATGCCCCACAGGCCCTCTGCCAACTAACTCAAGAATGCATATAGGCCTTCCCTTCCTTTTTGACAATTACATTCTCCCATCTGACACGCAGACCATCCATGATTCAGGCCAATTCCACACCTTCCACACACTTTTTTCAACTCCAGGAAGGATGCAGGTAACTGGAGTACTCATCTCGCACTCCAGCTCCACACCTAGACTGACCACGGGCATCCGGGACAAGCAGTCTGCCACCACATTCCTCGAACCAGCAATATATTCCACTTTGAAATTATACTTTTGCAGAATAACCATCCACTTTGCTATCCTGGGGGAAACAGACCCCATGCCTTTAGCATACATATGTGAGAGGTTTTTTATCCATCCAAATCACGTATGGAATGCCCCACAAAAATGTCCTGAAATGTCTAGAAGCCCAAGAAGCCGCTAAAGCCTCCCTCTCGATTACTGCATAACGCCTCTCTGCATCTCTGAGAACTCTAGACGCAAAGGTAATAAGTCTGAATCTGCCAACCTGCCACTGTTCCAACATTGCTCCTAAACCAACATTGCTTGCGTCTACAGTAAGCACGGTCTTACTCCTCAGATCAAATGAACTCAACGATGGAGCCATATCCACATCCTTCTTCAAATGAACAAATTCTTTCTGACAATGCTCTGACCACTCAAACTTGACATTTTTCTTCAACAATGCATGCATGCACACAGTTTTTTCTGCATAGGACGGAATTCATTTTATATAGTACTCGGTCATTCCCAGGCACGACCTGAGCTGTTACTTGTTCACCGGCGATGGTGCCTCTATCATCACCTTAACCAAACCTTCCCTCGGTTTTATGGCATTCACATCCAATGTTTGTCCTAGGTAGGTAGCACTAGGAACTCCCACCTGACACATTGCCAATTTTACAGTCAAGCCACTTTTCTGAAGAATCTGCATCACCCAAAACACTCTCTTGTCATGCTCTTTCAGATCCTTCCCCACACTAGTATATTGTCTTGTAAGTAGCTCACACCAGTGACTTGCCCAAACAATGCTTGCATCAACCTGCATACAACACCCCAGACAGGGCACTCTTTGCCACCAGTTGAGTGACCTGTCCACCCATATCTTCTACATCATTGTCTCCCTCTTGCACCAACTGGTCCTTTAGTGTTTTTGTTCATGTGGTAATCCTTCTTTTTAACCCTAGATTTTTTCTCTCCACTGTTTTTCATTGTTGCTAACACCCCTTGCACACACTCCCTTTGACACATTCTGTCAGCCTTCTCCGTGACCACTTGTACACTGGCGCTGGACACTTCAATGGCTCTTGAAATCTCGATCACTTCATCCTGTCAATCCATAACCTTTCTCTTACTTTAGTGTTACTGGTTTTCATCATCACCTGGTGTCTTATATATTCATCTGGCACACCCATAAATGTGCAAGTTAATATGAGGGTGCGTAGGGCTGTAACATATGAGTCAATTGACTCGCCAGCACACTGAGCCCTGGAGAAGAAGTGATACCGCTCCAATACCACATTGGGTCTTTTCCCAAAATGCCCTTCCAACTTCTTCAAGGTGGTCTCATACAAACTCACCACAGTTTCTCTTTCACCACTGCCGTGGATGCGCACTTGCTCCCCTGGCAAATTTCTGAACACTCGCAGCCCTTCAGTATACAAACAATTCAAAAGTGCAGACTCCTTTTCATCATCAGTGTACTTGGCACCACCAGCTGCCTCAAGTAGACGTTGAAGGCATCTACCTTCCTACCTGATGCCAGAAACGCAGGTGGAGGCCTAGCATTGCTCTGCTGCATAGTCATGGGAAAGGTTGCTTAACACTTGAGCTATTTGTGGGTTTGCTTGAAGATCTTTCGAATTACCTCCCTGAATGTGCACTGCTGTGTGCACACTCCACTGTGCCCTCATGTCATGCAATAAAAGGAATAATAACCAAAACATGTAGTTTTTTTTTTAATTCTTTTTTTAGGGTACCTCCTCCAAGCTGCTGCTGCTGGGTGTGCACTCCCGTATGCACCTCCTGTTGTAATGGGATGCTGCTGTGCTTCCTTTCAAGCAGGTCACCCTAGTCCTGTGGCATCCAACATCAAAACGGAGCAAGCGCTGCTCGGTAAACAAAGCAGTTGCTTAGAAACTTAAAATGGCCACCAGGCTTGGCCACATTGATGGGTCTTTTCCTCAGACCTTCCCTTTCAAGTTGTGTTCTCCTCTGCGCATGCTTTGGCCCCTTCTAGCCTCTCTACGCCGGCCCTCCAAACTGCAGAGGAATGCCGGGGGGTGGGCCTAGGATCAGCAGCATGGGACACCCTCACCACGTGGAGAATGTGTGGGCCAGAGGGGCCATCTCGGCAAACAAAGGAGGGGCGTACCAGTAATTGTATGCGGATGGGCATTATGGATGGTGCGAGGCAGCAACAAAAACACTTGTGTGGGTTTGCTGGTCCGCTTCCTGCTTTCTCGTCAGCTGTGAAGCAAGGGAGGGCACAGCAAGTAAGTGAAAATATTAGGTTTATTCTTCAGGAAACTGAGCTCTCGTCCACCCAGCCACGAAGCCCCTTCAAATGAAATGAACGTGGAACCCTGGACAGCAGGGTTCCATTACGACAAAGTGCTTAATGAGTGTGCAATTGTAGGCAGGCTGCTCTGCTGGGTCATGTCAATAAGGACATCTGATGAAAGAGATGTGCTCACTTGTGAGATCTTACACAGCAACACATCGTCTTCCAAACTAGTAAATGCCCCAGCCTTCAAAACGAATACATGTATTTTATTTAGATGTTTGTGATTCATAATGTGCTAAGTCGCTTGGGTGCTGCTGCATGGCGCCTGGGAATGCTAGGTCGCTTGGGGGCTGCTGCATGGCGCCTGGGAATGCTAAGTCGCTTGGGTGCTGCTGCATGGCGCCTGGGAATGCTAGGTCGCTTGGGGGCTGCTGCATGGCGCCTGGCAATGCTAAGTCGCTTGGGTGCTGCTGCATGGCGCCTGGGAATGCTAAGTCACTTGGGTGCTGCTGCATGGCGCCTGGGAATGCTAAATCGCTTGGGTGCTGCTGCATGGCGCCTGGGAATGCTAAGTCGCTTGGGTGCTGCTGCATGGCGCCTGGGAAAAACAAAACAAGACATTGGGTACAATGTAAATATTTGCCACATATACAAGGAAGAGGCAGTACGTGATGACGCTGCACGCCCAAGAGGGCTCCTTAGCTACAGTCGTTTTCAGAGACCTGAGCTGACTAATGGGTTGCAAAGTGTGGCTGATGCTTGTGCTAAGGCAACATTGGTTAAAGTAATTCTGGTGCTTAGAGTCATTACAGCAAACATAAAAGATGTGGACGTAGGAACAAGTCAGGTAACCTTTCGCAGAGCCAAAGCAGGCACGCTCGATGTTATCAGCTAATGGCTAAACACGCTTCTGAGAAGGCAATGCCAGTCATGAGGTACACGTGTTCTAAGTATTGGGGCCATTAGCGGGAGGGAAGGGAATTTGGTTAATGCACCCCAGCGTCTCTGAGCTGGATGATCTGTTCATGGAGTCAGCTTTTCACATTTCTTTGAACCTCTCAAGGGTATATTCTGTTCTCATGTTTGTGGGGAGGTTGTTACAGAATCTCTGACCTAATACTGCAAGGTGTAGGTCAATTGGTACCCGGTGATGATCTTAGATGTCTTGTTTACATATGTGTGTTTATATAGGAGCTCAGGTTTTTAGGAGAAATGTAATGTAGCATTTGGAAAGTGATACAGTTGATTTTGTGTGTTATTCTCTTTGCGACAAGTAGTTTGTTGAGGTTTCTCAAGCATTGTGAGACATGATTCCGGGGCTTCAGTGCTAAAATAAGTCTAGCTGATTTATTTTGGAGAAGTTTCAGTTTTTATTTATTTTTTGTTACGTCCAAGATACATACTGTTACAAGAGCAAGGACAAGGGCCCTGGTCATCTCAATTTTTGTTGTCATTTCAAAGCAGGGAACAATTCCACTCTGGATGTGTAGAGGAATGTGTAACTCTTGAGCTAATCAGTCTATTTATAGTTTAGTGAGAATTTGGTGTTGAAAGTTATACTGAGATTCTTTATCTGGTCCAACGAGGTAGATGCTGAAACCCTGAGGCTAGCCATTCAAAAGGTAGCGTTGGGGGGGTTGGGATCCCAGAGAAGACTATCTCTGTTTTGGAGGTCTTAAGGCAAAGATTGTTAACTATGGTCCGCTCCTGGATTATCTCTAGGTGTTCAGGATGTGCTAATTGTTGTAATCAGGTTCCAGGTTCAATAGTACCTGGGAATCATCCATGTATAATTGGAAAGATTTTGAGAAGAGTTGGAGAATGTCAGCTTCTAGCTTAATGTTAACATTAAATAGTGATGTGCATGAGTCCTGGAGACACCACAATTTCAGGGGAATATTGTTGTGTTGAAGTCTCCCATTTTAACCCTGAAGATGTCATCTTCACCCTAGTTGGGGATCTGCTCCAAGGAGGTACCATCTAGTTTGTTTTCATGAAGTAAGAGGTTCTCTTCACTGTCAATACATTTGTAACATCTGTTGTGTAGTACATAAACGTCTAGACGTCTTCCCTCTCCTCGCCACTACTAAACAAACCCATCCACCCTAAGTGGCCTCTCAAGATCCTAACCAAACTCCTTGTGGCCGTCAAGAACTCTTATCGTGCCTCTGATCCCGCCATGTCAGTGTCAGCTGGCATTATTTCCTCTCATATAATTCTGAAGAGAGGTCTTCCTATGTGAAAGACATGGGCCTCATTACGACCCTGGCGCTAAGTGTTTAATGGCGCCGTAAAAGGCTGCGGCGCCGTTAAACACTTAGCGCCTGATTACGAGGTCCCTTTGCAGGACCCGACCTTAACGGCTGGTTTTACCAGCCGTTAAAGTAGGGAACCGCAAAGGGACATTGGTGCTAAGTACGGTACCGCAATTTGCGGTACCATACTTAGCGCCTTCCCCATTCACATTGAGCCCTATGGGGCAAAAATGGGAATGGGGAAGGGCCATGGAGGAAGGGGGAATTACTGCCCCGCCAACCTTGTAATGGGGTGGTAATTCCCCCTTTCTCCATGGCGGAGTCGGTAAATTACCGGCATGGACCATGGTGCTACTAGCACCATGGTCCTCTGCCTGGGTCGTAATGAGGCCCA
The DNA here is from genome assembly GCF_040938575.1 of Ambystoma mexicanum. Lineage (NCBI taxonomy): Eukaryota > Metazoa > Chordata > Amphibia > Caudata > Ambystomatidae > Ambystoma > Ambystoma mexicanum. The sequence continues at coordinate 599,126,794 of NC_090922.1, read as the reverse complement.
TTGTACCAGCTCAGGCATCAGCGCTCGCCCCAATGGACTGCCACTTTTCTTTTCACTTTCACACCACATCCATAATCGCATCCATACTTCAACCTTGCTCGCTGCGCTTATTAGGGACAATACCTCCTTCATGTGGGTTTATCTCATGCAGTTTGCACAGTTCTCTACACCATCTCTGATGTCTGCCATGGTTTATGACCATGGTTGCCCCTTTCAGGATGGCCATCAAAATTCCCGAACTCAAAAGTAAGGTGTAAGAAGATTTTATTCAGGGATTGTGGACAGGTTGGGCCAAATGATAAATGGGATTGGATAAAGGCTAATGAAAAAGGTGTTCAGAAAAGTCCTTGATGTGACTACTCCTTGGAGTAACTCGTCTGTCTAAGTGGGCATTGTCCTCTTGTTAGTGTATTGAGTCGTGTTCAAAGTGCTTGTTTCAGTGGTGCCCAAACCATGAACATCAAAAGGTTCAATGCAGTTGTTTTGCGGCCACTTGAAGATGTTTCACGACTTCTCATGGAGAGGGAACTGGCATTGGCTGGGTTGAATGCCCCCTGAGAATCCCGGCTTAGCTATTTGTGTTATATCACACAATGGTGGGTGATATGCATATTACTTCCTGAATACCTATTTCTAAACTTCTCTTGTCCCCCAGGAAGAAATAACTTATCCTGTATCCCTGCAATGCCTAGTCACTGGTGGTGTACCGCTTATCTAATACGAATAGCAAGAAGAGATTATCCATATAGACTAAACTAAACTAAATATTAAAATTACATAAAACCAACGAGTCTGAAGGACTACGACAGATTAGAGTAAACTATTATATGTACAAGGGAACCTAGTTTCCATCCACTAAAAGGACCACCTCCCCAGAAGGCCCAACAACTGGAAGGGAGGTGCATAAAACAGCTGTGACTTTCTAAATGTATTCCAAATTCTTAAAAGGATATCAACATTCACCCTGTCCTAACCTTTCATGCCACTAAACTCCTAATCTCCTCCCTCATCTTCTCCAGACTCTTCTACTGCTCCACTCTTTTCCTCAGACTCCCCTCCTCTCACCTATCCCCCCTCAAATCCATCTACCACTCTGCCATCCACTCCCTCTGCCTTCTCTCACCTCACAACTCCATCTCCTCTTCTCTTAACTCTTTAGGATGGCTGCCATTTCACTCCCTGCTCAAATTCAACTTCCTCTGCCTAGTTTTCAAAGCCCTCTATTGTCATGCCCCTCCCTACCTATCCTCCCTTCTTCATTTCTATACTCCTTCTCGCTCTCTCCGCTCTGCAGAACACTTCCTTCTCTCTCCTCCTCCTTCACCCTGTGCCCCTTCCCGCTTCCACTCCTTCCAACTTCTTGCTACTTTCCATTGGAACCGCCTTCCTCTCCCCATCCGCTCTATTGTCTCCTACCCTTCATTTTGCACATTCCTAAAATCCTATCTCTTCCACTCACCCCATTAGCTTCTTTTTCTTCCTTTTCTCCATTGAAGCCACCCCCACCTTCACCTCCTACCCCCCTCTCTCGCCCTGGTCCCTCTCCATTTGAAATTAACCTCATAAATAATGTAAATTGTTCCTTGTACTGTTTTCTGGTTTAGATTTAATGTCATGTATTGCTTGTTGTATTTTCTTGTTCCTCATGTAAAGTGCCTTGGATTAAAGCGCTATATGAATTAAAATAAATACAAATACAACAGCAAAGTGGACACCTGGTTTCGGTGACTAACAGTTACTGGTGTCGCCTTCTTCAGGACCTTGGCAAACATTCAAACATCGTGTGCAGGAACTTCTCTTCAACTGCTTAGTAGTTGATCATGTCTACCGATGACCTATAGTGTACACTGAAGACAAAAGGGAAACAGGAAAACATGTCAAATTTAACTAGTCAAGTTTCTATTTAAAACATCTACTATTGGTCTTGGACCAAAGTACAGGTCAAAGCCACAACCTGGCCTCCTCCATTGCAGGCCTACCCATCAGCATCATCAGCAGCACCATGTGTCTATTCTCCAATTTTGACCAACAATGCAATATCATCGCAAAATGTTAATCTATATCCTATGAACAATTCATCTGGTAGCTCAATTGTATCGATGCGGAGGGTAGCTGTGTTTCATGTCCTAATCCCTCAAACAAACACTGGGGACACAAACCAAACGTGTGATGTAATAAAGCATGAGGTAAGATAAAGCAGCAACTGCCATATTAACACTTATTTCCAATTTTCTAATTCTGGCAAGGTCCTTTCAATACAGGTTTACACTGCCTGTAAAGGCAGCGTGGGCTCCCCTTAATTGGTGCGAGGTGCGGGGGATCTATATTTCATAGTCTTAAATAAATCCTCTGTTTGAGCTGTTAATGGCTTCACTCGGGCCTACCCTGGCTCGGGCTGGTGGGCCGTTAAAGGCCATGTCTGCCCCTATAACGGACATGGAAGCCATCATCAGGGCCTTAATTGCAGTCACTCCAAGCAGACATAGGAAAGAAATGCATGGTACCAACTATCCCTCCTGCAAAAAAATCCAGGTCTCCCTTTTACTTTACTTTAATAAATATGCAAGTGGCGCAGCCAAAAGAGCTGTAGGCATACAGGCGCCAAGACCAACAGTCTCAAAACACAGGTGGCAAGACAAACCGAACCTACTCTGCTCTTCCCACAATGTCTCACCACGATATGGAGGCTCCTATTCAAATAAACAATGTTTGAGCTCTACTACCTGACAAACAAAGTCACCAGCTTTGCTTGTCAGCGCCTCACCAGTAGTCAGGACCTGGCCAGAGTAGAGAAGCAGAAATGAAAATAAGAACCAGAAAACAAATCTTCTTGACCTATACTCCCAGATTGTGCATCCGTATACCCATCAACACCAGACTTGCTCACACCCTTATCATATTCAGAACAGAAATTAAGAATCTGTTCTTCAAGGAGCACCTTCTTCACAACCCATAAGATACAAGCCAAGTATTCCACCTGACAACCACACTTTCGCCCCACACTCCTGTTCCACCCCACTCCATTGCTGCAGTTATCACATGTTAGTTATTCCTTGCATCCTATATAGTATGCCGGCCAAACATGCTATGTTGCAAGGCATGTTGCCTCCTTAATCATCATATGTATGTCTCTAGCCCCGAACGATGTACTACAGTCCATTGCCTGTCTAAGCAAGGTGTGTGTGCAGTACATAAACAATATGAAATGAAACTAAAATAAAAGGCTTGTGATTGGAGATTTTGCGAGTTTTATATTGGCAGGCTTAACTTAAAGCACAATAAAGAAAGGGGCGGGTGTTTTGAGTCCCTGCATTCTGGGATCTGCATTCAGCATCCTCCATAGAAACATGTGGCGTGCAGGTGCAACTGCAGCCGTGGCATCTAGTGCACAGTGCTGCCCGACCGCAGGTGACATGTGCAAGATACCGATACCTGTGAATCAGTGCATACTGCATTCAAGTCTGTGCCTCATTACACAGATGGCGGTAAGGGTTTACTGGTACCGGTAAGGGTACCTGTGCCTGTAAACCCTTACCGCCTTACTACGAGGTCCCTTTGTGGGACCCTAGCTTAACGACTTGTTTTACCAGCCGTTAAGGACGGGACCTGCAAAGGGACCTTGGAGGTAATTATGGTACCGCAATTTGCGGTACCGTAATTACCGCCTTCCCCATTTCCATTGAGCCCTATGGGGGCAAAAATGGGAATGGGGAAGTGCCATGGTGAATGGGGAATTACCACCCCCACACACCTTGGAATAGGGCGGTAATTCCGCCATTCACCATGGCGGACTCAGTAAAATACCGACGGCAACCATGGCGCTAATAGCGCCATGGTTACCGCCGTCCGTGTAATGAGGCCCTGGAGCCCTAGAGTGGGAAGAAAGACTTAGGGTCTCATTAAGAGTTTTCGGTACACGTTAAAAGTGCCGGTGATAATGTTTACCAGCACTTTTACCTAACCGGCTACAACTTTGCCGGTAGGGATGACGGTTTTACCTCCAGCTAAAAGCTGGAGGTAAATCTGACCCCTATCGGCAAACAAATGCTTGTATTACCGGCACGGTAATATCGTTGCCAATAAATGCGGCAAAATCCCCCCATGAAGTACCAGAACTTGTAACCTGCCGGTATTACCAGCAGACTAGAGCCAGTAACGGTATTATCGTTTGCCGGTATACCGGAGATATTACGGCCGGGATACCGGCAAACCCGTAATGAAGCCCTTTGGCTCAGTAGTGATAACCAGTTACCAGTCGCAATATAGCATTAGCAGCAGCTTTGGAAGGAGTTAGCAGTGCAACATTGACACTCAGCAGCTAAAGCAAGTATTGTACTATTATTATTATTATTATTATTATTATTATTATTGTATTAATTGAGCGCAGACCAGGCTTCGTGAAGCAACAGAAAGCTTTACAATCAAAGAAGGAAAAACACGTTTAGGGAACAGAGAAAAAAGAGAGTGGAGAACTTTTTTTTATTTTTTATTTTATTTATGGTTAAAAAACCTTCACAATTTATCAATTTATGATTCATTTCACGACAAGGGAGATTTAACCACAGGGGAGGGAGGGCAATTGTCAGCAATGGGTCTACAAGTAACTAGGAGAGGAAACAGTGGGAATCAGATCACACAGTCGCAGTCAGAGCGGGGTGTGGAGGGTATGTGGACCTAGGTGTTAGGGAGGAGCCATTCCTTGAAGAGAAACGTTGTCCTTCCTGAACCCTGGAATCGAGGTGGCAGTCAGATGCTGATGGGGAGGGGGTCCCGGAGTCTTGGGGCGTAGACAAGGAAGTCCTGTCTTCTCTTTCTTTCCTTCCTGTGCCAGCATAGTTCATGTCTGGTAGATTTTACGGAGATGCAGAGTTTCTCATCGAGGTAGGTTGGGGACTCCAGGGTGACAACCTTGTAGATGATGCAGTAGTATTTAAGGATGGTATGGTCTCACAGCGGGAGCTAGTGCAGTTCATTGAGGGTCGGGGTGATGTCAAATTTGCAGAGTCCTTTGATGAGTCATGCTGAAGCATATAGGACAGATCTCAGGGAAGCCAGGGTAGTTGCCGGAAGGCCTACCAAAAGGCCATTGTCACCAAGCAGGTGGGAGTGCACCATGGTTTGGACAGAAAATCTGAACTTGTTTTCTAGGATAAAGGGCTTCATTTTTCCCAGAAGAGAAAGTTGGTACCAATATGTGTGTGTCTTTCTTGCTATGTGCTGTTTGAAGGAGCAGTGTCTGTCGATGTTGAACCCAAAGGATTAGGAGCAGGTGGCCAGATGGAGTGTGAAGCACTTAAGTCCAATAGCAGAGAGCCAGGTCTGGATATCCGGGTGTTTGTTGTTGTTGGTCATCAATAGTAATTCCATCCCTGGGGGAGTTGCGCGGATCAATGGGATGGAGGCCTTTAGCTGGTGGATGGCTTTGATGGAGGATATCTTGAGGTAGAGCTGCATTTCATCTGCCTATTGGTGGGTGTGAATGTTGTATGGAGCACAGAGTGTTCCAAGGAGTTCCACGTAAAGATTAAAGATCCTGGACCCTTACAGGACTCCACAGAAGATGGGTAGAGCTGCTGATCTGGAAGAATCCATTTGTACAAACTGGTGGCCATTAGACAGGTAGGATTTGAACCAGATGAGGACGATCTCACTGATCCCCAAGCAGTGATGTAGATTGTCAGTGAGTGCCTAGTGGTGTACTACTTCCATGGCTTGGCTTATTGGTCCCATTTCTTGGATCACTGCGTCCCCTTCTTGGATCTCTGCTACCATTCCTTGGAGTGGTGCTTATATGTTTTGCAACATTGTTCCCACTCCTTAGACGACTGGTCCCAATCCTTTGCTCACTGCCCCTCCCATTTGGTCACTGTTTCCACTCCCCGGCTCACTGCTCTCAATACCTGGATCACAGCTTTCTCGATTTGTGTCACTGCTTGTACTCCTTATCTTACTACCTGTACTCTTTGAATCATTGCTTTGATTCCTTATCCCACTGCCCACACTCCATGGATCACCGGAAGGCATTGGGCGCAGGGTCGGAGGGGAGGGGAGGGTGGGATTATAGGGAAGTAAATGAAAGCAGCTGCACAATTTTGCAAAATTCATTTTAAGGAATCCAAATTGCATTCATCATTGTGTTCATATCACTTAGAACTGTGACAATATCCATACTGTAGCGATTAGAAACAGGTATTCACAAAGCCATGAGGACAGGTATTGTGTTCACAACTAAACCCATTTTGAGTGTTGTGTTGGAAGATGCACAGCACGGAAGTAATAGGAGCATGGGACTTATACACAAAACCTTTCCTGGTGCAAGTGAAGGGATGCGCTGAATGCACACATTCAGATGCCCTTTTACCCTCTTGTTTGCAATTGCACAAAACAGGGGAGCAAAGGGAGCATTTCGGTGCACTTTAAAAGTGCACCCCAAACAATAATTTGGATTTAAGAGTGAAAGAAAATTGAAATCATCACTCTGTGCCTGTCTGGGGCAGGTACAGGGGACTGTGCAGTACATGGGAGTGTGCTTTGTGACCTTTCTGTGCATTGTCCATGCATTTATTTTTGTTTTAACTGGGACAGAAGCAGACTGCTATCCTGGTATAATGTTGATCCCTCAAACAGGAATCAGCATGTGCTTTTGCTTTGCAACCTTTTCACGAGAACATGTGCTTTAAGGGCCAGTCATGGACAAACATGCCCCCAGCAGCCACATGGTACATATGTGTTCAATGGAGCCAACCACTGAATCATTTGTGCTGGAAAAGGGTCTATGAGTAATGTGCAGATCACCTATGTGAATAAGGTGACCTGAGCATTCCATTGAATCACACCAGTGAAAGAATCATACCGCCTAGGGTTTTTCACTTGCATGATTCTTTGAGAATCAGTCTGCTAAAAGACATGCTATCACTCAACATAATATTAATGCAAATTACTTGGCCAGCCTGCCACCACTCCTTGGGTTGAGGTTTCCACTCATTCGACTATTACTCCCACTCCTTCATTCACTGCTTTCATCTCTGGAATCACTGCTTCTACCTCTTGTCTCACTGAGTCCATCTCTTGTCTCACTGATTCCATATCTTGCATCACTGCTTCTACTCCTTGGCTCAGTATCGCAACTTTTGACAATGGCAGAGGGAACATGTTTCCCGTCTGCAAACGCATTCAGACTTCCTCACCAACTGCTCACTTGTCCCAAACATTTATGTTTTACCAAATCCTAATTGTTCAAGACTTCCACTCCCTTTTCAAAGCTCAAACTTGCCCCCAGCCGTCGAGGCACCTAACTCCATCACCAATCAGCATATTGCCTCCCAAAAACCTATTATATTTTCAAAAGCTCACAAGTCTTCTCCAAAACTATACCGTCCTCCTTAAATCTCACACTCCCTCTGCAATAACCTAACACCTCACCATGCCTCCCATGTCCTCGGCCATCTGATAGGCTTCCCTCCAAAACTGCCTCTTCCTGCCTGAAATGTCAGTAAACTCGAATGGAAAGTTTGATTCTCCTAGATCTCTCCTAGCCCCACATATTGTGATTTCTTCTTTCAAGGTTCGTCTCCCTTTCCAGCTACCACTTCCTCCACACCATACCTTCTACCTGTGCAAACGCCCCACTCCTTTTGAAACACAATAAACGTCTTTCACTCACTTCTTCAGCCCCTTACTTTCTCATCAAACCTCCCCCGTTATCCAATGAATGTTTGATGACATGGGCCTTGAGGATGGCTGTGACGAATCAACTTCCGGGGCACCAGTGGTCCAGGGATGAATATCGATTTCTAAACCATCAATCAGCCCCACACCTCTAGTGCACCAGAAGGGATCCAAACAGATTGTAATACAAGTGAATTATAAGACCTCCTTGTCCAAATTTGGAAACGTGGACGAAACGGCAGGCTTATCTCCGCAAGGTTGTGGATTGTTGGTTAGTTGCAACCCAGAGAAAATACAATTATTACCCAATGATAAAAGGGACTGTCCAATCAAGGTTATATAAAAAATATCTACTTTATTATTACTACAACAGATAGTTCTAGCACAATACAATTACAACCCACACTGTAAAGGAACATAGAGGACAGACAGTTTCACAAAGGAAAGGGATGCACTCTGGATACTGATAGGAGGGCACTTGATAAAGTAATCAGTCTTATAGTTCAAGATTATTTGGTTTCACGCCAAGGGGGCAATGGGTCGTAACTGTCTCTAGGGGTCTTCAGAGAAGGACCAGGAGGGTAGAAATACAATGTACCGGATGCTGAAGACATTCTTGGGGCTCGACAGCATTGAGGCGGTTCCAGGAAGCTTCGCAGCCTGTGACACAGTGTTAGTGGTGCGAGACAGTTTAGGGTACCAGGTGGCAGGCAGTTCGGCATGCAAGGCTGGACGGACACCTGCAACCGGTCCGGTGCGGTGGTTGGGGTCGAAGAATTATTCTCTCTGAGCTGGTTGGCGGATCTGGAATGCTAGTCGAGGCATCTCGGACGACTCTGGTTACTGCGGCGTGACAAAAGTCAGCGGTGCAGCCGGATGCGGGTTTTGAGAACTCAACTGTCTCAAAATTGTCCTTAAAAATATGGACGCTGGATGATGCTTGTGTGGCACTCCTCTTAGCTTCTGTGCAGGACTCGTGTCCTTTCAAGGTGGACTGCCCATAGCTCAGAAGGGTGTTACCAGGCAACAGCCTTGTCCTTTGTCCAGAGACTCTTCAGCACTTGCCACTTAGGAAGCTTGCTGTCAGAACCTATCAGAGCATGCTGTTTGCTGGCTGGGTACCGGTTTTGGAGCTGCTGGATGGGTCCTCTGAGTCTGGTATCTCCCTCTGTTCCCTTGGAGATGTTAAGGGGTGGGATCTTGCTTCCCTCCTGGAACTCTTGTCCTTCCTTCACTGCCGGAAGATGTAAGGTAGACTGGACCTTCAGCCCAGGTCCAAATGAGTCCTTCTTCTTTCTCCTTGTGAAGTCTTCAGATGATCTGATCAGTGAGGGTTTCAGCTGTCTTTTAATGCCAAATGGGCCCCAGCGATTGGTGTAGGCTAAGCCCACCTTAATGGACCAATCCTGGGTCCCCACCAACAATCTTCAGTGATGCTTCAGGTCAGAACCAGGGTGCTTGGCAACAGACAGGGGAAGGATGACAACATATACTTCTAAGTCCCACCCATCTTCCTGTCTGCTGTACATCAAAGTGTCTCCCTAACTAAATGAGCCCTCTGCAGCGCTTGGTCACAACATGGGCCTCCGATGAAGTAGGGGTTTGCAGGCAGACTTTCGTCTCCTACAATTCAGATGCTTCCCTGCTCTGAAAGGAGTAGTTCCAGACATGACATTCACTGCCCTTTCACACCAAGGAGCGGTGTTAGTACCACGTTGACACATTGCATTACAAAGAGGTGTTGGTCTCTGGTCTCCATTGTCACTTCCTGCATGCAGGCCTCCCTGAGGCCCGCTAATTAACATTCCTCAGTGTTCGCCGCCACCAGCAAGGTGTAACAATGGAGATGCAAATCCATGGAACCTTGACACACTAATCAGGCTGCTAATGGCCAGAGGCTTTTGATGTATCCACAACTGTCAGGTGTCAGCTACACATGACAGGGGAGGGGGGCACTGGTAAGCTGTGTCCTGCCAGATTGCATGGCTATTTTTCTGCTGTCCGATGAGCATGGAAAATATGTGCAGGAATGGCCCAGCATATTTTCCAGAGGTTGATCTCCCATCATTCATTATTTTAAACAATCAAAATATCACAAAGTCCAGGTTGAGCGCACTCTCCCTGTGCGGATGGTCGAATTCCTAAGAATGGCATCTTGGTGAAAAAACTTTAATTACAAAACACATCAATTGAAGGAGAGACACTGAAGCTCTAAGTGTGAGAAAAGTCACATCTTGATGGCCTTACAAAGCCTAAGGTACATGTCAGTGTCCCTGTAGTGAGGGTAGGACAGTGTTCTATAACTGTGCTGCCTGGATAGGCATAACCCTTCTCCAAACCTCCCAGTGCCTCCTTATAGTTTCTACTGGAGGTACTATTTCCAGTTTATGCTACCCTCTGCTTCCTCTCATAACGTGCCACTTCCTTTACATGTTATCCCACGTATGCTCAAAACAATCTATATGCATCTGAATGTCCCTCACAACCGGTAAAAATCCAAACTTCGTCTACAGACCAGAGTGTGTATCCTACCCTCAAACTCTCCTTTCACTGACACCTTTTCCAACCTGCAGCTTTATTTGTGAATATGCACTTTGATTTCAACCCTTTTGCTTCCTGTCCAAGAGCCCCCTCTGCTCATTTCCAAACCTACAACTCCTTTTCAAACTCCCACCACCTCATGTAACCCCCCCTTCAACCTTAAAGCTTCATAGTTCTTCTGGAAGCTCCAAACCTCTCTCAAACACTTCCACTCCAAACCTGCTACTTTCATCCAGTCTCGAAATACCACTGGCAGTCCCAACTTCACTCTTAACCCTTCCGCCACCATCACAATATTTCCATGCCCAGTCCCTACTTTCCCTCCTGATCTACCATTGCCCCTGTTCTATCAGTACTTCCTCAAACCTTCAACATCCTCTCTCTGCCTTTATTGCTTCATTGTTCTTCTGTATAATGGCAAGTACCACAGGGCAAAAACCCTGAAAATGAAGTGTGGGGATTAATTGACATAGGTGACCGAAGTGACATCACAGGAAGTGATGTCACAGTTGATATAATGTGGCGTTATGTACCTGTTCCCCAGTCATCAATGGTGGGTAACGTCCTGGGTTCCGAGCAAAGCGAGGGCAGTTAATTTGGGCCCTGGGCTGTTATCCCCATTTTATGCCCGTGGAACGGATAGATAAGGCCATTGTCATCAGTCCCATGGGCTGGGACGGGCTGATTTACAGTATTTTCGCTCCGTGAACAGGCTGCCTCGTGGTGTCATATTCACAGAACAAAAAGACTGTTCCAAAATGGCTGACATGAAAAGGGAAGGCTGGGCTCTATACGGCGCCCCTCTTCCCTTCAATAACAGCCACCGGGAGCTGAGTGAAAGGTGCGACTGCAGCAGCGAGTGCCGCCGCAGCTGAAATAAGGTAAGTGGAGGGAGTGGAGGATTCAAAGAATTATAATAATTAGACGGAGGGCTGGGGAAAGATGGCGGTGGGAGGAGCCGACCTTCATGCGCCATGGAACGCAGGCTTTGACTGCTGGTTCAAGCGCGCATTCCTAGCCACCTGATTGGCTGGCTCCCCCCGCCAGGGTGTTAATGAAAGATCAGAATTCAGAGCTTGCAGACTGAATGAACCTCGCTGCAACAAAACAAGGCTGGTTGTGTATAGCATAAAATGATCAAAACCTGCAACAACTCATATTTAAACCACGTGCACCTGTTCTCTCCCCTTCTCCTTACTCCCCTCCATTCCCTACCCTCATCTTATTTGACTGCCTGCACTCATTCCTCGACCCCTCAGGCCTACTGTGGGCCCCCAGCCTCCTCTTCCAAGTCCCTCCCTATCCCCACTCCTAACCTCATGCTCTACCCTGACTGTGTGCCCCTGTGCCACAAACCTACTCCTATATTTTGCCCTGTTTTGTCTTTCATATCCTGGTACTTTCTTGTAAATCTCTGGCTCTACATACACCTTTCCTCTAAAAACACCACGTTCCCCCTTTCTCCTCCTCTCCCTCCTGCGGCCCAACAAAAAAACTTGGAAGCCTGCCCCTGCAGAGGGAACTAGTGTAAAGTCAGACACACGGGTACCCGGTGCATACTACCTTCAGCTCACAGAGAAACTGAACCTAACCCGCCCCCTGGCAACTCCAATTAAAGGGGCGTGGGGACACAGTCACAACAGCTCTTTCCGACTCTCCGGCGTTCAACTCCCAACGGGAGCCTACTTTTGAAAATACAAAAAACTGCGATTTGTGGAACCCAAAGCACGCATGTCTAAACCTCCCATAAGTACTCAAAACTCTGCTCCTGTCCCACCCCCAGGCTAAAACATATCCCCATACCAAACTGACGTTTCTAAGGGTGGAGGAATCTGAAAACGTAAACACAGCAATTGCCCCCGTACCAGCATACTTAATTTCCATCTGGGTGCACATACATATTCCTGTTTAGTTTCTAATTAAATCTCACGTTCATTCTATTTAGATATTAGATAATCCTCTGTTCGGTGCAAAGGTGGTTTGCAGCAGAATTCCCACAGCGAGATAAGGTGGTTTGCCCAGATCACACACTTTAGTTTAGTTTAAGTAAGCTTGAATTTGAGACCACTCAGAAACTTACACTTTTAAACACGTAACTTCACAGGTCTAATTGATATAAATATGTGTTAATGTTTGGCTTTTAAGACCACTGTGTTTTTAGAGAGGAAAAACATAACAAGACATTTTCATTGCAGCAACAAGAGAATGATTGTAGCCTTACATCCCCTATCTTGAAAGGAAGGCTACAAATATCAGAATGCAATGCAGTTTGAGACTGAAAATGCCCATTTGTTTTGCAAATATATTTTCAAGCCTTAGAGACTAAAAAAGGGATACTGGATAATGTGCAATAAGGTTACACAGTTGTAGTCATTGTTTACATGCATGCCCCTTGTTATTTTATATGCATAACTGCCAAGTGTCCCCATACCATGTGTTACACCTTGAGCCAACTCTGGCTTTTCACTTTGGATGCTGGAACATTTAGGTTTCATTTTTATAATGGAGAAAACAAACTACATGACCTTGCATGAAAAGCCGAGATTGGCTTATGGTGTCACACATGACATCAGGTCAAGCGTCAGGGCCTTTCTTCTTTTTCAAATTAAATTGGCCCACATACCATGGAGAGGGCCGTGAGTGAGTGAGTACTTTGTTTATTTCTCATTTGCAGCAGCAAACCATAAAACAGGATAGCAAGAATCATCAACAACATTCATAAAACCCGGGTCATGCACAACATAAAGACACGTAAAATATAATTTGTAAAATACAGCTGATGAATAACATCACCGTGAGAACAGTTGAGTTCTTCTTTTCGATGCCGGTTGAAGATAAAAACTTGTCTCTTTGCCTCAAGGCTCCCTTAGCTAAGACAAGCTGATACATGTTTCCCCTTTCTTCCCCCTTTTTCTCTCCCCATGTAAAGCTCCCTGAACCAAGACTCTAAGACATTGTGATACCCCTCCCCCACCCCTGTTTTTTCACCTTGTCTCTTGTACTTTGTATTTTCTGTCTCATAATGTAACTAGCTCCTAGATACCCAAGGGTTTAGTGTGCTGCAACAAATGCAAAAATAAATAAAGAAATAACCTGCAAGTTTAAAAGCACTTGCAGCATCAGGTAGGCAGTAGCAACACACAAGGGGGTTTCCAGTCACTATACTGAAACACTTGAGTAAAGTTAAAGGAATAATCTCCTCAGATCATTATAAAGGAGACGAAGTGTGCCACGGTTTGATTATCACAGAAACAGCTGGCATTTGCATACTTCGTGCCAGACCAATGGCAGTGTCAGCCCCTTTACTTTAGGGCCCGTACATGTGTGCAATAATAACTCAGGAGCCATCTTCCGTTCCAACCTCTCTTTATTCCTTTCACTCCCCTCCCCTTGCTCCTCCCTTTCCTCCCCTCTCCCGTTCCCTCCCATCATGATGTGCCCCCTTCCTCTTAAAAGGGCCAGTCCTTTATTCACTCATAACACCTCCCCCTCACTTAAAATGTGACTTCTCGGGCTACATCTGTTCGATAAGCCATTGGGTTCTCTTTACTGTTCGATGGGGTCTTTTTGGCTGTCCTTGTGTCTCTTCTGCGCTGTCTCATTGCAGCATTTCATGAGTCTCTGCACTCTCTTTTTTCTATCTCGATCGCTGCCTCTTTCGTTGGTTCATGTTCCTCAAAGTATACGTTGTGGAGGAGGGAGGCCTTTGGTGTCATTTTCCTGTGGTTCTTTGTCGTTGTTGTTGCTGGTTCTTTGTCCCTTGTCACTGGGATGGGGTCTGTGCAGTCCGTTCTTTCTTTGGCTTCGCTTCCTTCTCCCCTATCTTGCTTGAGCATGTGGTCCTTCATCTGGGTTCCTTCGAATGACCTGTAGTGAATGCTGATGAGGGCGTTCTGTAGTACTGTCTGACGGCTGAGACGGCTTTGCCCTATGGCGGAATTTGGTATCATGCGGATGGCGGTCGGGTACTCTGTGGTCTCCCTGGATTGGGTCGCATCGTGACTGTCATTTTGGTTGTACTGGCTGTGCTGTCTCCACTAGACTGCATGGGCTTGGGATTTGCCTCGGGTTGTGCTTTCGACCTTGTCTGGTAGCATTGCCCTGTGCCAACGTTTACTGTGGGCTCCACCTCCCCCCCCCCCGGTATGACATCTCTAAGGGTCCTGTGTGGTTGCATGCCTCGGAATTGTCTCGCAGGATGTGTGAGGTTGGTGTGCTGTGTGCCGGTCCATATCCTATTGGATGACTTAGTTTTGGGTAGGGGTTTTGGTCACATCCGTACACTCTGGGTTTGTTGGTGTCCCTGTCCTCAATGTCTTTCCTGCCGTCTAGCCGTGTTATTGGCAGATTTGGGTATCTTGCTTGAGACGGTGGTGTCCGGGTCCTCCAGTCTCTTGGGCGGTTGTGGGGGTCTCCTGACTGTCCGGGTTGCGTGGTCATGCGTGGTGGTGGTGGTATGAGTTGGCATGCAGGGTCTGTCGGCGGTCCCAATTTGCACCCCGTCCGAAGGTGACCTTTTTGGCCACAGTGCCAGCATCTATGTCTGATGGCCGGGCCTGGCCATCTGTGTGGGGTCTGACACCCATACCTGTGGTATGGATCTTCGTTGTGGTATAGCGTTTCAACTTGGCTTGGTCGCCAGTGGCTTCTGAGTTTTCGCCTCCTCCAGGGCCCTGTGATCCTGGAGTATTCTGGCTGCTCTACTGTGAGGGCCGCGATGGAGGCACGTTCGTGTTTGCTTTCAATGGCGGCTGTCTGTGCTTCTACCTGCTCATACGTTCTTGCCAGATTGAGTATTTTGGTTAGGGGCAGGGGCTCTTTGAGAAGGTGTTTTCTGAGTGTTGCCGAGGTGCACCCTTCTATGATCCTCAGCCGTATGGCTTCCTCATCATTGAAGTTGCCAAAGTCGCACTTCAGTATTCCCTGTTGAAGGCAGACAACAAACTCCCTGATGGACTCATTCGGACGCTGCACGTGTTGGTTGAATGAGAAGCGTTCATAGTCTTTGTAGGGTTGTACTATCAGCCTGTCGTTGACCGCGGTGAGGAGGCATTTATACGTGGTCCTTTCTTGTGTTGGAATTTTCTTGATTATATTTTTAATTTCTTTTCCTGCCAGGTTGGTGAAGATGTACATCTTGTGGGTCGGTCTTGTCCCTCGATTGCATGTAGGAAGTCCTCGAACTCCTCGACCCATTCTTCCCATCTTTGTCCTTGGTTGTGATGTGGGTTCAATGTGAATGGGTTGGGCCGTCGCATAAGGGTGATGTATGTGTGTGATGCGGGTCCTAGGATGATGTGGGCGGGTGATCTTACGTCTTCAGCCACATTTGCTTGGTCGACAATGATGGTTGTTGATTGTTGCAGCATCTGCCCCTAGGTCGTGGGACTCTGCTTGTGTTCCACACTGTGGAACCATGGCGTGGTGGCGTTTCTTTGTGCCCCTCCTTTCTGCAGGATGGCCTGGTGCAGGTTCAGGCCCAGTCTTACCAGTGGTGGTATTCACTATGGGGGGGGCCACCCTTGGACTTTGCCGTGGTGTTAGAGGCTTGTTGGTCGCTGTGACCTTCCCCCTCGCAGGTGCCCGTGTGACGTTGCTTCAATGTTTTGATTTGTGCGGTGGGGGCCCAAATGTTCCCAGTCTGTTCCTCCTGACCTTCTGTGGGCCTGGCAATTTTGAACTCTGTTGGCGGTGCGCGGTGTAGGCCAATTACATCTCTCTTTGGTCTTTCTTTCCTTAGCTGGGCCCGCTGGGCGGGTAGTTCTAGGGCTGGCGGGATGTCGGTGTCCCTGTTGGCATTGTGTATATATATATACTTTTCTGTTCCTGCTCGGGCGTGCGTTTTGGTGTGCTTTGTAGTGCTATCTGCATGTGGGGGGGTGTACTCCCTACCGGTGTCTGGTCTCTGGTACCTCCCCCTTCTCTTCAGGTCGCTGTGGTCTTTTCTGGCAGTTAAACTCCTCTGGTCCTTCTCTTGCCTGCTAGATTCCCGCAGCGGTCTCCTCCGTCGCTGTGGTCCATTCTTACTCTGCTGAGTTTGTCGTCTTTCCGCACACTCTCCTCTTCATTGTGGTCCTCGCGTCACTGTGTTGCAACATGGCCCGCATGCTCCTCTTCCTCCACTATTGTCTTGCGGCATACGCTGCCCCTTCACTGCTGGAGTTGTCGCATCCATGGCTCTCCTCCCTTCTGCAGGGTCAGACGACCCACCTCTGCTCTGTCTGCTCCTATGTTCACCGTTGCTGGGCCTTTCACTGCCGTCTGCTGCTGTGCTCCGGTGTAGCTGCTCCTGCTGGGCTCTTTTCGTCCCGGGTGTTCTCACTTCGGTGCGGCAGGGTCCGTACACCACCCTTTCCCTGCTGGAATCACTAAGGCAGCGGCCCTTCTCTGTCTCTGCAGCGTCCGACGACCCTCCGCTGTTGCAGGCGGCGCTGCCTGTTTCCTTCGTTCGCCCTTGCTGGGCACACAGCGGTCCTCTTCTTGCGATCGGGCTCCCGTGGTGGTTGCTCCAACACTGCTCGGCGCGCTGCTACCGCGGCCCTCCACCCTGCTGTAGGGTCCGACGACCCGCCTTTGCTGCAGGTGGCATTGCCTGCTCCTCTTGCTGGGCTACTTGCCCGACCTGGCTTCTTCTGCTGGGATCTGCCGGCCCGCCGTCCTGCTGGGCTTTCCTCACCCTTCTATTCCTCCTACAGGCGTGAGGCCTCATCGGCCTCGTCGCCAGTTGTTAGCCCCTTTACTTTAGGGCTCGTACACACGAGCAATAACAACTCAGGAGCTATCTTCCATTCCGACCTCTCTTTATTCCTTTCACTCCATGACTGCCTCTCCTGTTCCCTCCCATCATGACGTGCCCCCTTCCTCTTAAAGGGGCCAGTCCTTCATTCACTCATAACAGGCAGCTAATGGCCTTCAGCTGCAGAGTGTGAAGCCTGGATCGAGGCGAAGTGATCTGTGATGACAAATTGGTCACAAATTCCAAATGCGCAGACCTCCCTATAGATGGTGAAAGAGGGAGATACTGTGTTAGGGGGGACTTCGCGAGATTTATATCACCCTCCTGCTCTGAAATAAGTGGGTGGGCGCTGTCCACCCACGTGTACCATTGACTTATGGCCTCCTCTTTAAGGACCTCAGGTTGCACGCAGTGGAGTTTCAGCTCATAATATTTAGGAGTGTCACTTGCTTGATCTGTTTTGCCCAGTGCTTTAAATATTTCAAAGATATAGTACTGACACTTCACAGCAGAAAGCCAATACTTTTAATGGAGGTGTTCTGGCACTTCTCAACAGTAAGCAGGTACTTGGGGCTAGTGACTACCTGCACGTCTGTTTTGGCATTTCAAGCACTTGTTTTGCTCAGGGTACTACGTTTAATGAAGTCAGTTTCCAGTCACCTTTATTTTCACTTCCAATCTTAACTTTTCGTCCAAAACTCTTGAATCTCAAACCTGTGTACTCAGGTAATTGCAGGGCTTTAAGTGGGGCTGCCGGGGCTGGGCCCAGTCAGGCTCTGAAATCTCGTTTTGAGGTAGGGCCCTGCCGGGGCCCACTAATCTCACCTGGCAGCTCCGGCCACTACATGAAAAGGCTTTTTTTCTATAGCCTGAAGCTCTCGCTCGTGTGGGCGAACTTCTGGCTTCAGAAAAAAATGCCTTTCAGCCATAATGGTGGCGCTGCACCTGCGAGGCATCTCTTCAAGCAAGAAATGCCTGTGGGCCGGTGCCACCATTATGGAGAGAAACGTGAGGCCGCTGGAAGCAGAGGCCTTGTTTTCTAAATTCTGTATCTCCCGCACATTCGCGGGAGTTTGAGTCTTTAGGGAAAAGGCCTCAGCGTCCAGCAGCCTCCCCCTTTCAGTCTTAATGATGATGCTGCCCCTGCCCCAGCTGGCGAGATGCTACTCCACCATTAAGGCTGAATAGACGAGGGCTGCCCCTTGCCAGGCAAGCCTATAGAAAATAAATGCAGAGATCAGCACCCTCTCCCTTTGGGAAGAGGGTGCTGATCTCTACAAAAGGTTGCCTTGCAGGGGTGCAAGTAGCCCATTGAGCCGGGGCTGGTCAGGGGGGCTTGGCCTAACGGGCCAGCAGGACCCTTGCCATTAGGCCACGCCCCCTTGATGAGCCCTGGCTCATTTTGTAGTGCCACATAAGGCACTGGGTAATTGAGATCTCGACTATAGTGCGCTCCTATACCACCGGGCAGACTTTGTCCTCGTTTTCCTCTGTGGTGAGCATGCGCACTCTGTGGATGGCATTGGTAGACCAGCACTGACCACGAGAGGGCGCCTTTCTGCACTGCAAAACGAATGACTGCTTTTCTGACCATTTCTAACACTTGGGTCCCCCTTTCAACATCTGAAACTCTGTTGTCTGAGGAAAGGCTCTGGATAAAACCATGAAGATGGACAACCCACACCGTGCACACATTGTATTCCTTGGAAATATGTCTGATCATATGTAAGGGCTATTTAGCAACCAAGGAGACCTTTAACTCCAAGCAGGAGCGATCACATTTGATACAAGCATTGGTAATGCCACCATTTTTGTATTTTTGTAAGCATGGGAAAGCCAAATGCTTAATACTTACACTCAAGCCAAAATTGTTGGATTTGCCAAAGCTTATTTTTATCAGGACTTCAGTGAAGGACATGTATCATGCTTATAATTCGAGTGGCTGAAGGCAGATCTGGTTAAAAAACTTTTATTAGACCAGTAACATGTTTATAACTCCAATTAAGTAATTAACTCTCAGAACACTGCTTTGACACAACACTGGCAGGCACTTTGAGAGCAAAGTTTGATGGTAAGGCTTGAATAATGTGTGCTCAAATAGTTCCCATGAGAAGGTGTATTGGGCGGGGAGGGGCAAGAAATGGGCATTAATGGGCATCGGGATAGCATGGCCATGGGTAGTAAATGAGTGGGCAAATAACCAAACAACTCTGAAAACCTTTGTATCCCTCCTCATATGCCATTTCTCCCTAAATGTACGCTGATGCATTCGTTTCGGCTTATATGTGACAGTAGAGCACCAACTAATAGTCCAAACTAAACAGACACATCACAAAGCCCTATTATTGATTGACAATGGTAAATCACACACATTCCAAATAAGGTGCACCCCTTTTCATTAGAAGTTCAGCGTGATTGCTCACTGCATCTCTGAAGGAGTTTTTGGTGCATGGTGAGAATGCAAAAGGGGTCCACTCTTCTGAAACCCTGGAGACCTAGCTCCATTAGGTGTCTGCTGAGTGAGGCATAATGCATTTTGGGACATGTAGACCTTTGTGAATAGGTGGGAATAGTAAGGCAAAGCGCTTGCAGAGATATTAACTCTGGTGTGGGCTTCACCCTGAGCATTGTATACTGCATTCAATAATATGTCTACTTGGCCCCTTTGGCCCATCTGATCTCTACCTTCTCCTCTAACTTTGATTGTTATGTGGATGACACTCAGCTCTCTTTCAGGTTCCACTCAGCATTCTCTCCCCTCTCGCTCATTCCTGACTGTCTAGCCACAATTCAGGATTGGTATGTCTCCAACGATCTCTGCCTTAATTCCTGTGAGACAGAGATCCTCCTCATTGGGACTGCTGCCCCTTCTTTCCCTCTCTCACTCTGGCCACCCTTCTTGGGCCCTCTTCCTTTGCCTTGCTGTGTGGTCAAAAAACCTTGGTGTCATCTCCGACTCCACTCTCTCATTCTCTCCTCACATCATTGACCTTGAAAAGAAGGCCCACTACCAGCTACACCTGCGCAGACGTATTCTTCCTTTTCTCCCTTTCCCCCAGAAGCTCACTGGCTCCAGAGCCCTGGTTCTCTCTGGGCTGGACTACTGCAACAGCCTCTTTCTCATTCTGTCTTCCTCTACTCTCCGCCCTCTGCAACTAATCCAGAACAGGACTGCAAGACTTATGCTTGGCCTCAAGCCCAGGGGCCGTATCTCTCCAGTCCTGAAATCTCTCCACTGGCTTCCGTTGGCTGCAAGGATCAAGTTCAAGACCCTCTGTATCTGCCACAAGTCTTTCTGGGGCCGGGGTCTGCACTACATCCAACTCTCTCTTCCAAAATACCGCCCTTCTCAAGCCCTTCGCTCAGCTAGCTCCAACTCTCTGAGGGTCAGACGCTTCTCCAGGCAGAGAGTGGGGGGTAGATCTCTCTCCTCTGCAGGTGCCTTCTCTGGAATGTCTACCCTGCCCCTCTCAAACTTGAGCCAGACCACCTGAAGTTCTGGAAGCAGCTCAAGACCTTCCTTTTCTCCTTGCTTTCTCTCTCTGCTCTCCCTAATGACCTACCTGTCCGCTGTGCCGACTGGTCGCTTGGCTACCCTCAGAGTCTATTGGGTACCAGGCTCCTCCATGATCAGTCTCCCCTGAACTGCTTCAGGCATACCGCGCACTTCGGGGCTGTAACTGTAACCTCTACAGTCCCCTGCCTCCTTGCACTTATTCAGAGCGGTGCTGCCCTGGCTGTTCGTCCTCAGAGCAATGCTGCCCGGATTGCACTCCCCCTTCCCTCTCCCAGGTACTCCCCCCTATCCACCTGCACTTTGTGTTGTCGCACTCGCACGATCTGAATGACACAAGGCCTAGTGAGATTGTTTGTCTTGTCCTCCCTCTGTCTTCCCTCCCTTGTCTTGTCGCGCCTAGAAACACATGTGCAGGTGTGTTATAAATGACATATATCATATCATATCATGTAGTCCTGTGGACTTCGGCAATCAGTGGGGCTGAAATAATGTGATGAAGTCACTGGAGCCCCAATACTATGTGAATCTCTTTGTATTTCGTTAATCAATTCCTCGGAGTGGCCCACATTAAGTCAGGCAGAGCCCATTGTGTGAAATTCAGACCTCTGGTGTCTTCTGTACTAAGCGGGTCAGTCCGCATTCTGTGACATGTAGTCCTGTGTGGCCTCCGTATTGAATGCAGCAGAGTGCATTCTGGGTCTTCTGTCCCATGGGCAGCATCTCTACTGGCTGAGAAAGGATGCATGCTGAGCCCTGTACGCCTATGTAGGACTTTGCACTGAATGAGGCAGCATGCATTCTATGACATTTAGACCTGTTGAGCCATCTATAATAAGTGCAACAGGGAGCATTTCAGCACATGCAGTACTGAGGGGAGACAATTGTGTTTTGGATCATGTGGGGCCATTGGTGCTGCTCTGTTCTTTGCTAGACATTGTGCGTCCTGGGGTATGTTGCTCTGTTGGGTGTGAGGGTTCTTAGTACAGAGAATGGCTTCTATGTGGTGTAGTCCTGTGTAACTGCCTATCCGGACTGAGGTAGAGTGCATTCATGGACAAACAGTCTGACAGACACCTCTGTACTGTGTGAGACAATGTGCTCTAGCACCTTGAAGCGTCTCTTTTGCTAGATGGAATTAGAAATATAGATCACAGACCAAATAACTGAAAGACTCAAAGAATATGGCAAATAACTACTTTATTCTTGTTTAATAAAGCGGGCGAAGTGACAAGCATTGGACCGATGAATGCACACTCACACACAACCTTGATTACATACAGGGGTTTTATCGCCTGATGTACGCCATCCATGACGTCATCCCACGTGGCAAATCATAAAACCTTTCGAGAGGAGGGATTGCTTAGGGGAACATATCTACTTATAGAACATATAAGGATCAGTACATCATTGGCTTATCTGTCGGACATGCCCTGAACAACCTCTAAATACGCATAGTACTTATTATAGCAAGGACAAAATAGCAGCAGATTGGTCTATGCAACATTGTACATTAGGTTGCCCCTTAGACCACTGATTACTTTGCATACTAGCCCACCCTTGGAATTTCGGCTCTTTAGCAGCACATATATGAAATGAAAACTAGGTGCTTCGAATTGCGTCAGATTACTCCCCTTTCTCCCAATTAATCCATCCTCCCTCATCGATCGCCATAAGCCAAAGTCTTCCATCTGTAGTTGACCTTGTAGCCTGCTCGGTGTCCTGGAACATTTAAGGGAGTGTGAGCACAACACTATCTTCATCTAAGGCTCCAATGAATAGCCCTTGTCTTCAACATCCGAATCACATGTGAAGAGACCACAAACGTATCCATTTCAACCTTCCATTTAGTACTATTTAATTCAATTATGCTGGGTGCCGTTGTGTCTCTTGGCCTCTAGAGGGTTGCTCACTCTATCTTGTATAGACTTTATACTCTTTAAATTGTCCAATACTTTGGCTGTTGCAGATGTTTTTTTCTTCCTTAATCTAAGAGCAATGTCAGGGCTTATCCGTGTAACTCCTGTATTTTCAGCGTCTCTTGATTCTACAGCCTTGGTTCTTCTTTATATCCGTGATTACTTGAGCTTTAGGTACATGTTTCTCTTAGTGCTTCAGTTACATTGTTACTCTTAAGTATTTTCATATTGTTTCACCATAGGTTCATATATCATCTTCATGACATCACTCTGCCCTCGTCAGATTTCGCTTAGCGCTCCAGGATGTCCATAGATGCCTGCTGACATCCTTCTATGCAACATCCTTCCACACTTTCAAAGCAAGGGCACATTCTGTATGGCTGTCTGAGTGCATAATGTCTCTCATATACTCGATGTGGTAGTGGGATTACACAGGGGGTCCCAAACATAGCCCTTTGTCTGTTGTTCTAATATGACAGTGGTAAGGGAGCGGCAAGTAGAGATAAAGCATTCACCTGCTCCTCTACAGCATTGCAGTGTGCACTTTTGGAATGTGGTTTTGTGGGAGCATCTGTACTCAGTGATACAAGCGTGCATTCTTAGACAACATGCCCTGAGAGCTGTAGTCTTCTGGATGAAGCAGAGGTCGCTCCAGGGCATTTAGTGGTGTTGTGCCTATGCAAGTGAGACAATGTGCATTATTTGAAATTGTGTCCATTTTGTACAGAGGGGGCATCTGTACTGAACGAATAAATCAAAGTGCATCTTGTGATGTATGAGTCACATAATCGTGTGGTGGTATGTTTTTTTAAATTTTTATTATGAATGCCACGTCCTTAGCAATACGGTGTTGTGTGGTTTATCTGGGATTGGGGTTGGAAGCCTGTGGCTGAAATGTTCAAGGGAAAAAAGACTGAAAATAATTTTTCCGAAATCGTTCAGTCTTTTCTCCCCTGAAGATTGCAGCCACGGGGTTCCAACCCCACCCACACCCACCTGTCACCCCCATGCCCCTACTTACGTTGTGGTGGCACACTTCGCTGGGTGCCGCCGACTCGCTGTGCCTCTGGAACAACTGTTCACTTTCACTTCTGTGATCGGGAAGCAGCACCGCAGGGACCTTTCCTTTTCTTTTTTTGTTTACTTCTTTTGGTATCAGCTGCAGGGGACACCCCTGCAGCCCCCATTCATTGTATAGTGAACAAGGGTGCGGGGGACACCACTGCAGCCCCCACAACCCTTGGCACTGAATGGGGGATTTGGTTGAACTTTAGAGCTATTTGAACATTTTCGAACTGACGAAATTCGCCCAAATCTCCCATTCAGGCTTTTTTATTCTGGCTTTTTGGATGATACTGTTTATCTGCACTTACTGAGGTACCGTTAGCCTATCAGAAATGAGTGAGGCAATGTGTATTCTTGGACATGCACCGTTTTGGGGACAACTGCACTAAGTGAGGCAGAGTGCATTCTAGGATGTGTACTGTTTGAGCGAAGTTGATCACATTGCAGGCGACACAATACTGTTGTGGCATCAGTAGTGTGTGAGGCAGAGTGCATTCTGGACTATGTACTTCTACTGCAATAGCTAAATTGAAAAAAACCGCAGCCTGTACTCCTGAGAAGCATGTATGCTCCTGACTTCCGGGCTATCAAGTCTTGTCGTGGCATCTGTTCTGAAAAAGGCAGAATGCATTCTGGAAAATGCAGTTCAGTGGAGTCTCTACTATTTGAAGAAGTGTGCCTTCTGGCATGGCTTTAGCATCCACAGCAAGATGGCAAAACCGGGCAAAAACAGGGCAGGCAATGGGAGTGCCTGGACATACGAGGTGGTCCATCAGGTAGAGGAGCTGCACCTCACTCGGCCTAAAAGTCTGGAACACAGTCCTTAAGAGTCAGGTTTCATACATGAAGGTGAGAAGGCGCGCCCCCTCGCTTCTGCAGTTCTGGAAGGAGCTCAAGACCCTCCTCTTCAAGGAATGGCTCCTCCCTATCACCCAGGTCCAGATAGCACCCACTCCCCACCCGACCTGGGACTGGGCAATCTGATCCCCACTGTTTCCTCCCCTGGTTACTTGTAGACCCATTGCTGACTAGTGCCCACCCTCCCATGTTGTTAGATCCCCACTCCCTTGTTTCTCTGCTCCCTAACCTTGTTCTCCCCCCTATGATTGTAAAGCTAGATGCACGCTCAATAAATGCCCTAATAATAATAATAATAATAATAATAATAATAATAATAATAATAATAATAATATGGACTGCTTTTAACATTGAAGCTTCACCACAATAATCTCATTAGAATGTGTGAAGAGGTAAGTTTCCCATCCTCACAGTCTCTCAAGGTAGCCCCTCTCCCAACATTTGAAGGGTTAGTCCCCCCAAAAGATTGTTGACTAGTTGCACCACTGGTGGATGGATAGGCATTTACTTCCGGCAGGTCATGCAGTACCTGGGGATGTGAGGCTTCACCTGGCATCAGACGATGGGCCTTCTACAAGACGTATTAGAGTGTAATGTTTGCTCTCTAAATGATCAGCTGTACTAGTTTTAGCACCCATTTTGCAATAAATAGTACTATTTTGTAGAGTGTCTGTAAGTGATTTTCGAAGGAAGGCATAGGCCTCGTGGCATGGGTGTAATTTTTTTTTGGGGGGGCAGGGGTGTTTGTCCCCCCCAACTTTAATGGCACACCATGTTGTCCCCATTCATTTGGCTGGGGCATCTTTTCTTCAGATGCCATGTCCCCCCCCCAACATTTTCAGCAAAGTTACTCCACTGCCTCGTAGGTGTTTTGCACTTTTCTGTGCAGCGCCTTCCCAGCATTCCGTCCCTCTGGCGACAGTGTAAATAGGATGTGTATCCACCAACGCACTCCGCTGCGCGACTAGGCAAAGGGTTCCAGGAATTCAAAATGCTTTCTTTTGTGTCTTGGCAATGCAAAATTGCACCTCATTAGCAAAAAATAATGACTGTCTCGGTGATTAGAGCACGCTAATTACAAAGTAACAAGATTAGCATCTCTCTGTTGGTGCATCTATTTGTACAAATAAACATTACATTAAGAATTGGTCATACGTGGAATTAGGGCAGCCGGGGCGAGTGCGCGGTCCAAAGAGAAGGGGGCGGGGGTTGATGGGGAAGTAAATGAAGGCGGCTGCGCAATTTTGGAAAATTAATTTCAAGGACTCCAGATTGCAGTTCTCATTTTAATCATTTCAGGGAGATCAGTAGCAAAATGAAGGTTTTAGAGATTAGAAAGCAGCATTCACAAAGCCATTAGGAATGGCATTGTGTTCACACTGAAAGGTTTTGTGTATGTTCTATTTGAAGATGCACAGCACGGAAGTAATAAGAGCACTGGCCTCATACACAAAACTTGTTTGATACAAATTAAGGAATTTGTTGGATGCACACATTCTTGCACAAAACAGGGGGGCAAAGGGAGCATTTCCGTGCATTTTGAAGGTGCATCCCAAACACAAGTTGGTTGGACTTCGAGTGGAAGGAAATGGAAATCATGACTCTGTGCCTGGCTGGAGCAGGTGCAGAGGAGTGCATAATTCATGGGAGGATGATGTGTGACCCTTCTGCGCATTGTCCATGCCTTTTTTTACTAAACTGGGACAGGCACAGCCTGAAGCGCTGCAATCCTGCTAATATTATGATCCCTCAAACAGGAATCGGAATGTGGTTCTGTTCTGTAACCTTTTCATGTGAACAGGTGCTTTAAGGGCCCATCATGGGTAAACCTGCTCGCAGCAGCCACATGGTACAAACATATTCAATGGAGCGTGCCCTGCCTCACCTGTGTGGAAAAAGGTCTAGGAGTAATGTGATGATCCCCTTTGTGAAGAAGGTGACCTGAGCAGTCAAAGCATCATGTCCCCTGGAATCATAATCTTTGAGAATCATCATCCCTGTGCCAAGTGACATGTGACCACTGACATTATGTGAATGCAAATCCTTCTCAGCTTCTAGTCTGAGAAGGGCAGAAGAATTTGGCAAAATAAATGTACCTGGCCATCCCATCTGCTCTGAATGTCCGCTTGTGTATCCATAGCATGACATACAACTGCTTAGTGGAAACTTGCAGGCCATAAGAGCACCTCTGAGGGTAGCTGTGATCCTGCCCTCCCACTGCTGTCTAAGCCCTTCTAATTGATTTGCTTTGCTTTGGAAGCCTGCTTCTGTCTGAACTGTTAGTTTATTCCTTTCACTTCTAAAGTCTTGTATGATAGAAATATTCCCTTTCTTCCCTGGAAGGGCTCACAATCCAAACAGAAACATGCCTAATTGGCAGCAGGGTCCAATTGGGACAAAACGAGGCCTGAATGTCCCAGAGAAAGAGCCACATTTGCTGATTGTAGTAATGGACGTCTAGCTGCCAGCTATTCAAGTCTTCCGAAAAAAATCATGTGGGGTGTATCGTGGTGGCAAATGGTGCGTTTTAAAGCACGTTAGTCTGGGAACATTGGGCCAAGCTACCAGCTGCAAAGTGCACTTAGTAATCAAACTGACCCACGTTGGCCGACAAAGCTGGACTGCACTTGCCTTTTGGGCCAGCCATTCAGTCACTTCTCTATTGCCCTGTAAGCCAGTTCGATCCCGATGGCCAGTACGTACATTGTTTGTAATACAGCTGGTTAGGACCAAACATGTGAATAAAATGTCCCAATGATGCAGAATCGTGGTCACGCAAACACAGCCAGTTAGTACATTTGTGGGGTTTTTTGGGTGAAATTCGGAGGTCATCATTGCATTGTATCATATTGTACTTGTTATTTATATAGCGCCTTTGACCATTATTATAGTCTCAAAGCACTGGTAGTGGGAAAGCCCTCGGTGGACTAAAGTCCAGATTGTTAGAGGTCATGGGGTAAGATTAGAATATGTGTGTGCATTTTGCCAAATAAGGCAGAGCAGGTCTGGTCAGGCTCCGTTAAAGAGCAACCCATGTGGGCAGGCATGTGGATGGGTGCTGAGAGGAGTCAGGCAATGCTGTGAGTGCTAGACATGCTATGTGTTCAGCGTGTCCGAATGTGTAATAGGTCTTGGCTTCATTCTGATGTTGGAGGTTTTGAGGCATAGCCTGGTGTAAGAATGCGGAAAAATATGTGACTAGAACAACCTTATTTTTTCATAGTCCTTGCTTTATTCTGATGTGTGCATGCAGTCATGCCTGCGGGCAGTATCCACCAGAGTGGTGCGTTATATGTACCTAGAAGATTCAGCAGTGATTTGTTGTTTGTGCATCGGATCAGGCATTGGCATCTTCTGTCGATTCTTGCGGCTGTGATAAAATGGTTAGCAACAGAGACATTCTATGCTCCATCTATTTGCAGCTAGAGGAGCACGGGTTGTACTTCCAGGTTCTTCTAGGCGGATAGCGTGGCGAGTCTATCCAGATATCAAGCGCTTACTGAACATTGTCAATTATTACCTTTACTGTGTGGGTGGCCAATCCTGTAGTTCATACACGCACAATAACTGCCCATCCCTCAAGTCCTTCCAGTGCAAATCCGGGGATAGTTCTTGATTGCCTTCCTGGAGTAATGCATGAGAAACCCCCACCTGGCCTTCTGGCACGAGACATGTCCATGGCACAATACCTCCCATGACAATTCTCTGCAGTGCATCCCAATCTGCCCGATTGCGCTGGTGGTGATTCTATCGCAATCACTTTCAGTGCGACTTGCCTGTTTTTCCATACATGCCAGGCGCACTGACTAATCAATCCGGTGACATTTCATAATGTGAAAATAGATATGAAGGACTGTGTTTCAGCTGGTAGTGCTTCTGGGAAACCAGGATCATGATTGGTGTATGATGGTGTGTGAGGTCCAGGCCGCCACGATAACAGCCAGCGCCGCAAGGTGCTGCAAGGTCAAAGCTACCGTGAATATGGCCAGTGCTGCCTTGTGGTGAGTGTTCCTCTGTTCGGAATTGAGAATTGGAAGGTTTAGGGAGGGGTTTCAGGATAATGCGACATATAGCCTGATTATGAGGACTTTTTATAAGAAAAGGTAGTTCTCAGTGCAGAGGAAGAGTGTGCTCAGTTTGAGGATTAGGTGGTTGGTCATCATCCATAGATCAATATCCGAGAAGCAAGAGGCGAGGTCGGGAAGTGGGGAGGCTGGAGTCTTGGAACTTTTGAAAATGATCTGGGTGTCGTCTGCATAACTGTAGCAGGCAAGGTTGTGTGAGCAGATGAAAGCAGGCAGAGGGCATAGGTAGAAAATGAAGAGCAGGGGTGAAAAGGAGGCTCCTTGTGGCACCCCTTTTGTGACGACATGGCGGGAAGAGTAGAAAACTAGGAGGAGAATGATTTGAGAGCGATTGGAAATAAAAGAGCTTATCCAAATAAGGGTGGAGTCTTTGATGCCTTGGGTGAGGAACCTGTTCATGAGTATTGTGTGGTTGATGGTATCAAAGGCTGCGGATAGATTCAGGAGGATGAGTGCAGCGCACCCTTCTGAATCAGCAATTCTTTTGAGGTCATCCCAGATAAAAACCAGAGAGGATTCCATTCCACAAAGGGGTCAGAACCTCAATTGGGGTGGGCCGAGGAGTCAATTGGCTTCAAGCTGCTTAAATGCTGCGCAGTCAATTAGTTTAGCAATGATGCGGGTGTTGGAGATTGGGCAGTAGCTTGATGGGGAGAGTGGGTAGTGGCTGGGTTTTTTGAGTAGTGGCTTGACATGAGAGATTTTGAAAGTCTCTGGGAAGGTGCCAGATGAGAGGGATTTATTATTGACGGCAGGCTAGGCTGCCAGCACAGGTGGAGGTAGGGATCTTTTTTAGAAGGGGGGGGTTGGCAAGGATGTTCAGGCAAGCCTGTGGGTCAGCTAAGTGCTAGTAGGTTGCAGAGGCATAGCCAGGATTGTCTGACAAGTGGGGCCTGACACTAATGTAGTTGGTCCCACTGCAGGAACATTAACATCTGTAAATGCCCACACAGCGCTGCAGAGTGGACATTTACAGATTTTGTGTGGGCCTTGTCTGCTCAGGCCCTAGCCTGTCTACACCTCTGGTAGGTTGCAGAAATCAGCCTGGGAAAGAGGTGTGAATGAAGATAAAGTTGGTAGAGAGGGTGAGTAAACGTTCGGGTTTGAGGGAGGGCTGGATGTTGATAGCGGGATCCAAGTTAGTTTTGTGGTGATGGTTCGATGTCTTTCAAGCACAACATTATGAAAGTGGTTGGAAAGTTCATTGCAGAGAGCTTTTGAGTTAGGGAACAGGGGGTAGGCAACTAGGAGAATGAGGTCTGTGCATGGATTTTTGGAGTTGGAGATTCTGTTTATTTGGCTTTCTTAATTTTGTACAGATATATCCTGTTCAGTCTGGCGAAGGCCTTTTGTTTTGTGGGGTATGGTTGGTCCTCCAAGTTCACTCTAGGTGATGCTTGAGGGTTTTGAGAGCTTTGATGGACTGGGTGTATCACTTTTGGTGTGGGCTTGATCATAGAGAGGGGCAACGGGTCGGTGTGAGGGGGAGATCCATTGGTCGCAGAGGTCTAGGGAGGGGTGTCCTTCCTTGCGGGAGAGATCAGGTAATGTGTGAAGTAGGAAATTGGCCAGGTCTGGGTTGATTGGATTTTATTCCAGAGAGGGAGGGTGGCCGGGGCGGTTGAGGATATATTTGCTGGAAGTGGTGGGGTGGGAGAGTGGTGTTGAAGTGAGAAAGGTATAGCATGGTGATCAGTCCAGATGAGGGGGCGAGGCGAGAGTGGGGAGACTAGACCTGATGTTCAGAATAGTGCTTCAAGGGTGTGTTCTGCAATGTGGGTCGGTGGGAAATCAGTTGTGTTAGCTTCCAGATTGTCTGTGCGGGAGCGGGTCATGGGGTTGGCAGGAATATCATACCAAAAGGGTTTTTATTTATTTATGCATTTGTAAATCGCACTAAACCCTTAAGCATCAAGGCGCTGTTGCATATATGTTACATTAATTGCTTAAGGTTACAGTACATCACATTACTTTAAGGATACGGTTACAGTACATCTTGTTACTTTATGGTTGCGGTTGCAGTACATCACATTACTTTAGTGTTGCGGTTGCAGTACATCACATTACTTTAGTGTTGCGGTTGCAGTACATCACATTACTTTAAGGATACGGTTACAGTACATCTTGTTACTTTATGGTTGCGGTTGCAGTACATCTTGTTACTTTAGTGTTGCGGTTGCAGTACATCACATTACTTTAGTGTTGCGGTTGCAGTACATCACATTACTTTAGTGTTGCGGTTGCAGTACATCACATTACTTTAGTGTTGCGGTTGCAGTACATCACATTACTTTAGTGTTGCGGTTGCAGTACATCACATTACTTTAGTGTTGTGGTTGCAGTACATCACATTACTTTAGTGTTGCGGTTGCAGTACATCACATTACTTTAGTGTTGCGGTTGCAGTGCATCACATTACTTTAGTGTTGCGGTTGCGGTACATCACATTACTTTAGTGTTGCGGTTGCAGTACATCACATTACTTTAGTGTTGCGGTTGCGGTACATCACATTACTTTAGTGTTGCGGTTGCAGTACATCACATTACTTTAGTGTTGCGGTTGCGGTACATCACATTACTTCAGTGTTGCGGTTGCAGTACATCACATTACTTCAGTGTTGCGGTTGCAGTACATCACATTACTTCAGTGTTGCGGTTGCAGTACATCACATTACTTCAGTGTTGCGGTTGCAGTACATCACATTACTTTAGTGTTGCGGTTGCAGTACATCACATTACTTCAGTGTTGCGGTTGCAGTACATCACATTACTTCAGTGTTGCGGTTGCAGTACATCACATTACTTCAGTGTTGCGGTTGCAGTACATCACATTACTTCAGTGTTGCGGTTGCAGTACATCACATTACTTCAGTGTTGCGGTTGCAGTACATCACATTACTTTAGTGTTGCGGTTGCAGTACATCACATTACTTCAGTGTTGCGGTTGCAGTACATCACATTACTTTAGTGTTGCGGTTGCAGTACATCACATTACTTCAGTGTTGCGGTTGCAGTACATCACATTACTTTAGTGTTGCGGTTGCAGTACATCACATTACTTCAGTGTTGCGGTTGCAGTACATCACATTACTTCAGTGTTGCGGTTGCAGTACATCACATTACTTTAGTGTTGCGGTTGCAGTACATCACATTACTTTAGTGTTGCGGTTGCAGTACATCACATTACTTCAGTGTTGCGGTTGCAGTACATCACATAAAGCAGGTGGAGCAGCACAAGGCTGTTTTTTCAAATCGGGTAAGTTGAAGTGTAATATATTCAGGTAATAGAGCACAAGGTTGCCGTATAAAGGTTAGGTGGGTTGCAATACAATTAGGCACAGTTTCAGACAGGATTGTTTACATCTCTACTTAGATTAGATAAGATTCAAATATAGCACAAGACTGCCGAGAGAAAACAAATCCTCAGAAGTAAGGTCTTGTCGTACAGTGGGAGGCTTCAGGGACAGAACAGTGCATTTCACAAGGATAAGATCCAAGAGCAGCATGCAGCAACAGGGACAAGACGGTTTGTCAGACCAAAAAGTCTCAGTGTACAATGTAGTGGCGCTCGGCACCCTTGTGAGGCAGGCGTCAGGCCTTTCAGATGGGGGTGAATGCAATAGAGTGCGCGGAGAGCAGGTGGGGCTTTAATAATGGGATGATGGCTTTTTTATGAATAGGAACACATTGATATATGAAGCAGCATTGGATAATGTTGAAGTCTCTTAGCAAAGTGAGCGCAGGGTGCTGCATCAGTGTGGTTGAGAGGGAGTCGCAGAGAGAGTTGGCAAAATGTCAGTCGTAGCCTGGGGTCCTATATAGGAGAAGGAAACTGTGGGTGAAGGAAGGGCTGAGGTGGAACTTAGTGAGATAGATTTGCATTTAGTGTTGCAATGTAGAATCTCAGGGGATAATACTTAAATGTGTTGTTTGTGGAGGATGGCTAGACCCCCCCGCTCTGTTGGACCCGTTATGTACGAGCAAGGAGTAGCTGGGAGGGAAAGCCTCATGTGCGATGGGATTGATGTCATAAGTGAACCGGGTTTCAGTAATGAATAGGATGTCTGGTTTGTGAGTGGCTACGAGGTCAAAGATTCTGTATTTATTTTTGGCGACCGATCTGGCATTGATGAGTACACAGGACAGTTGAAGAGAATTCTGGAGTATGGTCGGATTTGGGAGTGGTAGAGGGTTGGGCATGGTGGGGGGATAACAGATGTCTGAGTGCACAGTGGGAAGTTCAGAAGGAAGGAGGTTTAGAGGGATATTGGTCTGGAAATGTTTTTTTGGAGGGGAGATGAAAAGGGCTAGGACAGGTTTAGGATTGGGCGGGGAAGGCTGGGAGAGTAGGGAGGAGGAACAGGGGGAGCAGTGGGTGCCCCGGGGAGGAGAGTCCAGAGCAATGTGTCAGTGGCGATCTGCAAAGAGTACAGGCTGTGTGATTTCTGGTGCGCTTGTGTGGCACAGGAGTGTGCAAGACGTTTGCTTATGGGCCTGTGTTGGCTAGGGCGGCTTGTGCTGTGCTGAGGGAGGGGAAGTGTGAGTTAGGTGTCCGAGGGGGTGGGAGGGCAGTGAGGTGGTAGCCGAGGGGTGGTGCAACATTGCCACAGGTGGGGGTGGGAGTGAGGGTGGGTTCAGTAGGGGTGAGTGATTTAGCGCAGGGTTGTAAAGATGGGTCTTTGAGGGGTCCCACACCAGCGTGCTGACTCAGCAGCTTTATTTCTATGGGTGGGAGATTTCAGTGGTCCAGTCGGATCCGCGGGGTGAGTTGTGGGAGGCAGGGGCTGGTGAGTACTGAAGGGGCTTTGGAGAGTGGCGTGCCAGTGAGCTGCCCGAGTCACCTTTTGTATGGTGAAATGTCAACTGCGTGGGGGGGGCTGCTGAGAGAGGGAAGACATTTAGGATGGGGAAGGGGGGATGAGAGGGTATGGGTGAGGTACATCTGGGGCTAGCATGGCAGGGCAAGAAGTGAAAGCTAGAGTCACCTAGAATCAAATTCGGCACAGCAGTGGAAAGACACTCAGGTTCAACTTCATCACAGCAATGGGAAATTACCTAGAGTCAACTTTGGTAGAGCAAAGGGAAACACTCTGATTTAACTTTGGCACAGTAATGGAATTTTGGCACAGCACTAGAACACACCCAGATTTAACTTTGGCACAGTGGAGGAAAACACTCAGATTCAACTAGATCAAAGCAGTTGAAAACCACCTAGATTTAACTTTGGCACAACAATGAACACACTCAGATTTAACCTTGGCACTGCAATAGAAACCCCGATATTTAACTTAGGAAGAGTGATGGGAAAACGCCTAGATTTAACTTTGGCAACAGCAAAGGTAAACACTCAGATTGGACTTTGGCACAGCATTAGAAACACCTTGGGGCTCATTGCGAGTCCGGCGGTAACCATGCCGGTACTACCGGCAGGTTGCCACCGGACCCGTAAGGATTTACCAGTGCCTTACTTGCCAGTAACACCGGGGGATTACAACTCTGGCGTTTTGGAAAGTCAGGGGCCGATAAATTGTAATCGGACTCTATGGGAACGGGGAACATGGAAGCACCTGCACCGTTAATAACCATGACTGTCTGCTTACCATGGCTGCTATGTCCGGCAGGGTCTGACCTGTCGGGCGCAGCAGCACCAGCAGGCAGACTCATAGTATGCCGGTCCGGAAACAATGGTGCCGGTAAACTTACTGACACCGTTGATTCCGGAACAGCATGCATGGAATGAGCCCCTTAGACTTTACTTAGGAAGAGCGCTGGGGAAACACCTAGATTTAGCTTTGGCAAGGGCAAAGGGAAACACTCAGATTTGACTTTGGCACAGCAATGAGAACACCTAGATTTAACTTTGGTAGAGCGATGGGAAAACGCCTAGATTTAACTTGGGCTCATTTAATGGAAACACACCTAAGAAACCTTTCAATTTTCGTGAGTACAATGAATAGTTAGGCTAGGTACATATGTGTATTTGGCTTTAGTTAGTAAGAGTGGTGGGGTTTTACTGTAGTACAGTAATGGCTGTACTCCCCGCACACACCACACTTACCTTATCAGTCACTGTAGGTAGTGACTGTCAGGTCTCACAGGCGAGCAGGGACAAACACAGAGTGGAGCTGCTTGGTACGGGAACTTCCCATTGCCTTGTGCCCTTAGCCGGTGGCTGCCATGGTCAGAGGCAGCCCTGGGGTACTCTGTAAAGAAGAGCTCTTCCTGGTTTGTTCCATCAGTCAGGGTCCTGGTGGGCGGCAGTGGGGCGGGAACAGGACAGTGGAGGCAGCGTGAAGGAAAAGAGCCGGGTCTGGACACCAAGAAAGTAAAAATAAGGGCAACAATGCAATATGGCGCACAGGGGAAACACTCACCCTTCTGCCAGTGTCTCGGGCACGGATTGATTCAGGAAAGACCTGCTTGACGTGGGCCTAGCTACAATGAGCAGCAGGGCTCCTCGCACTGAGCCCTAAGCCCTTTGTGGTTTGTTCTTCCAGTCAGGGGCCAGGTGGGTGGGAGTGGGGTGGAAACAGGAAAGGGGAGAGACTGGGAGGAAAAGGATCCGGGTCTGGGCACAAAGAAGTAAAAAATAAGTAAGGCCAATAATGGAAGATGGCGCACAGGGGAAACAGTCATCCTTCTGCCAGTGTCTCGGGCACGAACCATGTTCATGTCTTTCTTAGGGAGTGGCTCTGTTAAAATCACCATTAATTCTATTTCTATTTTATATTTTTTTATGGATGAGGCACTACTACCAACGAGTTTTCAAACTGTTCTCCTGCCAGAAACTGCAGGCAGACAGAACAAGAGAGCAAAAAGAAAGCCCTACATTTTGAATAAAATACTTCTCTGCATTTTTTGCGAAATGATAGATGATTGTCAGTATTGCACGGTTATCCAACTACAAGCCTCACGCCCAAGACCCTGGCGGGTTTTCAGGATAGCCCACATTAATATTTATGAGTAGAAATGTGGATACATTGAAAATCATTGCATGCAAATTAATCTCATGAACCTTAATGAGGGGTATCCTGAAAATACAACATGTTTCTGGCCCTCAAACCCTGGAGTTGGACAACCCTGCATCTGTCGGGAGCAGACGATACAGTGCAAGAGCAGCCAAATGCTCTATATCGTTTGAAACGAGGAATGATTACATAGTTAGAGATGGATGCCTGTGTCCAACTGCAGTTAATATAGTGGGGGTTGGATCCATAGAGATCCCTATGTGCTAACGTCAAGAGTTTGAAAGAAATTCTACTCTTGATAGGCAGCCAATGAAGTGTACAGAGGATGGGGGCCGTGTTGAGAATTTTGGGGTTTATTTTGCACCTGCATTCTAGATGCCTAAGTGGATGTTTTGGGATGGAAAGTTCAGTGGTGAGCCATTTGTTGTCAAGGTGGTTGACTTGGATGAGTTTAGTCTTTGGAGGTGCCATTGAGTTCACAGTATTCACGGTCTGAGATATTGTAGTATTCTATCATATCCATGTATTGGCCTCTTTCTCAGAATCGATAGGTATATTAGCCAAAAGAGTATTCAATGAACGGGCAGCTAATAGATGTTCATCTTGAAAAGTTGTGGCTAGGTGCGTATTAGAAGCAGGCTGCCTCAAAAGAGGTCAAGGTGGACTAAAGAGAGCAGCAGCGTGATCGGATCAGTCCGCGCGCACATTGGAAGAGCATGCAGGAGTTGTGTTTAACGATCTAATCCAATCAAGCGTACAACCTTGGTTATGGGTAGTAGGTGTGTGCAAGAAAGAGAAATCTCGCTCAATGAGAATATTATGTAGAGCGAGGGCCTCAGAGTGCCTTATATCATACAAATCAAGATTCAAGTCTCCAGGTATGATAATGAGGAGTTTATTTCCATAAAAGAAAAAAAAAAACAGTTCTACAAAATGTTGATGAAAGTGATGCCCATAGGAGGGCAGATGATATATGGCAGCAATGCAAGTGTCTTGGAGAGGATATCTTAAGTGCAGCGTTGTGCAGAGTGTTTTTCGCAACCATGGGGCTCGAGGCAGGGTGTGGGGGTGAGTTCACAATGTTTTATAGAAATCAAAGCAACTGCCCCTCCTCCTGCATGTTTTCTGTGATTCGCTAGGATATGTAGCCATCAGGAATTACATTTTAGTCTTTGTAATACACCACAAGACACAACAGGAAAGCTTAAGGCCGTAGAATGAAGGAAACTGTTAGGCAACCATGCAGACTTCCTCGATTGCCAATAGACCCGAGGGTGTCCAGTAAAATCATTTCTGAAAAAAGTGTGCCTTCGTACCCCGGCTTTCAAGTTGCTGATGACGAACAAGTTAGGCTAGATAAACGTGACAACGACGAAGTTGAGGCAATTCTTGTATCCTTTTCAAACAGCCGAAAGAATAACGCTGCAAGTGACTCTCCGAGCGTACACCGTCTTCTGAATAATTAGGCTGCTTTTGACACCATCAGCCAAGAAATTCTCCTTAAAATACTTTTCAACAGCATTAAACCTGATGACATGTTCCTCTTGAACATCATTTTTTGAGTCCGCCATCTGACCACTACTCTTCAATGTGGACATGAGCCCACTCTTGGAAATCCTCAGCAACTCAGGTCTCAGCTGCTACAGTTATGCAGCAATACTCCAATTGTCTAGCCATGCATTGAAGCCTCAAACCAAAACCAGTGGGACCTTTGCAATAGCCTTTCATTGGAAGACGCATGAAAGATAACTAGTCAGTTAAAACTCAAAACAAGTCAAACCGAACATATGATTATGTGGTTTGAAAACAACCCATCCCACAAAATCTCCTTGACCAGAAGTAATACCAACCTGTTCTCAGCTCACCCCCCAAATAAAATGGATTTCTGATGGACGACTCACACTCAAACCCCAAGTTCAAGCAATAGTAAAAAGCTGTTTCTTTCAACTAAGGTCCATCAGTCACATCATCCCATACCTGTAATCCTCTCAAAGACCCAAGGCAGACATCCTTCTAGTACTGTCAAGACTAGATGAGGCCACCAACCTTTTCCCAGAATTCTGGGGAAACCTGTAAAGCTATTTTTAGAATGTGCAAAGGTCAGCAGTAAGATCAGCAACAAGGCTCCTCCTGCGACTGAAAACATGGGTGCAACCACAGCCCCGACCTCTGTACAATCCATTGGCTCCCAGTCAAATGCAGAATACAGTTCAAAACCCTGTGCATCAACCACAACACCTTCCAAAACGGGTTCTTAATCCACAGCAGATAAAGTCGCCGAATACACGTCTGTTGGAACAGCCTGACTCAGCAATATAGCTCTAACAACAGTAGAACCCTTCAACCCGAAATACCAAGGAGAACTTCCTCCCCTTTCCTGCAAACCAACCAATGGAACGCAATTCACCTTTATAGGCCTCTTGTACTTCAGAAATTCACTTAAAATGTGGATATTCACCACAGTATCGTAAACAAAGTATCATGGAAAGGCATGCTCCAAAGACTGCGCCACATTGGGTCAGTATAACTTACAATAGCCTTACGGACTCAGGACATTAACAATTCCAACAGTGCAAACACGAGTGCCCCTGAGGTTTGACTCAATTGGGTAAATCTCGCCCACAAACCCTGCATAGCAGACATGTCAACACTAACCCTCAGGTGCAGGCACAGGTCGGAGCTGCAACACCTTTAACCTAAAGATTGTCACATTCTGCTCAGTCAAGTGCCCTCCAGTGTAGAGGAGTTGATAGCAGGAGGCTTTGAAGTCATCTTTTAATCTCTGTTAATCCTGACCCCATTCGGTCCCATCAACCAACCACAAACACAGGACTCCAAGACCTCCCCATGAGCAGGCACTAGATCTGACAATGAAACTGGAACATGCCTGAACTACCATCAATCAACAATCATCATGAAAACAAATCCAATGGCAGCCATGATGCCCCCTCCAATTCAGATAAATTCCAACCGTCCAGGTCTCCCCACCCCTAGCCTATTCAACTTTCTCTCTATCCACCTTTCATTAAGTAATTGAACCCCCACACAGAATGCAGCCTGATACTTTCCATCACTCAACCACCTCACTAATCACAGCAGTGGCATGGAGACCACTACCGCACATTCACACCAACCTTCAAGAGCAGAAGATCTACCGGAATACCTGGTAGTGATCCTAACGTGGGTTCTCCCCTCTCAATATACAGATACGCCAGTGTGTGTCTCCACCACAACACATAATATTCAAACAGTGGTCATGTCAAGCGGAACACTACAACTTAATGCATGAGGAAAAAAAAAGACAACAATCAAAGAAAACCCAAAACAGGCACAACACATCAACCCAGAAAAGACATTGTTTTTTTTATAAAAACCTGTAATCATTTTATTATTATTTCAACAGTAGATGAAAAGTGCACATTAAATCTGCATGAGTCAATATCAAATATTAGATTATTTGTATAACAGTAAAGTGCATAGCAATTAAAGTGCTTATCATACCCTTTGAGGGGAACTGTTTAAACGGTCCACACCGCTCACATGCAGCTGGATCGCCTGGAGCCCCGAGTGAGTGAAGAGTATCACCCAGAAGGGGACCAGTGGTCACAAGTGCGTCTGTGGAAGACGGACTAAAATCAAAGCAATATACATTCGAACAGTGATAATTTGCACAAAAGTTGGCAATGGGGTGCCGTTCGTCCGCCACAACACAACTGAGAAACATACAGACATACAGGAATCAGGCACACTGACACCCCCCAATCAACATTAGCCCCTGCCTCTCCTCCCACTAGCCTGTCCCTCCCCTCTCCCTTCTCTTCCAGAGCCATGCGTTACAAAGCAGCCACAGTGGCATATGTTGTGCTCTATAAGATCCCCTGACATTACATTCTACCCATTTCTGACAGCGGTAAAAATAACAACTCTAATCTCACTTTACTAGCTGAAGTCCTAGGTCGTCTTGGACAGATGTTCCTTGTATGAGGCCAAGATACTGGGGAAATCTATAGTACCTCAATAGAAGCTCTGGGAATGACAGGCTGTCAGGCTTTTATACCAGACAGATTCATGTTCATTAATTATGCCAACAATCACTCATACCAGATTTAAAACATTGCTCAACAGAAATGACACAATCTGTTAGAATACTAATTTTGATCTGTTCCTTTAAAGAAAAGCATGATTTCCTACAAACAACATACCGATCTACTTGAAATCTATATTTGGATCCAAAAAAGGGGGCACCTGTTTCGATTGAAGCATTTTGTATAAACCAGACAATGTGTGACTCTTTCAACAGGCACGATAACACTAGTTGTTACACCATCAGCAATTACATAGACTGTGATACTGAATTTGTGGGCAGCAGGATCGCCTGTTTTTGCAGCCTCATATGCATTGGTGGAACCAACAGGATATTCAAGACTCATCCATTGCATTTGTCACTGGATGTCAATCCGTGGCTGTGACAAACCAACTTCCGGGGCGCCAGTGGTCCAGGGATGAATATTGGTTTCTAAACCATCAATCAGACCCACATCAGCCACACACCTCTAGTACACCAGAAGGGATCTGAACAGATTGGAAGTACCTCTTTGTCCAATTTTGGTAACGTGGATGGAACGGCAGGCTTAGGATCGTTGGTTAGTTGCAACACAGCGAAAATACAATTATTGCCCAATGATAAAAGGGACTGTCCAGTCAAGGTTGAATAAAAAATATCTACTTTATTATTATTACAACAGACAGTTCTAGCACACTACAAAATACAACCCACCATGTAAAGGAACACAGAGGACAGACAGTTTCACGAAGGAAAGGGATGCACTCTGGATACTGACAGGAGGGTAGTCAGCAAAGCCATCAGCCTTAACTGTTCAAGATCATTTGGTTTCAGCACCAAGGGAGCACAGGGTCATAAATGCCACTAGGGGTCTTCAGAGAAGGACCAGGGGGACAGAACCACAATGTGCCTGGTGCATGAGATGATCTTGATGTTCAACAGTGTTGAGTCCGTTCCAGGACACTTTGCAACTCCTGCAACAGAGTGCATGATGCGAGACAGCTGTGGGTATCAGGCTGTAGGCAGTTTGGCAAGCAAAGCTGGACGGACGGCTGCAGGATGGCCTACATGCCGACTCAGGCTCAAAAATTGTTGTCTCTGTGCTGCTTGGTGGATATGGAATGCTGGTCGAGGCTTCTCGGATGGCTTTAGTGACTGCAGCGTGACAACAGTCAGGGGTGCAGCTCTTCACGGTTTGAGATCTCCACTGCACCGAACATGTCCTTAAAAGATGGATGCTGGTTGATGCTTGTTGTGGCACTCCTCCTAGCTTCTTCGCAGGGCTTGTGTTGTCCTTTAAGGCAGACAGCCAAAAACAGAGGAGAGTGTTTGCTGGCAACGCCCTTGTCCTTTGTTCAGACACTCTTTGGCACTTCCCATCTAGGAAGTTTGCTGGCAGAACATAGCAGGGCATATTGTGTGCTGGCTGGGTACCGGTTCTGGAGCTGCTGTATGGGTCTATAAAGCTATTTTACTATAAAGCTAGCCTCATGAATACTTTGTCTGCTTGCGTTTCTTTGCATTTGTACACATGTAAACTGGCTTAATATCTTCATCGTTTCTTCAGCATAAGCCTCTTCATCTTGAGCCCAAGATGTTGCTTATCTTTGATACTTTCTTGATGCCTTATAGAATAACCACATTCTCTTGTCTCTGCATCTCTTCTACGTACATCAGCTCGACTCTCGCATGACGTCACCAATCTGCTTCGTCAGTCAGGCCTCCTGCTTCCTATGGGATTTTGTTTAAACAGACATCATACTGTCTTGAATGCAAGTATGGTTTTCTCAACAGGAACCTTGCCTCCAGGATTTCCTTTGGCATCTGTTGTTTCATTTTTTCTGCATAGGTCACATACTCTGGTTTCCAACATGTAGGCATTCTGGGCAAAGTGGTTGAGGTGGGGGTCCTTAGCTCCTCCTCCACTGATCTGCCAAAAGAAGGGCTCAGCCCTCATTTAAAGCCAAATGGGCCCCAGTGATTGGTACAGGCTAAGCCTACCTTAATGAACCAATCCTGGGTCCCAACCAACAATCTTTTGTTATGCATGCAGTCATAACAAGAGTACATTGCAACAGGAAAGCTAAGG
The DNA here is from genome assembly GCF_040938575.1 of Ambystoma mexicanum. Classification (NCBI taxonomy): domain Eukaryota; kingdom Metazoa; phylum Chordata; class Amphibia; order Caudata; family Ambystomatidae; genus Ambystoma; species Ambystoma mexicanum. Next base: position 599,085,288 of record NC_090922.1, on the reverse strand, counting down.
GGTGACAACATGTACTGCTAAGTCAAACCCATCTTCCTGTCTGTTGTGGATCAAAGTGGCTCTCTGGTTCATTGAGCACTCTGTGACTACTGATCAAAGCACATGTCTCCCTTGAAGTTTGCGCCGAGAACAGACTTTCTGTCTCCATCAAATCACATACTTCTTCCCTCTGTAAACAGTTCCTTACTGTAAACAGTTGTCGCAACAGTTGTCGCAGACATGACATTCACCACAGAGTGGTGGGATCTAGTTTCAGGTTGACACATTGCATATCAAAGAGGCGCAATTTCCTGTCCCTTGTGTTAGTTCTGTGACCAAGCCTCTTTGCAGGCCTGCTTTCATTTAACTCTCATCAGTATGTGCTGCCACCACAAAGAACTTAGACAATAGAACAAGGCAGATCCATAGAGGCTTTGATATTTAATTAGGCTGGCCGTGGCAGTATGAAGCTGTTGCCTTCCCCCTGCCTGAGATGCTTTGATGTACCCATGGCTGTCACATGCCAGCTAAATGTGACAGGGAGGACTGGGCCAGTAGGTTGTGTCCCCCCGGAGTACACTTGACTATGTGTTTGTTGTGTGGCGATCATGGGAAAATGTGTGCAGATTTAGCCCCACACATTTTCTGAGGTTGATCTCCCATCATTCTATTTCTTACACAATTTCAAAAAAGCCCAGGCGAGCACACAGTCCCCATGCAGATGGTCAAATTCCTCAGAGTGGCCTCATGTTGAACTCTTCAAAAACGGATATCTTTCACTTGCCTTCCAATGCCATCTTTATCCTCCCATTTCCTATCTCCTTCCTGCCTGACTTTCTTGCTCCATCAGCCAAGTCACGCAACCTTGGGACCCACTTTGATTGCAACCTCTGAATGCAACTCTACTCTTCATCGCTACTCGTGCCTTAGCTGCTTATATTAGCCTCTTCAACATTTGGAAAATATGTCCATTTATCACTAATCACTCTATGAAAACTCTAATCAGACTCTCATACACAGCAATCTTGACTGCTGTTCTGGGCCACTCCTTGGTCTTCCTCTACAAACCTTCCTCCCTCTAGACAAAGTCCTCAACAATGTTACTACAACTCTCTACAACCTATCCAGATCCTCCCCCACTTCTACCTATTGACAACATGCTGGATGGCTCTCCATGGACAACCGCTACCTTTTCAAGTTCCCTCTCATAGTCTACAAAGCTATCAATGGTTTTGCTTCTCCGCACCTGTCTGATTCTTACTCTCTTTACTCGCCATCTCATATCCTCTGCTCCTCCTCTGCACTCAACCTCACTGTTTCATGTCCCCCATGCCTACTCTCCATTCTACTTTGTTTTCCTACTCCCCCCACTCCACTGCAACATGCTGCCCATCGCAATCAATACCATCCCAACTGTTGATATCCTCAAAGGTCGGCTTAAACTTCACTTACTTTCTAAAGAGGGTGCCCCCTCTGGCATCACCCCCATTTGCCCCTCCTGACCACAACACTCCCACCAGTGATGTGACAAAGCGACACTTCACACTTTGGGTGTAGTACACAAGTTGTACTTTAATGTCCTTGGTTCAGCTCAATACCTTCAGGGTAAGACAACGGGACACCAAGACAGGACGACAGAACACCGGGCTCCCCACACCCCTGAAGCCACCTCCGATCTCTAACTCCCAACGGTCACACAGACACCAACTTTCCACTAGAATCATGGTGACCTAACAGAGCCAGGCGCCCACGCGTCATTACGACAGCCAGGCTCACATGCGCCATTACGACATGATGTTTAATAATGGGATATTGTAAATGTATAGAGTACTCCTTTTTAGTTTGAATCCCCCTTACGTTAAGGTTACATGTTTATTTTGTTTTGTCTCTGGTAGATGTCCCACTTTTCTGCACCCTCATAAACTTGCTTCGTATTTGTTCTCAATGTGGTGCTACTGTATCAGCACCTTTTGCGAGGATGCCTCTGCCATCTGTGAACTTGTTATTGTAATCCAATTCTAATCGAAATTGCCCTCCCTGGTCATCCAATAAATACAAATACATATAAATAAAAGCATTTGATGTGAATCCACTGAATTGGTGAAACCACCAGCCAGAGGGGAGGTGGCAGTAGCGCCCTGCTACTTAAAATACACAATATTGGATAAGCAAGTGTGCACCAGGTGCATGGTGGGGGAACTCACTCATGATTCTGTGTTGTACTCTCTCATCCATGGGGACATGTATGCAGCCATATATTTACTGTCATGCTCTGGGATATGAATACTCCCCTCTTCATGCCTATCTCCATGACTGGATCCCTTGACGAGCACTGCTTGCATTCCAATCATCCCACAAGCACGACACAGGAAAGTGCATCTCCAAGCGTCAACCTTGGGTTTCCTGTGGTAGACGGCGGAAACACGGAAGTCCTTGCTGCTCAAGCTTTGGCATTGCTGGCGCATGGATATGCACCTATTTGCCGCCAGGGCCTGCTGAAGATGTGTGTGGGCTCGTGAGGCCCCATTTCAACATGATGTTTGGGAGCCCCTGTGCCTACAGCTGGGACAAATAGTCTACGGCTCCCTGGGGTGTTTAAAGGATGGACACAGAAAAGCAGTGTGCTGTTAAAAGGCCTGAAAGCACGGCTATTTGTCTGAGCTATGAGCACGCAAGCCTCAAACGCCTAGTCTGCACTGATTTTGTATGTAACCCTGTAACTATGCATAAACATCTACCACTGTAGCAACGCATCAGTGCCCACGGGCTGCTACGCGCTTTATAAATCAATACAAAATTAATACAATTAAAATAAAAAGCTGCTGGTTGTGGCAGGACAGGCAGCAAGTCGGGACTTGAAACACTGAATGGGCATCGTTAAGAGTTTGGAGGTAGCCATGCCGTTTTTTCCGGCATGGCTACCCCCAAACTCGGTTCCGGGTCCCGCAAAATGGGAATAACCGGGCCATTACGACCTTTGCTGGCCTGGTAATTCCCATTCGCGGGACCCGGACCCGGTACATCCCCATTCCCATTGAGCCCCCATAGGGCTCAATGGGAATGGGGAGGATGGTAACAACGGAGCCGTTTGTAACGGGACCGTTGCTACCATCCTGTTCTGCTGGCGGGTGCCTCTCTGCACGTCTGGTCTGACCAGGCGTGAAGAGCAGTCCCGCGAGCAGAACTCGCAATGTTGTGGTGGAGTGATAACAATGCCGGCAGCACTACCGGCGCCGTTATCACTTTACCGCCAGGGTCGTAATGAGGCCCAATGTCTCTGAAAAGCTATTTAGCACCTTGCTGATGATAAAGAGTGATTATGCAGAAGAAACCTGAATAGAAAAGGCAACAAGGTAATACGAATGTTGATAAACACTGAGAGAGGCTGAGGTGATGGCCTGAGCACCTGAACCCGTGTGCGTTGTAAAGCACGCATATGATGTGCTGATTTAAAGAAAATGTTGCTGTTTCACGACTGCCAACATGACAGTAGCACTCGCGGGGGACCTCAAGGCTCGGTGCCCATTTCAGCTGAAAAGTTGAAAGGCCTTGACACTGTACCTGTGTAGAGGAGGTCCCAAATAAAGCCTGCACTCAAATCATCCATTTTGAAGTACCAGGAACATTTACACTGAGATATGTGACATATGATGAGCAAATAAACCAGTAGAGAGCCACAGTACGGCTCTGCCCAGTACCCATCACAAGAACAGCACCTATTGACGTACCTATACCAAGAACACCATGGACAGTAAGGTATCCATTAAGAAAACCCTACCAGAAAATCAGATGAAATGAAGATTGCTTAAGTACCGTCCCGGAAGAAACCAAAAAAGCCTTAATGGAAGAACAATGGGACATCACAAGAGCCCAGACTGACTTGCAGATAGAAGAAATGACAACCAGAGAACAACGCAGAGAGACGAAACTCCATGAATAAAGATATTGTGAACCTAAAGAAGAGAACGATGTTGAAACATGAAGAAGCTTAAGCTATTAACATATTCAACCCCCTAATGCCTGTACATATGCTTGAAACTCAAGAAAGCTTAGAATCCCGTGCGGCTTGCTATGCTTAGTAGAAGAATAGAGCGGCAAGAGCCATTATAACATAATGTACCTCAAGACAAGGCGCAGTATTATAAGTGCAAGTCCACTTTGCACTAAAAGCAGAATCAACTTAGATTACTAGAGGCCAAAGAAGACAAGATTCGAATTCCAACAAACGAGAAGAGACGGCTGGATCGAAACCCAGCAAATGCAACTCGTGCCAGGAGAGCCAAGGTCATACTGATAAAGGAACGAACAGTAGCCTCACATAATTGAAATTTAAGAACAGAATATCCTGCTTCTGAAAGGCCAAAGATAAGAAGGCATGGGCAGGTGGCAAGCTGAATGAGAATGAAATACAGAAATTGCAAGAAACTAGACAAATTCATGGTGTCTGCAACATGTGACCAGCCGAGCGAGGAGCAGCACGAGTTCACACCTATCCCTGGCATCCGCCCAAGCAAGAGATATCAGAACTTTTCCAGATAGAAGATGCAGTTTTGAGGCCAACCGCATTGAGATAATTGACACATAGTTGTTGTAGAGATGATTGATTGTAACCTTAAGTAGAGGAAAGACGTGTAGCTGAGGGGGGCACCCTGCACCTGGCTGACTGTTCTGCATGCTGCTAAGCAAAGTGGAAGAATATGCATGGGGTTGATGCCAACCCAATCACAATGGACCAAATAATCTAGGGTCCTATAGTTAGTAGAACCAATGAGACGTTATACTTATTGTGACGCCTACAATAGTCATTTTGAAGGAAGGGATTAGATGCCCACCTGACAGTGTTTATCCAATCCCCTCACCCTGTTACCATATACAGATATAGCACCTATTTTAAAGTTATCTTTTAAGAAACCAATAGAAATGCTTACTAACTTTTGAGTATTACATGACAATTATGACGAGTTTTGAGTATAAATGTTATTGTTTGTATGAATTTCATTGGAGTTGAAGCGAGACGGACGATCGTATCACTGCTGATTTCCATGACTCCCCGTTTTTTGTACTTGTCATTAAATGGACTCCCTTTGCCAAACCATTGAGTTGTCCTTATTAATTGGTGTTGGAGTAATAAATCTGCACCCCAATCCATCTCAAGGTGCAGTTATCTCGTCTTAAAGTACTCTGGAGCAAACCCCGACTCTATGGGCCGGCCGGGGGTCTCCCCAGTACACTTGGTAGTGGAGATCGGATGGTTATCAACTATCGATTATTGATTAAAGTAAGACACCTATTGACTATTGACATAAAGTAACCCTATGTCTTCAGCAATATCACGAGTCCTTTGCAATTCGGCTGAGTAGACCATGAAGCTCCCTGTAGACAGTGGCAGATTAAAGAGAGACTACAGTCAGTGTCTGAAGGGACCCACGTTCCCCACACTTCCCTTCCCATTCCTACAGGCAGCTAAGCGGGCAAAAAACTGAAGAAGGCGTAAACAAAGGCAGTGATCCCGAGGGTCCAGAGAGGAACAATGCGAACGGTGAGTGGGACAAATAATTGAATGTTTTGGCAAATAGTGTATGCTTTAGAACAAGTAAAGGGAAAAGGTAACGGATGGAGGTGGAAGAAAACAAAACATAGCCAGAAGTATGGTACACTGTATATATGTAAGGGGATAATGAATCGAGAATAATAAAGTACACCAAGGTTCCCGGGGAGGACATCCCGAGAAGAGAGACGGTACTGGGGAAGACACCGGAGAAGTGAGAGGATTCTCCTTATTCCTACGCTTTAATATAGTGGCTAGAAGAAACATGTACCCAGAGTCCCACATAATGGGGAACGAATAGACTACCACAACGTTTGAAGACGTCATGAAAGGGGTATGTTTACACTCCACGAAGGGGTAATGATTAGAGGCAGAGATATCTGTGTCCAGCTGGTGTCTGTCTAGTCTGTCGAATGTCTGCCTTACATTTTTCCTGTTTGTGACGTCATACATATTGAACATTTTGTGCGATTTTACAGCTGAGATAAAATCGCTTATGAATTGATGTTTTTGAGTAAATTAGAAGATATAAACATTTTGTGAAAGTTTGGATTGGAGCTTGCAGTGTTTGGTACTCGGTCATATTGTTGGAAATGTTCAAGTCACACAAAAACATTGACAAGTGTTATAAAAAAGGAAAGGGAACAGATTTAAGCATGGAAGACATGACTCTATTGGCACACTTATGCAAGCAGTTGCCAAAGCACGCACCCAAGCTAAAGAAACATAGTACCGAGTGGGTTAAAGGTACTGCCCACAAGATGTTTATGCCATGGCCACAAAATGGGTCTTTATCTGAAGCTGTCTTACAACATATGACGACATATTTGCATGCCACATATACAGGCAAGACGTTAGAAAAACTCCTTGCTGTTCTCGAGTTGTGGAAAATGTATGAACAGCGAAAGGAGGAAGAGCCGCCAACAGATTGGATACTTAATGTATGCTCAGAGGGGGGTGAGTCGCCTACCGTGCCACCTGCCCCACCCGAAATGAAAGTTGAAGAAAGTAAGGATGAGGGGTTATATCCACTAAGAGACCTCAAAGCAGCCACAGGGTATAGTAACCCTGCATATGAGTCAACTACACATAATAGTGACGAAAATCAAGGGAAAGATAAAGGCAAGAATATTACCGCCGCAGTCTTAAGGAACAGGGAGAGACAAGAAGACAAAAGAGATCAGGCACAGATGAGTGCATCTCTAGACAAAGACAGAGAAGGGAAGCGATGGAAGGGAAGCGAAAATAGAACTGATGAGATAGCATTCGCAAAAGACGAATGGATGGGAGGGCAAATTCTACTGAAACTCGATGGCAAAGTCATTGATGACGCAAAACGAAAGGAGAGATCAGACGAGGCACAGAGAAAGGGGAAGGAGAAGGAGTTAAGAGACGAAAGGGTAAGAAAGCAGGACAGACAAAGGCGAGAACAGCTATATCGCGAAGAACAAGAAAGAAAGCTCGATCGCAACCCATGGGAAGCCAATGATCAAGACAGAGAGAAACAGCAAAGGTTAGAACAAGAGCAAAGGATACGTGAGAAAAGAATAAAAAGAAGAAGAAATTAGGAAATTCAAAGGGCAGAGGAACGAAGAATTGAAAAGAGAAGGGAAGAAGATAGGGTCAGAGAAGAGGCAAGGAAGCGCAAATAATTCGATGATGACATAGAACGAACGCGAAGACAGAAAGCACGCAATCTTGAATATCTGGGGATAGAGGTTAAAAAACCTGATCCAGTAGTAGATTGGGAAGACATGGAAGAATTGTTTTCCTGAGTACGACTCAGTACCAGGCACGTCTAGGGCAAATATTGATGATGACTTTGACACCAGAAGCATCGGAGAAATGATTGATAGAATATATGATGAAATGGGCCTAGAACAAATACCCCAAGGGAAGGGGGAAAACGAGCGCCTGGAAAGCACTCAGCTGTATGACACGGAGGATGTTTCCCGAAGTAGTAGGAATAGATAGCTATCTCTGGATAGATTAGAAATAAGTAAGAACAAAGAGGACACGAAAAGTTGCACTAGTTGGGGACAGATAATGTCTGACTCCGAAAGGGAGGAGCGCAAAGAAAGCGAGGAAGAGGAAAGGAGCAAAAGACGACTCCCAGGGGAGAAAGGAATAAGGTGGTCAGACAATAGCGAAACTGCACCAAGAGCATCAGAGTCCGCCACGCAGCCTGGCCGATATGGAGAAGTATCTCACGGTCAGAGGGGGGTGTCGTCGCCGCCCTATGTGGACAGACTAAGGGCATTGCCAGGTAGACAGTGAAGCGGGAATAATACTCCTGCAATAGACAGATGAACAATGAGAGAAGAGAGAGAGGGCTACATTTTCCAATTTCCATTACTGGAGAAGGGGGGAGTAAAACCTCAATATATTCCATGGCCACACATGGATTGAGAAAACTTGAAAAACAAGCTTCCAGTACTGACATCGTAAATGGATACACAATTAGAAAAAATGACAGGAGGGAACACGTTAGCTATTGGGGATATTAAAGTTCTCCTAACCGCCATACTCAGTGAGAGAGCAGACAATGTGTGGGCACGAGCAGGATACCCTGATGTAACCACTATTAATACCTCGCATGACAGAGCTCCATTTAACAATTGTAGAGCCACAGTATGGAAAGCACTACGAGTGTTATACCCAGATACTTCCGATAAGGGAGCTATAATGACGCGAAAAATGAAGGAATCTGAAGATCCGTTAATTTACATACAGAATTTTCAAGACGCATGGGTGCTCGAGACTCATGAATCTTGGACGAAATCTATACCAGTATTTTACTATATATTGTGCCTAGGACTGCCAGAACCGGTACAGAAACAGCTCAAGAAATTGGTGGGAATTGAAGCCAAACCTTGGGCAGAAATACGGTTGACCATCACACATTATTGTAGACTGCTGCAGGAAAAGAATCGCAAAAAGGAAGAAACTCTTAAGGGTGAGGAAGCGAAGTTGGTGCAAAAGAAATTGTCAAAATATGCTCTCGAGGGAGCCATGATAACTAGCACATCTGAATCACACATGCAGCAGGTGGTTAACCCACAATAGAACAATCAGGGCAATACAGGGTTTTATCCCAGGGGAAGAGGATTTAGGGGAAGAGGATGGCAGAGCAATCAGGGAGGTTTCCAAGATAATCAAGGCGGTTTTCAAAATATGCAAAATGGTAATCCAGATATGTCAAACAGGCAAATAATCCGGCCACCGCAAGTATGTTGGCTGTGTGGAATGACAGGGCACTTGGCACACACATGCAGAAACCAAGGCATGATACAGAACGGCCAAGGGACAGGAGCAGGCATGGTTAATCCACCTGCAGTTTTACAGCAGGGTGTTGCACAAAATCACACAGTGCAACAACAAGCGCCAGGAGCGCAACAAGGTGCACAACCTCAGAATATGGGGAACTTTCCACAAGGACAATCCCAACAGGCACCGAAGCAACTGTTACAGACAATAAGCACAGGGCAGACCACAAACCCTGGAATGGGAGGTAACAATGGGAATGGGAGATATTCGCCAGCACACAGTGGGCCAAATTTGTATATGAACTAGGACAGCTCACTAGGAACCCTGATGTGTTTGATCCTATCAGTGACATCAGATCATCACATGGAACCTAGGGTGGATGTCATTATAGGGGACAAAAAATATTCCTTCTTAGTTGACACGGGTGCAACACACTTGTGTATTCGTGAAGGCAAGTTTTCCATGTCCGGCGAGGCCATAAATACTTAGAGTTTCAGAGGAGTGAGCAGTCGTGTTCCCTTTACAAACGCACTTCCAGTCTCTATTTGAGAGTGTGAGATGAACGTGCCTTTATTATATTCACGTCATATCCCAGTAAACATTTTGGGGAGAGACTTAATGCCGAAGTTAAACATTACAATCTTGTTCATGGGGAGGGCATAGTATGTTCAACTGCAGGAATGCACTATTCAAATGTATGCAAAATGATTAGGGCATTCTCAGGACACATAGCCATGAAGGCCATACCACTAGAGCAAGAGATGTTCGCGTATGGTATGCGTGTGCTTATGACAGGATTACCAGGCATTGCAGATAAAATCATGAGAACCCCTGATGAGTTCTTATTCAGACCCAGTATACCGATGCATGAGGAGGAGGGACAAGAATTTCCCTTGATGATACACACAGCTGTAATACGAGGGAAAGTGGTCTTGGTTGACGGTTATGATGACGAGGGCCAACAATGGTGCGCGATAATCGCCATTGAAGAAGGATATCGTCACCGATGACGATCTGTTTGAAGAACCAAAAGATATGGGACAGACAATGGTAGAAGTGAGTGTCACCTTGTGGTTTAAAATGATTAAAAGAGAGGTGACCCAGAAAATTATGTTGGCACTAAATTGTCCTGAATATTTTGATGATGACATGGTCCAGGTGCCTCTCTCAGTATGGACTACAGGACCCTATGACGTAGGCCTCTGGAAGGGGGTTGGATAAGTAAGAATTAAATTGAAAGCAGGAGCTATTTTACTGAAGGAACAACAATATCCCATGTCCAGAGAGGCAGATGAGGGGATTTTTAAGACAATTTCCGCCATGATGGACCAAGGTATCTTAGTGAGTCACCATGCAATACGTTAGTGCACTGTGTGAAAAAAAATAAAGGGGGTTCTTGGAGGCTAGTGCAAGACCTGAGGCCAATAAACGACATTGTTGAGGCTGAGTTCCCTCTAGTTCCTAACCGTCTACAATCCTATGTAATATACCTGTTGAGGCAAAATATTTCATGGTGATTGTCTTGAAAAATGCATTTTTCTCAATCCCGCTGCACCAGGACTCACAAGATCTGACGTCATTTACATTCAGACAGATGCGTCTCAAAAGCACGAGGCTGCCACAGGGGTACTGTGAGTCTCCTTCTATTTTCAACAGAGTCCTGCAGATGGACCTGAGCAACATTGCAGTAGGAAGTATTGTCCTGCAATATGTGGATGACATCCTAATTTGCAGCACAACAGAAGAGCAATGCAGACAAGATTCTATTCAGCTATTGACTATACTGGCTGAGAAAGGATATAAAGTTGACAAGGAAAAGTTACAGTATTGTCAACAAGAAGTGCTGTATATAGGCCAATTGATTTCATATGAGGGAAAGAAGGTGACCCCAGAAAGGGATGAAGCCATATTGAACGTGTCTAAGCCACACACGATAAAGCAGATGTAGAGCTTTTTAGGCCTATGCAACTATGTCAGGGCATGGGTTTTTGAATACAGCTCTTACACTAAGCCTTTACTTCAGGCCCTAAAGAAGGCCCAAGTGACAAAAGAAAAGATTGAATGGTCTGAGACCATGGAGAAAGGGTTCGCTGAACTGAAAAGAGCCATCTGCACAGCACCGGTTTTAGGGATCCCCAATTATGCAGAGGAATTTTACCTGTTTTCACACACAAATGGCAGCGTCATGACAGCGGTGCTCGCTCAAAGAACCTCGTTGGTGTACAAGCCTCCAGCATATTACAGTGGGAATTTGGATCCAGTAATGAGAGGTCATTTCCCGTGCGAACAAAGTTTAGCTGCCGCAGCGTTCACCATAGAGAAGGCTACAACCATTGTAATGGCATGCTCAATGACGTTGTATGTCGAGCACTCACTATTTGCCATTCTAGAGAAACTAAAAGGGCACATTGACATCTCAGATAGCTTCTGCTTATGAAGTGATCATATCAAATCCATCGATCAAGATAGTTCTATGTAAGATAGTCAACCCAGCTATGTTCATAGCAGAACCAGTCACTGAAGGAGAACCGATACATGACTGTGCAAACTATGAAAAATTCTACAATGAAATCCCCAAGGTGAAAGAAAATGCCTTGGCAGGAGGAGAGATCATCTTTATTGACGGGTCTTCGAGGATCGACCAAAGTGATGGGCAAAGATACACAGGCGTTCCTGTGGTGAAGCACACAGCAAATGGGGAATTTTGAGTGCTTCTTAGTGCACGAATACCATCTCATCATTCAGCACAGGCTGCAGAATTATTGGCGCTTATACTCGCCCTTGAGAAACACACAGACCAGGAAGTAACGGTGTACAGTGACTCCGCCTATGTGTCGTCAACAGTGCACGCAGGCTTAGAGTGCTGGAAAAGGAGGGGCTACCTCTGAGCGGACGGCATGCCAGTGCAGCACACAGCCTTATTGAACAGGCTGATCAAGGCACTATAGCTCCCAGTGGGAATAGCGGTCGGCAAATGCGCCACCCATACGAAAGGGACCGATTTTTTCTCATGCGGAAATCATGCAGCAGACACAGAGGCCAAGCGTATGGCATCCAAAAGTGAGACGATCATGGAGATAGAAGTCATCCATATCAATGAAAGGATGATGGTGGCACGAACTACACCTGAGAGTTATAGCGATTTGGGGCAAACACAGCTAATGGAACTCCAAGGGGAGGCACCACAGGAAGAGAAGAACCTGTGAAACGTCGAGGGTGTTCTTTAAACCCCTCTGACAGCTTGTGGCGACAACACAGCACTGGTAAACCAGTGATGCCTGTAGCCCTATTAAAAATAGCGCTGGAGAAACTACATTACCCAGCCCACATGACAAGAGAGAATCTAGCAGCAACGCTTGCAGAAGACTGGTTCATAACGAATTTGACCGAGCACGTTGCATTCTTCATAGTGAAGTGTATAATTTGCCAGCAATTTACAGCAGGGCACACATTAAAAGTAATGAGAAGAGTCATCCCCTGGCCAAATGGGCCTTTTCAGCACTTGCACGTCGATTACATTGACATGATTCAAGTATGTAATGGTTACAGATATTTAATTGTTGTGGTGTGTCCATTCTCTAGGTGGATTGAGGCAGGTCCATGCACACACCCAGACTCTACCTGTGTGGCCACATTTTTTGTGAGGGAAGTGTTCTCCATGTGGGGGGTTTGTGAAGTCATGAGATCAGATAATGGCCATCATTTTGTCAGTGCTATATTTGAGCAGATTAGCTGGCTGCTTGGTATAAAGCACAAGTTCTCGTCGGCGTATCATCCACAAATTAATGGAATATGTGAGAACCTCAACGGCTTGTTAAAGGAAGGATAGCCAAGTTGAAGCTTACTCTAAAGAAGGGATGGTTGCACTGCCTTTCACTGGCACTGTATGCTCTTCGGAACCATCCAGGCTCCGACCATCATCTTACATCACACGAGATAGCCACAGGAAGAAGAATGAGAACTCCCTTGACACCCTGAGACAGAGCTAGTTGTGATGCCCAGTCAACAGGAGAGGTTTTAGGGTCTGAAATGCAAAACTATCTGAACTGCATGACATTTTGTCTTACTGTCATTTCAGACCAGCTGCAGCGACGAAGAAAAGGGTGCAGCACGGCACAGAACACAGAAGGAGACACTACAACAGACCAAGTTCAAGGTCTACGTGTTCCACCATCTTCCCTGGAGATGCCATCCTAGTTAGGAACCATACAAGGAAAAAGTGGCACGAGCCAAGGTTCAACAGACCTTTTACAGTGGAGGACTGCACTCCGTCTGCTGTGAAACTACAGGGCAGGAGAACGTGGATTTTTCTCGGTGATATAAAACCATACATCGGAGAAGGCCCCCTGCCTGCACCCCAATGAGAGGAATCGACGAGTGACGGGAAAAAACCACAGCACGTGCAGACGAGATCCATGACGCAGAAGAAGGATGCATGACCAGCCAGACAAAAACAAATAACTTTTTGCAAATTGTGGTTTAAATTGAACACTTCCTCTAAGCAAAAAGGGGATAAGGACATAAAAACAGACACTCTGTGCATCTTAGTTGCAGGGTGAAGATGAAAATTGCATGCACAAGCCATAACACAGTCAGATGACTTTGAACTTTGAACTAAGGCACACAAAAGCCTTAATAAAGAAAGGAGAACACTAGAAGTTTTGATCGAGGACACATAAACTGGAAGAAAAACCAGTATCCTGACTCTCTTTGTACGATAACTCTGTTTGAATCACTTATGGTGTCCCACAGTAGAGACATCACAAAGGATGTGGTCACCTATTTCAACCTAGTGCTAACATCATACCAGTCATTGGTAGGTAGGCTCTCCATTGTCACTGACTTTCTACAAGATCCTGAAAAAGAAAAGATAATTAGACAACTGCTCACTGTCATTGCCAAACAATTTATCCTACTCCCTGCGTACAGTGAGAAGGAACCAAATGATCCCAACACAGGAGGAAATAGATGAGCTCATCAACACACTGTTCTTTCGCATAATCAAAGATTGTCCAACTCTCATTGGGAGAACAACAGACACACTCACATTTCTTCGCGATCCAGCAAATACAGAACATTTGAGCCATCTCTTAAATAAGATAATCATTCTGGTTGCACTCCATGCGACCGGACAGTGCAGACATTGTTTACATCAGGGAAAGAACATATAATCCTGAACCTCAGCAAAGACAGGATAGATGTACCGGTCTCCAGAAGACAGTAGGTTGGCACACAACGTCCTTTTTTTCACCTAGTTACTGACTTTCCAGAGCTAGTGGGAAGACCAATCAATTTTGACGTCCTCACTTTCATCAGATATCCAACTAATGTTGCACAGATGGGAATGCCCCTGCATGGAATCATACTTCAAATGGAACTTTCTAACCATCCGAGGCGCTATCTGAGGAGATTCTAAAAAACTTCCACCGAGGGACAGATCAAGGAAGCAGTGTCAAGAACCTCATCTGCATTTGATATTTCCTGTCCTCACTCTTCATATCTGACCAACATACACCATGTCCTGAGGATTGAAGCAAATCAGGGGGGTGAATTGGGAGCTCACCTTTTTTGAACATGTACAGTAAAGGGGACTCACTGACGTGTTATTTGTTTTGATTATTCCCATAGCCTAGCAAAGGAATTGTATCCTGAACTAAGAGACAATCCGTCACCCGCAAGAGGGGGACACTTGTGGAGTACCCGTCACTCCAAACCACAGAACTCAAAAGACGATACTGGTTAAGGAAATACTAACATTGCCATTTGGCGAATGATCAAGATGGGGGTCCAGAGCAGCAACCTGGTCCTCCCACAAGAAGAGAGGAACCCCTGCTTCTCATGAAGAAAATGCTGCTGCCTGATTTACAAGGGCATAATGCATCTATGCATCATATTCATCATTATTTTATTGTCATTAACGATCAGAACTGCATTCTTTATTGGTGCACAAACCGCTCCAATTTCAGTGCACCCACCTAATGATGTACGCATAAGACCCTCAAAAAACACCCAGACCTTACATAGTCATTCCAGTCCCTAGAAAATCTGATGGCAGAGTGAATGAACTTGAAATGAATGTGATTAGCAGTGATCTTGTGGTAACAAATGGAAAGGAAAGCCGGAGACAGGGTCGGCAAGGGATGAATGAAGTAACATCAATGACAACTACACGCATGCAAACACTGAATGCACACGAGACAGGCCTAGTGTCAATGACTATGGAACCACAAACACAAACAGCAGAGAAGAAGAGACTGCCCGCCACAAGAAGCTCCATAGCAGACGTTGTGAGAAAACCAGAGTTAAGAGCAAAACCAACAGAAACCATCATACCAGAAACTTTTAAGAAAACAAGAGCCAACTCAGAGAAACTCTCTACTTGGACACAATGGATAGTAGATTCATTGTTTCCACGCATAGCAAGAGCAAGGAAGCTGCAAGAGGAACTGAAGAACAAACCTGCAGAAGCTGTATTACAAAGCATATATGTCCCAACGTAAAGAACAAGCACCAGTTCCACAGCACAGCCATACACCAGACAAATGCCGGAATGGATACGAACATTTATAACCCGACAGCGAAAGATGCATGAAGAGAGAGAAAGAGCTGCCAGAATTCGATGTACCCAAATGGTGCAGATGAGAAGCCCTGCACCATGGACCAGGATACCTGAGAATCCTCCAGCAAGGAAAACCATACAGATGCCTTCAGGGATGTAGTCATAGCCAACTACAGGAAAACACTAAGCATCAAGAGAAGCATGCATGGAGATGACTATGAACTAAACAATTACCTGGACAGCACAGCACATCTGAGAAACAACATTTGGTACTAGCACATGAAAGAAGTTGGAAGACGAAATTCAGAAGGGGAATGCTTTGTATGTTCACTCCTACCATACAGCATGGGGAAGTCCAAAATCTTCGTGCCTGTAGAAATTGAGGTCCAGACAGCACACTGTATGTCACACATAGCAATGTGCAAGACCAAAGGCCAGTTCATGGGTAGTGATGCCTCTCTGAAATTGGCAACTGAAGCAACTGACCCAAAGGAAGACGATTATGTCTAGGACATAAAGACAAGAAACAATGGAAAGACGAAACACATTGTGATAAGATATGAGAAGCCTGGAGTTAAAGGAGCAGAGATCAGAAGAGAAGCAAATCAGAAGCTAAATGTCCAAGGAAAAACTCCAGAAGAAGCTCGGAGATGGAAGAATCGAGGGCAAATGAAAATGTGGGTAACAGTGCTTTCACCAGACAGATGGGAGAAAGGAGTAGTGATATGCCGAGCATGGATGGTCTTCGGTCACTACGAGCCAACCATCAACATAGTACGAAATGGATGCAAGCCATTATGGCCGAAACTTGCAAAACTGCTGACATGGGTCGAAGACAGAGGAGGACCCCTGCAGATAGTGCCACTAGAAAGCCCAAAATTGTGTTTCAGGAACAATGGCACAAGAAAGATGGGAGAGAATCAGAACTTTGGAGGAGTTTTTGACGCTCCAGGAATGGTACATGGAACTGCAGTGATTATGGACCATTATTGGGCGTGTGGATCCAAAGCACACCAGACTGTTGGGGCATATGCACAATAGTGAACGGCCACGTTCCAGCAATGGTAATCCCAAAAAATGACCTGAATATTGACAGTTTCCAGAAAGCAGATGCTCACCTGAGGAAGAAGAGATCTGTGGAACTGACAACCCGAATGAAGAGAGAGAATTACTTCACTGCCAAATCAGAAGAAGCCTTTCATGCAATCCCATACAAACACAGGCTGTTTAGCCTCACCTCATCAGTGTTCGCAACGATTTTCATGCCAAGATTTCAGGTTGGAGCAAATACTAAATGGTTGCAGATAACCAGATCGGAGTTACTATAGACCATTAACACGACCATAAAAGGATTTAATGCGATTAAAGAACAATTAAGAGCCATCCGACTGATGATTCTCCAGAACAGATATGTGCTTGACATGATCAGAGCTATGGATGGAGGAGTTTGTGCAAAAATAGGAGAATCATGTTGCACGTTCATACCATCACACGATGAGGAGAATGGAACCTTAACTGAAGCCATAGGTATGCTGACAAAATGACAGAACCAAATGATTGATGAAACAACGGACGAAGTTGATGATGACAGTTGGTTTGGATCACTGTTCTCATGGGTCCCACAATGGATGGCAGACATATTTAAGTTCCTGGGAGCCCTGCTGGTAATGATATTACTAGGATTTTGTGTTATTAAGATAATATCACAATACCAGAAGACTGCGAAGAAAGCTATAGGGATGAAGATCATGATTGATGTCGAGCCAGGATTGAAGCCCAAAGATCTGACTGATGAAGAAACAAGAGACTTTGTGAAGGCCAGCAGGCACGTGCCAGAAGGTACAAAGATTCTGTATCCCAAGAAGCACAGAAATGATGTGGCAAGATAGGTTTAATGCAGCCCAAATGGACAATGTCAACTAATGACATGGAATAAAGACAAACATGTAAGAACAGCAGGAAGCCTGAAAGGAGTAATAAAAATATGGACTCCAAAGAGACACTTCTTCAAACTTTCATGTGTAGATCCAGAAGATGAAGAAGGAATGAATCCAAGAGAAGTGAAGAAGAATATAGAAGAACAGAACAAAATGGATCCAGCGAAGGAAGTAAAAGTGGTTGATGAATCGCCCAAAGGGGGGAGTGTAGAGGAGGTCCCAAATAAAGCCTGCACTACAATCATCCATTTTAAAGTACCAGGAACATTTATACCGAGATATGTGACATATGATGAGCAAATAAACCAGCAGAGAGCCGCAGTAGGGCTCTGCCCAGTAACATTAGAAGAACAGCACCTATTGACGTACCTATACCAAGAACACCATGGACAGTAAGGTATCCATTAAGAAAACCCTACCAGCAAATGAGGCGAAATGAAGATTGCTTAAGTACCGTCCCGGAAGAAACCAAAAAAGCCTTAATGGAAGACGAATGGTGATGTCACAAGAGCCCAGACTGACGAGCAGATAGAAGAAATGAAAACCAGAGAACGACACAGAGAGATGAAACTCCATGAAGAAAGATATTGTGAACCTAAAGAAGAGAACAATTTTGAAAGATGAAGAAGCTTAAGCTGTAAGCAGGATGAAGATATTCAACCCGCTAACACCTGTACATATACTTGAAATGCAAGAAAGCTAAGAAACCAGTGTGGCTTGCTATGCTTAGTAGAAGAATAGAGCGGCAAGTGCCATTATAACATAATGTACCTCAAGACAAGGCACAGTATTATGAGTGCAAGTCCACTTTACATTAAAAGTAGAATCAACTTAGGTTACTAGAGGCCAAACAAGACAAGATTCGAATTCCAACAAATGAGAAGAAATGGCGGAATCGAAACCCAGCAGATGCAACTCGTGCCAGGAGAGCCAAGGTCTTACTAATAAAGGAACAAACAGTAGCCTCACATAATTGAAACTTAAGAACAGATTATCGTGCTTCTGAAAGGCCAAAGATAAGGAGGTGTGGGCAGGTGCCAAGCTGAATGAGAATCAAATACAGAAATTGCAAGAAACTATACAAATTCATGGTGTCTGCATCATGTGACCAGCCGAGCGAGGAGCAGCACGAGTTCACACCTATGCCTGGAATCCGCCCAAGCAAGAGATATCAGAACTTTTCCAGATAGTAGATGCAGTTTCGAGGACAACCACAGAGATAATTGACACATAGTTGTTGTAGCGATGATTGATTGTAACCTTAAGAGGAAAGTCGAGTAGCTGAGGGGGGCACCCTGCACCTGGCTGACCGTTCTGCGTGCTGCTAAGCGAAGTGGAAGAATATGCATGGGGTTGATGCCAACCCAATCACAATGGACCAAAAATCTAGGGTCCTATAGTTAGTAGAACCAATGAGACATCATACTTTTTGTGACATCTTCAATATTCATTTTGAATGAAGGGCTTAGGTGCCCACCTGACAGTGTTTATCCAATCCCCTCATCCCGTTACCATATACAGAAATAGCACCTATATTAAAGTTACCTTTTCCGAACCAATAGAAATGCTTATTAACTTTTGAGTATTACACGTCAATTATGACGAGTTTTGAGTATAAATGTTATTGTTTGTATGAAGTTCGTTGGAGTTGAAGCGAGACGGATGATCGCATCACTGCTGATTTCCATGACTCCCGTTTTTTGTACTTGTCATTAAACAGACTCCCTTTGCCGAACCATTGAGTTGTCCTTATTAATTGGTGTTGGAGTAATAAATCTGCAGCCCAATCCATCTCAAGGTGCAGCTATCTTGTCTTAAAGTACTCCGGAACAAACCCTGACTCTATGGGCCGGCCGGGGGTCTCCCAAGCACACCTGTTTGCCGGCTTATATGGATCTTGGAAAAAGACTTCAAAATCTTCACTACCCATTTTACCAAGTGGAACATGCCTGGCGTAGTAGCAATGGCAGGGAAGATTTGTTTCCCTGGCATGGTGGCCTCTAGGACACAGTGAACAGCCACTCTGAGCACTGGGAAAATGAAGGCTTGACTGTTCAACCACTTCTCATCTGACCCAAAACACACCCGATAGATGCTCAGTAAGGTCTGGTAACGCGTGAAATCCAAAACTGCCTTACCTTAACACTCCTTTTAATTCAGTGTCTTGTTTGGTTCTGTTTAAAAAAAATGGCTAGGTTGACATAGATAGGGTTTAGTGTAGAACAAACTTTTAATAAGTCAAGCAACAAGTGGTGAATATTCCATAATTTACATGTTATTTTGTTTTAACCATATTGTCAGTTCCCCTTTTCTAAATCCTATTTTACCATTCATGGACATGCTGTGCTCATTTTAACTGGGCACAAACACAATTTTAGTCTGTCTTTTATGTTTACTCTAAGCGGCTTTGTGATCCATTTTGGTATTCTGGGACGCTTGCCAATGGCACCAGGATGTTTCAATTGCGCACCCACTGACTGATAACTGTATGCAAACAGGCCTAGGAAAGGGGTGGAACAAGACAGAGATGTGCTCCTGCAAAGTTGGTCTTGCCTGAGCACTGTTCAACCCCAAGGCCCAAACCCCCAGGGCTAGGCTTGGCCAGCATTCCCAAAATCAGCTCCAGAGTCAGCTGTCACCCAAAAGCCAGCTTCAGAAGACTAGTGCGAGACTGAATGTTTAGCTTCTGCACTCCACGCAGCAAGTGCTCAAACCTCACATCCCGTGGACGAGCTCTCCAAATGGGTCTATATTGTCTTGCGATTTACACATATTTTTCTGTTAGGGTGAGTAATGAGACAAAGGAAAAGTGCAGAGAGTCCAATTTGCATGACTTTATCAGAAGAGTTGTATGCTGGCTCACTAAGATAGATATGTTTCAAATTCCAAATGTGGTCATTCTTATGTTCTCATAATGCGCTTTGCTTTTATGCAAATTGACAGGATTGGGTTCCTTGAAGTGATGGTGTGACCCTCAGCCCCAGCAACATAACCTTCCACCCCATCCACCTCGCACAAAGGAATGTGGGGTGGAGGGGCGTTTCCAAGAGTACCTTGTTTTTCGTTTTCCAGCTTTGTATGCAAATATACTTCTATTTCATTAAACACACGTGGTGGATATGGGTGCAGCCCACTGTTCTTCAAACAGTGGAGAGCAAAGTCTAAAAACATGGTCAGGCCACATCCTGATGATCCTCCTGGCTCTCCTTCCTTTCATCTCACTAAATGCATAAGTGCAAGTGTAGCCAGGCCCATGGCTCTGTGGACTAATGCATCCACTACAGGGCCCTGTGTTTGACTTCATGGTCACAGGTTTGAACCCTGGCTGGTCCACTCACCCCTGCATGTATCTGCGGTTGATAAAATGAGTACCATTAAGTTGGATAGAAAAAAACATCTGTTATCTGTCAATAAAGCCAAGATGCCCCTCTGGGGGTGAACATGCACTCTACAAATACACCTGTTTTGTTACAAGTAGGAATCAGTTTTCTATCGTCAATGATGTTTCGACTATATTTCAATTTTTTATTTCTGAACTATCATTTAATGGCAACGTGTTATTATTCTTTTGGGAATGGACACACATATTCTCACGTGTACTTTTTAAAAATAGCCACACACTTTTATTGTTGATAGTGGTGAGAATTCGGACTGAAAATCGAGATTATACTATTTAAAAGTAGGAATATTTTCAAATCCCCTCTTAAATATGATTATTTTAAGAGCGATAAAGATAAGAAGAGCCCTCGTTTAAAAATACCTGGGCAGTTGGAGTTGGTATCGCTCATTCATACGATTTATAATTCATCGATTGCAGTTGTGTTTACATGTGTGTTAGTTCTAGGCCACCGGCTAATGTTTTTGTTTTTCCAGGGCATACATTACGATCCATGTAACATGACTAACCATCATTATGTTATCTGTATCTGTAAATGACACTGCTTTTAGTGACAAAAAAAGAATTGTTGATGGGTGAAATGCCAGACCTTCAGCAACACAAATACAGCAGTGTAAAAGAAACAAACCGAAACACGTGCACATTGATTCCTCCAAACTGCCCGCAAACTCTGTTGCTTCTATGTCATTTCATGGACAAGTGTCATTTCGATGGGATTTTTTTACGAGTATTGTATACCGAAAAAACTAATTGAAATTGATTTTCTTTTATTTTTCACCCCAAATCCCCACCCCCTATTTATTTTGTACCTATTCCCGACCATCCCACCCTTTATATATACTTTTTCAACCCCCCCTATATATTTCAATGATTTTTTCCGGCAAAATGTACTCATTAAAAAGAACATTGAAATTACACCTGTCGATGAAAGAACGCTATACCACTCTGCCTGACCTCGCCTCCCGCCCTATCCTTTGCCTTATTTGAAGACTCTCAGAGCCCCATTTGTCATTCTCACCTATAAAGCCCATAGCAAGACCACTGTCATGGGATACAAATGCAGGTATCTTAAGATCATTTTAACCGCTGCACCCGGTATTTTGGCACTTGCATGCTGTGTATAGTGAGCCGGCGGTTTAGGAGGGGGCCTGATTATCGTGGATTGATCAATTGAGGTGCTTGATGTTTTGCATCCTGCAAAGGATCCATCTAACATCCACTGGATTTTCTGCACAGACATTTTGTTTGTCCATGTAGCTAAGCCTGGACTAGATGACACTATGGCAATTTGAAAGCTAGTTATGAAAACGTGACTTAAACCTACTGATCTAACTTTTGAAAAGAGACTGCCCTTCAATTGTGCAGGACATTTGCCTTCTAGTTACCCTCGCCTGCGACCATTTCTCAACTTTGGATTCATAGGCCTATGAAATGTGACGGGTCCATATAAATCCTAAATCCTGACTCCTGGCGATATTAAAGTGCAGTCTTTAACTTGCCCTCGGTTACTTCCCAAATACTTCATGAGAGGAATACAAAACCCATAGGTAGCAACACTTGTAACGCTGATCAAGAGCAGAGACTCATGAATTTCCCAAGATCCCAGTCAAAAGAGACTCTTACATGTGCACTTAGGAAATCCCCCAAGATCGTAGTCAAAGAGACTATCATTTGTACACTTAGAAAATGTCCTACGGTTGTAGTCAAATAGACTATTATTTGCACACTTAGGATATTTCCCAAGATCATGGTCAATGAGACTATTATACGTGAACTTAGGAAATACCCCAAGGTCATAGTCAAAGAGACTATCATTTGTACACTGAGGACATTTCCCAAGATCATGGTCAAAGAGACTATAAGAGCATTTAGGAAATTTCCGATGATTGTTGTTGAAGCGACTTAGGAAATAATTTAGTCTAGAAAGCATCCAAAGGGGAATGGGCACTACCTTCCGAATGAGAAACAAACACTTCCAAATTCAGTGACCTACAAAAAATAAAAAAAAGGTTGCTATCCCACAATTCTCCGCCAGGAGTCTTCAGACCTGCTTCTCTAACCCAATATATCAAACAAGTTTTAGTTAATGCAAAATAGTCAATACATTTGTAGCACCATCACCCTGCTGTACCTAGCATATTTAAGTTGTGTCGGCTATGCTCGTTTTTCCTCATGTGCCTCGCTCCTAAACACCATCCTTGATAACAAAAATATCAGAGGCTTTGACTTTACAAAAGTGTTGTTGCTAGTGGTTTACTCAGATTTCAGCCTTTCGGAGAACTCCTGTGATCACTGCTTTCCCCAAGAGATATGTTTCAAGTGCCAGAGGTTGTGTAGGTAGTAAGGGAAGGAGGTGAGGTTGAACATGTTGCAGGTGATAATGTAGGGCACCCAGATGGTTGAGGGTAATGGGTGGCCTAACAGGATTTTCGCACATCATGATCTGTATTTGCCCTGTCCAGGTTGTCTGCTCAATAGAGATATTCCGGCTCAGCTGTCCATATAGATTTGGTTCCTTTGAGAAGTGCTAATGTTACAACATCTTCTTGTGCTTTCTTCTAGGTGTGCTCCGATCCTGGCGTGATCAAAGACGGTTCTGAAGTCACCCGCTTCTCTCAGGAAGATGGTGCCTGATGGTGGCTCCTTGTTCCTAAAGAACGTGATCATCTGGTCCAACCTCCTCATACTTGGCTCCATTATCAAGACGATTGAGTGCCGTTTAGAAGTGACAACCGAGCGAGCAAGGACTAAGGCAGTTGAGGAACTTGGCAACCTTGCAAACTACAGCTTGCCGGCCAGAAGCCAACCCATGGTTTTCAACCACGTTTACAACATCAACGTGCCCCTGGATACCCTCTGTGCAATGGGGCTGGAGTCTTCAGGGGACGAAGTAGCAACCGCTGAAGGGGGCAGGATCACAGAGTACACAGAAAAAACGTCTGACAAAGAGGGACAGGTCTCCTTCACACACAAGATCAATCTCCCCACGCAAGTCTGCAAGTGTGCCACCACCCCTCAGGTCATCCAGAACCTGCTTAGTCGGATTGAGATGCTGGAGCGGGAGGTGTCCACCCTGCAGAGTCAATGCCCTTCCAGCTGCTGCCAAGACAGCGCCGCCACAGGTAATGGACATACTCTAATCACACGCATTTCTCTGGCAACGGGCGTGTCCACGCTAGCACAATCCCGGGCCAGTTTAGGAGTGGCCATAAACTGATTCTACTCTGGTGTCCACAGATAGGTTGTGGAATCCCAGCTTATGTTGGCCACCATAAAAAGAAAACAGGATCCAGAGCCTAGCTGAGGTCACACAAGTGCCAGAGGCTAACCAACAACTTTCCAGCAGGTTTGGTACAGTTTATTGTGAGCTTAGTATACTGTGGTATGTTAAGAATTCCCATGTGAAAAGCGTATGAAGAAAGCCATCCCATTCATGCACAGTGGCCAGCTGTATACAGCTCACAACAATTCCGAGCAATACTGCCAGAAAAATGGTGTAATGTGTGAAGTGTATGGTGTGGCATGCCATTGTTAGAGTTCAGATATATTACGGGTACACTGATTCATAGTTTGCAATATACAGTTGTTCGTAGACAAGAGGTCTCTGCACAGCTGGGTAGATGTAAAGATCACATGGGATGAACGATGGTCCTGTCACTCAAATCATCCAGTGCAAGTAATCAGTTCCTGGGAGTACGGGTGGGGGTCAATCCAAGATCTCACGCAATGGTGCTGCGTCAGATTTTTGGGGAGCGTCCTTTGGCTGCCCTTAGCCTGATGAAAGGGTGTCCGCAGGTGGCCAGTTTCCATCTCTTGGCCAGTTACTTTGGAGCCCACTCCCGCCCAAACAATAGAACGTGAGTCTGGCACAGGCTTTCCTGTGTGTGCTCGCGGATCTGAATTCCCATGTTGGCAGGCTGGGCTGAGCAGCTGTGAGGTAGGTGGCTCCGTCTGGTGGTCAGTGATCGCATGTCAGGTATGGTGGCTTGCGTGTGGTTATTCGCTCTGGGGGAATAAGGTTAGGGGGGAGGTCGAAGCAGCACATGCAGGCTTGGATGCGGGGGTTTTGCAGTGTCTGATTTCGATAGATCTGATGTTATTTGGGTGCCCTCTTTCGGATGAATTTCAGCACTATAGTTCTGATTGATAGGTGGAAAAGGCACAGATTAGCCAACCGTTATCATGCACAGGGAGGAAGTTTCTGAATTTTAGATGGACCTCCATAGTTCCTATTTCTCTCGGACGGAAGTTCCGAAGTGTTATAGCTCTGCAAGAAAAGGCTGATCCACCAAGTTTTTTCCCAGTGTAGGTTTTAGGTTTTAGGCAAATGTCGTTGCTGGAGCTAAGTAGATGGTGATTTTCTTTAGAATGAATTCTGCTCCTTGGCGTGGATTGTAATGTGTGTTATACACATTGTTCGGAGGGTGATTCGTTTTTTGATTGGGAGCGAGTGTAGCATCCTTAGCGCTGATGTGATCTCTTCATGAGAGTTTGAGAAGTCTGGCAGCTGCATTTTGAATTCATTGCAGTTTCCTCAGTAAGTAGTCCAGCATTCTGCAGTATATGCTGTTGGCGCAGACTATCCTGGACATGATCAGGTAGATGATGGACAATGTTTTGTGCCTGAAGTAGAGGAAGGGGAGAATCTTTTTTAATTGCATGAAAATGGAAGAATCATTTCTTAATTATCAAGTGTTCTTGAGGTTCTAGTGTTAACTCGTTGGCCATTAGGATTTCAAGGTTTTTTGACTACTTTGGATGGTTTGGGTCACGTTCCCAGTTCTGTGGGCCATGGGATGTCCTGGTTGTTTCCTTGGTTGTTGTGTGTAATCATGATTTCCGTTTTGTCGGGGTTACTTTTGTGCTATTAGTGTTCATCCATTGATAGAGTTCTTTAAGAGAGTCTGTTAGCATGGGATTCTCCCCTTCTTTATCGCTGATTTTGTAGAGGATTTCGTATCATCTGTGTAATTGTAGCATGTGAAGCCTGGCCCTTTGATGAGATTGATTAGTGGCATCATATAGCTGTTGAAGTGTATTAGTGATAATGAAGAGCCTGGTGAAACTCCACAAGTGGTGTCACGCAGTGTGGATTTGAATAGTTTTAGCCAAACTGTTTCTTTTCTTTCGGACAAGAAATACTTAATCCAAAGCAATGTTGTGTCTCTGATCTCTATTTCTTCCAGTCTCTTGATGAGGGTATTACGGTTGACTGTTTTGAATGCTGGGGAGAGATCGAGTAGTATCAGTGCTGAGTTCATATTGGAGTCTGCATTGGTCTTTAGGTTGTCCGATATAGAGCGTAGTGCCATCTCTGAATCCTCTTCTGGGTCTAAAGCCAACTTTGTCTTGTCCAATAGTTGGTTATTCTTAATGTGTTCCAATTTTGTTGCTAGACATAGGTCTCTAATAGTTTTGCTGGGTAAGGAATATTTGAGATCAGTCTGTAGTTTGAGAAGTCATCTATATTGCCCGTAGTATATTTGAGGAGTGGTTTGATGTATACAGATTTGAAGGCTTGTGGTACTCTTCCCATTGAAAGTGACAGATTGAAGAGGTCTAGGTCGTAATCCAGAGGTGTATCCTGTGTAAGGAATGATTTGTAGATGTCTGGTGGACAGGGGTCCATTTTGGAGCCTGCTTCATTGCTTTTGTTCACCAATCTGCAGAATTGTGCTGTTGACATTTGGATGAAACTGTTCAGTCTGTTCTGTGGTCCAGGGATTGGTTGGAAGTGGTGAATGGTTGTTTGATCAATCTATTTTGTATGATTCCATGTATGTTGATGATTTTATATTTTCTTCTAGATTACTACTTTTGATGGTTCTCCAGTGTCTTTTCCAGATTGGGGGTGAGGGTTATTTTGGGGCTTGTTGGATGCATTTGATGGTATTTGGATCGTAAAGGGTATAATGAGGTGATTGTTCCATGGTATTTGGATTGGTGGTGCTGTTGTGATCAGGTTTTTATTGTCAAAGATTGCATCCAGTGTGTGTGTGTGTTGCTCCTTTCTCCATCTGTTGTGGTTTCATTGTGTCAAGCTGCTTAGTTAGAGTTTTCTGCGAATTTGCATTCCGTTCTTCGAACCATATGTGGAGGTCCCTGAGAAAGATCAAGTGATCCTGTTTAATGGCCACGTTTGTGACTGTTTCTATGAAGGTGTCTATGAAGGTTGTGTCGTAGGTCGTTGGTCTATAAATGTGGGATTTTTTGGTGGGTCTGAGGTCAAGTGAAGGACAAGGGATATGCAGTTCAGGATAGTCAGTGAGTGTTTTTTTTTATTTTTAGATGTTCTTTGTAGGCCACCGTGAGTCCTCCTCCTCTTTTTCCTTTTCAATGTGCCTGCATGCATTTGAAATTGTCAGGTAGACAGCTGAGAAGCATGGCTTAGTAGTTTTCACCCAGCCAGTTTTCTGTGATGAATATGATGTCGATTCCATCGTCGCAAAGTAGATTGTGGATCTCTGTTGGACATAGATCTTGTGTTGATTAGGCTGCAGTGCATTATTTTCTTCATAGTGGCTTGTTCGGTTCTTGCTTGCGTCTTTAAAGGGTTTTGTTGGTGACGCTCATCATTATCCTCAGGAAGTCGGTTGTGTTCTGTTAGGTCTGTTTCATCATTAATTGGGTCGGCAAGGCTTCGTTTTGGGTTTGCGTCTTCGGGGTCCTCTTCTGTTTCAAGTCCGTGTTGCCATGCGGGGAAAGTTAATTCATTAGAGGGACATGTGGTATATATTGATGAAATCACAGCTGTTGCGGTAGTGGGGATTCTATGCTAACAAATGCCTTGTTGAAACTCAGGCAAATCTTTTAAATTTCCCTTATGTAAGGAAGAGGGTGGGAGGGTGGGAGGGGTGCTTGGAAAACATGTTGGACCCAAATTTGTGCTTGCAATTTATTAATTTCATTTAGACCCCCTCGTCCCTTTAAAATTGTTAGTGGGGTGGTGGGCAGGGTAGGATGGTGGATTTCTGGGTGTGCTTGTGATAAAAGGTCAGTGAAGACAATAATCTTCTACTGATTTCGCTGTCCCTTTTATGACCATCCCAGGAGAATGGGGCTCACACCTCTCTTGTTAAAAGCAGGGATACCTGGTGCACCCAGGAAGGGCTACTGTGGGCTGAAGATACTATCTCTGCAGCTGACACTTTTGGCGTTGCTTCCTCTTTGGTCAGGTCCTGGAACATGTGATCAAGGTTAGGATTCAGAGCTAAAAACATTTATAAACCCCAATGCTTGTGTAGCGGGTCATGCCGTTCAATCCACTCCGTAATGCATTGCTTGTACTTTGGGAGCCTGATTGCAAGCAATTCCCTTTGATATGCTCTTCTGCTCTAAACTGAAGTGTTTTTACAGGCTGTGTTTATTGCTGAAGGGTTTTAATGTTAGCTGAATTATGGATATGATATTGTAATTTTTATGGTTACAATCAGCATGCAATAACTTTGCCTATGCAATACATTTCCATTGCATCGATGGATGTTAGGGCAGGGGGCTGGAGTTCACCTTTGAACCTTGATGGGAATGCCTGTGCCCTGTGAGTCTTGAGCTCTTCACTGCTTTGAGATCTTGAATGGTGGCACGTTATATATGAATATTTTTGTAAGTCCGGTGAAGTCATGGATTTCTGAGGGGCCCCTTGATATCTAAGGTATGCCCTACATACGCCACCTTGCTTCTTCTTGCAAAACACCATCATTGACCCAGGTCTCCTTTGATTCTTGTCTCTGCAGGTCGCTTGGATTACGTTCCTCACTGCAGCGGCCACGGGAACTTCAGCCTGGACTCATGCGGCTGCCTGTGCGATGATGGCTGGGGTGGGAAGAACTGCTCGGAACCCCACTGCCCCATGGCCTGCTCTGGCCGTGGCATCTGCGTGGATGGAGAATGCGCCTGCGATACGGACTATGGTGGGGACGATTGCTCGGAGGTGCGCTGCCCCACAGACTGCAATTCACACGGGCTCTGTGTGGATGGCGAGTGCGTGTGCGAGGAAGCCTACACTGGGCCTGACTGCGCTGAGCTGCGCTGCCCCAATGACTGCTCGGGCAAAGGACAGTGCGCCAACGGCACCTGCCTCTGCCTGGAAGGCTATGTTGGCGAGGACTGTGGGCGGCGCCGGTGCCTGAACGCCTGCAGTGGCCGAGGACTCTGCCGCCAGGGGGAGTGCTCCTGTGACGAGGGCTACATAAGCGCTGATTGCTCAGCAGGTAAGTGTGGAGGCAAGGGGATGAGGGGATGGCACTGGAAGGGGGAGGAGGGAAATGGAAGAGAAGGAGGTGCGCAGGTGAAAGGGCAAGGGGGTGAAAAGAAAAGGAGGACAAGGCGAGCAGTAAGCTCACATGGGAGAGAGAGTTTAGACAAGCATGTTGGAGAAGCGGAATAGAAGGCCAATGGGTAGACAGGAAGGTTGGGAAGCAGTGGTTTAAGTGGGATACTGTATTGAGGTGGGCTCTCAATAGGGTGCATGGCCTAAGTACTCACCGAAGGGCGGGCTGGTGTAAGCAGGGGGCTGTGACACACTGCCGTTATTACCTTTGGTGCCCCCACCCCACAAAAGGAGGCGCTGGCTGCACATAAGTTGTAACAAAAATGTACCCCACCTCTCAGATGCAGCAGGCAGCCCTTTCATTCAAGGAGCTATAATGAAGCCAAATATTTCCTTCTGTTTGTTCTCCTTGACATTTTCCCCCTTCTCGATGCCTCAGGGCCTCATTGGTGTCCTCCGTAGACTAGTGGCAGGAGATGGATGGTACACTGTTCCCGTCACACCTCTGCTCTGTGTCCTTTGCTCTGGCTTTCTCTAAGCAGTTGGCCCTCTGATCTGGGAGGTCAGAACTTTGCCTGCCTTCTGGGTATTACCTCAGGGGCTGTGAAAGAAATGCACTCACCCTGTATCTCCTTAGGGGCTCCTGCCTTGTCCTTTCAGAAGGCCTACCTGTCACCAATCCCCTTGCAGTAATGCTGCTGTCCATCTGTCAACAGTCACTGTCAGGGAGTGCTTTTTTTGTGGCCTGCTGTTGCTTCTGGTATGTGCTCTTATTTTTCCTAATTTCCTTTTCTTCAGCCTATCAGTGATTTGATTATTCGTCCCAGAGGCCTCTCTGCTTCTTTTTATGGAATCTTCTTTGCCTGTCTGCTTTTGTGTTAGTTGATGCTATCTTCTTCTCTTATAGTCCTGCTTCTCTTTTCTGTCTGATTAGGCAGTGCTGCCTGTTCCCTTCTATTTAGAGCCTGCTTCTCCTCCTATATGGACCTTGCTATATTTTATCACTGCTCCATGGAAGTCAGGTCCTGTTAGGCCCAGTCCTCTATGGTAGGGGGTAAATTCCTCTCCATTTGTTGTCACTGTTTTCCTTTACCTTTAGAATGTCACAGAGTCACCTTAGGCTGTCAGTTTCCCGGGAGCAGAGGCTTGAACTCTCTGCCTACCCAGCTCTTTTGGACTACAACTGCCAGCAGACTGAGCTCCCATATACTATAGCAAGGGATCATCAAAATCATAGTACAACACATCTGGAGAGCCACAGTTGACAGACCCCGGCACCACAGCACCTCTCTGGGAGGATCTGTGTGTACTGTGGAGATGCCACTTCTCTCGTAGACTATTGGCATCCCAAAAGTGATTCAGCTGTCACACTCTGACTATTTCAGAGGATCTGAACATCTGCAGTGTTGCGGCTGAATTATATCAGATTTTGTGGCGCAGTTGGATCCTACTATCATAAATCAGATATTCCAGGACCATGTTCAGGAAATGTCCACGTTTTTCAGAGCCTTTCAGCTCTTTTCACATGTCCATCTTTAAAAAAAAGAAAATGCAATGTGTTTAGTTTAAAGAACTTTTCACAGAAAATTCTTCATCCAACATTCATAATAAAAAAATCTTCATCACAGACTTCAATATTAACACATTAATCCTACTCTTATAATAATTTACATAAACTCGTATTATACGTAATAAAACCTTATCAAATAACCACAATAACATGTCCACTTGATCATCACTCTAATCCTCCATGTTTATATCCATACAGCTCCTTATCTAATTAACTTTTTCCAGTTGGCAACAGTTATCTGCCACAGCTTGAAGAGAACCATATCCATGTGGCTATTCGTAGCCATTAAACGTTTTCCTCCAAAACGATGCAGTTCGTCTGCTGACAAACGCATGGACAAATTCTCTGAAGTAGTCTATATGCAAAGGATCCAGTGTCCTACAGCATGTCACAGTGTGTCTGAAAGTTTCCACAGCCTGTTTGATCTTACACAACCAACACCATCTTTCCTCTATGGACATACCTGATCTGGGCCCATCTTTGTCCATTTACCAAAACAAGTTGATGTAGAAAAGATTTTCAGTGGAAATGCCATGGACAGGTTCCAAATGCTTCATTTAATGCTACCTTAGAATATTCCCGCTTTTAATGGAATGGTGACTAGATGCAGACCACAGCTCACCGAGAGGCGATGCAGCAAACCACGGCCTCTAGTTGGTTTGTCGAGGTAGGTTGTTGCAGCCTCTCTAAATGAGATCATGATCAACCTAAATGTGCTGTTCAGTGGATGTTGGCTACAGGGTTGGGTGCTGAGTCTCTCTTATCTTTACACAGTCCAGGATTGCATTTGTGTGCAGCATTACAACGTTGACCATGTAACTTGTTCTGCTAGGCAAGTAATCAAACATTTTATTACATGGCACACAGGTTTAGCTGAACCTCCAGGGTAATGGCATGTTTGCCAATGTTTTGATGGTTCTCTGAAAGGAGTAAACACCAATTATCTAGGCTGCTCTACTTTGGGCATTCTGGGGGCAATAACATAGATAATCCATTAAGCCAGGTCAGGGGTCATTAATATACTCATTAACGACCATGCCACATTTATCTGAGTATCCACCATGGCAGATGTCCTGTGGACTATAAGAGTTGTCTGGCATGGTAGGAGGCTTCATGTATTTTCCCAACTTCTTGTCTGTTGTAGGATGGAATGATACTGGGGGTGGCATTATGGTAGGTGTAAGGGTCATCATGAATGTTTTCTAGGCCCGGTACTAGATCCTTAGTCATGGTCCAATTGATTCTGAGATTATTTTGGCCACCCGCTCCTCCAGGATTCTTAGTTATTCTGGCACTCACCTAAGCGGTGCCTGGGACTGTTAAGCTGTAGATAGGGCTATGCGTTAGGGCTACGCGTTAGTCTCATAAGAGTGGACGTGAAAAGCGTGTGGCTGGAGAGACTGACTTATGGTAGACATGCGGCCAGATGTCACTAACTTCATCCGTCTGACAGAAGCTGTATACTCAGCTCTCTAATTCTGGGGAAACTGGGAGGAAAAATGGAATATGGCACAGGAGCAAGAGGGCGCGGAGCAACACGTTTTCAATCTCCGGGTCCGCGCTTAGAAACCTCTGGGTATTAAGCGCGTTATAAATAACCAACCATAATCATAATCATAACCTGTGATTCAGACGGCATACAGGTAAGGTCTTTGCATACATAATAATGTGCTTTAAAATCATAAGGGAGACCACAACATGAAGCAAAATAAAAGTATTGGGACATGGGTTAAAGGTCAGGTAATACAGGATTTTTGGATGACATCCTCTCAATAAAGGATAAAGGCATTTAAAAAAAGTTTTTTCTGAGATTTGCTATAGGGTTAGGGAAGGATACATAGACAGACAACCTCAAACTTGTGGTCTTTTCCTGTCGAGAATGGCCAAGGGCGACTATGACCTTTAGTAGTGTGGGGATCATGCCTACTAAGGCACTACAGCCTAGGTTTTCTTGTAGGTCACTTTTTGTACATCCTACGACTATCCATCATTTAGCAATTCCCACTCTGCCAATAAAACCCAGAGTAGGCTTTGCCGATCCATAAACAAATCATTCCTGGGCTGACCCTTTCTCTGAGCCCTGCATTTTGCTGGGCTTTCCAAAGTTCTTTCCCGGCGTTCCTTAGGACGCTGATAATGATATTGATTTTGTCTTCATTTTAAATTGCTATTCACTTGTCGTTTGCTTTGTATCTCGTGGTTTTTCTTCGAGTAGAGACTGCCTCTCTCTGGGAGATGGGATGGAATTAGGGGACAGTGACAATGTCAGGGTTATTCGATTTCCCCTCCATCTAATGCTATGGCCTGTAACTTTGTGGTGACACCGGGGTTTGGTGGAGAGGTTGGTCCTGTTGACTGAGTCTGAGGGTGTGCAATGGGATTCCGAGCCCACATGTTTGTGCCTGGAATTTTCTGCACGCCATTAGTTTCTCTCTGCCACATTTTAGATCTTGCCAGTGGTCTGGCTCGCACAATTTCTTGGTTGGTTTTCAATTTGGGAGCCTACTTTTTCTGAATCTGAAATACAGGGGTGACCTCCAACATTACACATCCAGGCGGATGAGAGGCAGTAACCTGTGCTGTCTTAAGCAATGAGACGTGAAATCTAGGGGGCACTCACCAGTTAAGTGTCAACTCCATAGGAACAGTTAATTAGTTCATTGGTATAAAAATGCTGGTTCCCTGTACAAAACATGCTTCAAATTTCCAACGAAGATTTAGGGCCTAATTCATGGACGTTTAGGGTGGTGCAAGGTGACTTTGAAATGCCGACAAACATGTTCAACCAGGCCTAATTCACAGAGCGGTGCAAAGTGTATTTTTGCCGAGCAAAGTCACTTTGCACTTCAAAGTACTCTTTGCACCGCGCTAAATGGTCCTAATTCACAAAATAGCACTATGTCTGGGCTACTTAGTGCTTTTTTAAATTATGCTTTACAAAAATACACTTTGCACCACTCTGTGAACTATGCCCCGTTAAACGTATTTGCTGGCAGTGCAAAGTCACTTCGCACCGTGCTAAACGTTCCAGGAATTAGGCCCTAAGTTTACAAAGATTCCTTCGATTAAGTCATACCACATACTCACAGTTATATATGCTTATATAGGCCACCCCTTTCACTGCAGTAATTTCTTATACTTCTCATCTCCAACAATGAGTTAGATGCTGCCTGAATAATATTGAAATTGTTTCATCTATTAGCACCCCCCGGGCAGGCACCTCAGACAATCAGGTTGATCAGAATGCGGGCTGAACCTTATGATACAAGCTTGCGCTCCGAATAACCTCGGCGGTGCCGGGCACCGACCCCACAAATTTCCCTCTCTCCCCCGCCGTCCCCGCTTCTCCCCCCACCTTCTTCCCTCGCACTTACCTGAAGAGGTTACGGCTCTGCTGTGCTGTGGCACCGCTCCTCTTAAGTCTGATGGCTGCCATAGAAATGGAAGAGGGGCTCTAATTGGATCCTCGCTTTCATTTCCATAGCAGCCATGTTAGATTACTATTTCTTTGAAAGAACCGATTGCGCTCTCGTTACGACCTGATTTTGGGCTAACTGCACAAAAAACCCCGACTTGCTTGTAATGGAAAGGGTTGCTTTAATGTGACAGCCCACAGCTCACAAATAAACGCTAACCTGGCTCCTTGGCCTTACAGACTACAGATCAAATAACAATCAACAAAACAATTAATTAAACAATTCATCAATTCCTGCACCTTATTCCATCCCCTCCCCCTAAATTCCTCTCAACCTTCATTCCTGCTTCCCCCCACATCTCCCCGAGGTCACACTGCTCCTTCTTCAAAACGTCTTCCCCCTTTTTGTACCCACCGGGTTAGCCTGTCCATGCAAGCAGTGCTACCCCCCCTCCTTTACCGCGCTACTGCCCCTTTTTGCTTTACCAAACCATCCTCCAAAGGGCCATGTCCCCAGCAACCTCTGCCCCTTAAAGACCTCCCTCACCATTTCGGGGTATCACATCGACAAACTCATTATTTTGCTACTAAGAATGAGGATTGAACATGCACCGGGGCCCTTTAAATGAAAGGTGCTTGACTTTGGAGCATTATTTGAGGGCTGAACTTCAATTCCCCATAATTAACACCATGCTAATAACGTGCCGTGACATGTTCCATTATGTTCCACTTAGGCACTCGTTACGGATTCCATGCGATCCCAGCAGGCACACTTTACGTCTAAATGTATTGGTATGCCATCGCCCTAAGCCATTGGCAGAGCAGCTCTCATCATGAAGGGCGACAGGCATAGCGGGGGATCAGAGGCGAGGGAGCGAGAGGAAGGAATACGTTTTTTGTGCAATGCATTTTTTGATACCTTGTATTGCTCTAACCTCAAATGGCTGGCACCCATTACCGAGGGTGAGACGCGATGAGATAACAGCGGACACATCCCGTTCATAAATGGAGAGCGTATTTTGCTTTTGCCATGCTAGATGCAAGCCAGGATCCCACTGTGAAGCTTGAGGCAGAGCGCGGTAACACTGGGGACTGCACCAGTTACCCCTTCAGTGCATACTTTGCAGTGATATGATATGTGCCACATTGTATACCAGCCGGGAAGCTTTAGCAGCTGCACTGGCATCACTACAATGTCCTGGCAACAACTCGAGGCTGCAAAATAAAATGCAGTACTGACTCCGTTTACCAATTTTGTGTTTTCAAACCTCTCATTTCAATACACCTTTTAAAATAACATCAGTAATGTTTGGAATCTTGCGGCCTGGGCCTAACGTCATGATTTCATGCTAAAAGGATTTGGCTTCTCTTTCTTTTGTTAAATGCAGCTTTTTTTATGGCCTTTTTTGCTAAGACAGAAATTCCAGACTCGTATTCCAGGCATACTGTTCCTTCAGCCAATGAAGTTTAAAATGTCCCTTGTTTTCTTCATTTTGAGAATGATCTGTAGTGTGATAATTCTTTTACTTATCATTTCATTCTGCAACATCTGATGAACAAGTCTGTAGCACTTCAAAAGCGAATGCTTCATTCCATCTCTGCATAGTATTTTCAGTTAGTCCAATAAAAGGTATCAAAACCTGCATCTTGTATGATTTTAAAACTGGACAAACATGGCATAAAATGTATCTTTGCAGTGCAGAAAAGAACAGACCAAGGTTAATATTATACGTCCATACTGATTTCAGGTTCAGAGTCCACCTGTGACCCAAACAGGACATTTATAAGCCCAGGTCAATGTTCCAATAAGGTTGTACTGTTACATTTTGAGCGCATATCCAAAGCAAAAACTTCAGCAGTCCCACAGTATTACCTACTAAAACTACAGAAGGATCATATTCGGAGTTTGCACC
This sequence comes from Ambystoma mexicanum, assembly GCF_040938575.1. NCBI lineage: Eukaryota > Metazoa > Chordata > Amphibia > Caudata > Ambystomatidae > Ambystoma > Ambystoma mexicanum. The sequence goes on along the minus strand of NC_090922.1, from coordinate 599,049,434 downwards.
TGCCCAAACAAACCCAGAAATAGCGGAGGCATTTGCCAACTTTTATGCCCCGCTCTACGCCGCTCCAACGGCCCCCACGGACCCATCTTTTCTGGAAGAGATCATGCTCCCGCGGTTGTCGGAACCCCAAAGAGCACACCTAGATAGGGAAATAGACAAAGCCGAGATCGCGGAGGCTATGACCCAACTACAATCGGGGAAAACACCAGGCCCAAATGGCTTCCCGGCCGAGACCTGGAAGAAGTTAGGCACCAACAAGATGGCGGCCCCCCTTTGTGATCTGTTCCTAGCCGCCAAGACGCAGGGCACCCTTCCCCCGGACCTACGAACCACCAATATCGTGGTCATTCCCAAATAAGGGAAACCTCCCGACCAATGTAAGTCGTATAGACCGATATCGCTAATTAATAGCGAAACTAAAATCCTGGCCAAAGTATTGGCAAATAGGCTCCAAACGGTCATAACGGCACTGGTCCATCAGGATCAATGCGGCTTCATGCCGCAAAGATCGACCAGAATGAACCTGCGACGTTTACACCTGCTCCTGGAAAGGGCCCCAACCCTTAATACACCACTCGCATTGCTTGCAATTGATTTTGAGAAAGCGTTCGATTTGGTGGTATGGGCAAGTCTCTGGTCAATAATGAAACGTATGAGCATAGGCGAAACCTTTCTCAGTTGGGTTCAACTTCTATACGAGACCCCCTTGGCCGCAGTTAGAGTAAATGGTTGGACTTCTAGGACCTTCCCACTGGGCCGAGGCACTCGACAGGGCTGCCCACTGTCCCTCCTCCTCTTCGCCCTGGCAATAGAGCCACTAGCCCGATGGCTCCGACAAGTAACTACATGGTCCGGATTCCAATGGCCGAACGGACGGAAGGATAAACTCTCCCTTTATGCAGACGACCTACTGTTGTATTTGAGCAACCCGGACCACACATGCCCCATCATAGCCCGAATGCTGATGACCTATGAGAATTTCAGTGGCCTCAGGGTAAACTGGGGGAAATCAGTCCTCTTTCCGATTAAAGGTGATGATCTGGCAATTCCCCGGGACACCCCATGTCGAGTGGAGAGGGAGGGTTTTCGTTACCTGGGCATATGGGTCACTGGGACACTATCAAACTATGTGATGCATAATTTACACCCGCTGATCGACCGCTTCGATGGCGACGTACAGCACTGGAGGCTCCTGCCACTAACACTCATGGGGAGAGCGGCCCTATTCAAGATGATGGCGCTTCCACGTTTCCTCTATGTCCTGCAGAACGCCCCGCTAGCCATAACAAATTCGGAGTTCACCCGGGTAGAGGGCCTCCTAAGGAAACTAATATGGAAGGGGGGGCAGCCCCGAATAGCACTAGCCACGCTGCAGCGCTCTGTTTGGGGGGGGGCATAGGAGTCCCACATCTCAGATCCTACTACTGAGCCAGTCAATTAAATATAGTGAATGACCTCCTCCATGGGGACCCAGAACTCCCACATACCAGAGCGGAATTACCTATAACCCAGGATACCCCGCCAATCCGAACACTATACCAAAGCCTACCCAGACCCCCCGCACAAACCACTTCATCCCGTATCATGACTGTCTGGAGGCAGGCCCATAGACACATAGGCTGGGAGAACAGGATCACCACGGCATAACCACTATGGGGCAATCATAAGCTGATGGAGGTTAAAAAACTGACCACATGGACCCGATGGGTGAGGGCCGGGATAACAACAGTGGGAGATGTTATTGCGGATGGCGCCATCCTTCCGTTTGAAACACTTCAACAGAAATTTGGAATCCCAGCAGCAGAACAATATCAATACACACAACTAACACACGCTCTCCGGGGCTACAGGCAAGAACTTGCCGACGCACCAGATTATACACCCCTGGAACATAATCTACTGACACAGCATATCCCCACCAAGGTGACGACTATACTGTATAAGGCCATCAATGCATTCGCTACTCCGGAACTGGCCAGCCTCAAAACCAGATGGGAGCGGGATATTGGGGATATTGACCCTGAGGACTGGATTCAGGTCCTCATGCACTCTCGCGAAATAGCAATAGACTCCAGAATAAGATTGGTACAGCTCAAAATACTTCACAGGGTATACTACCCCCGCGTGGCCCTTTTCGGTTGGGGGAGGGCAGCAGAGCCCAATTGCCTGAGATGCCGGGGGGAGGAGGGCACTTTTTTTCATCTCCTCTGGGACTGCCCCAAGATCAGAAACTTCTGGACACAATGCTCACAAGTACTTAAAAGAACGCTGGGCCGCACAATAACAGAACCGGCAATAATGCTACTGGGTGCTCTGGATGAAAGCACCTCGAACAAATTGGAGGGTATTTTTCTCTCCACAGTAATGGGCGTGATAAAGCGGGCCATAGCACAGAAATGGGGTGCACCGGAATGCCCAACAGTCGACCAATGGGTCAACGAAATGGACATCTTCGCGACAAAAGAACATAGAATATACACGGCACGGGGGTGCCCTGCAAAAGCTACGAAGATCTGGGGAAAGTGGGAAGAACGTGAAATCTGAGAACTATTGGTGGGCGATGGCGGGAGTACTGAAGCCCTATCTTGAACATTACAGGCGACATACCACTGGAGGTGATGCATGGCGTGACAAACGTGAACAGATCAAGGAATCAACCCGGGATGGGGGTGTGGAAGGGGGGAGGGGGGAAACTGTTGATATGTTGTATGAATGTGTTTAAATCATCAATAAAATGTTTATTAAAAAAAAATTCGGAGTTTGCCTCCTCCGGTATGAAGATCGCCTGTCAGATGCACCCAATCCTGGGGATACATGAACCCTACATGAACCCAGTGCTTCAAGTGGGCCGGGGCTAGCCGGGGCCAAGTACCTGCTGTCTCCAAAAAATGGGGCTGAGCCGGGTCTCTGGCGGGGCACCCTGGCACCACAACACCATGGCAGCCGCTATGGGATATTAGCCTGCTGGCACTGCCATGATCAAAAGACAGTTGTGGCTGGCAGTCACAGCTTCAGGATGAGCCAGCCACCCACAGCATCCCCTAAATGAAACTTATCTTGGGACAGCTTGTGGGCCAGGCTAGCCCTGATAAACAGGTGCGCGCAGCATTCGCCACTTTAGTTTGTATCACCTGCTGTACCAGAGACGGCATGCCGGATGAGAAGAAGCCCTGCCACAACAAACGTCGGCAAGCAAGGTAAATCGAATGAATTCCACTTTTCCCCGGGTCACTTGCCTTTGTTTACACCACTCTGAAAACGAAGAACACTTGTCTTGTGCATTTATTTTGGAAAGCTGATAGTTTCCCACTTCTCCAGAGCATTTCCCAGGGGGCTGTTGGAGGACCGATCAGCTGTATTTCCTACCCAGACCCCTACAACAGGCGCGTCCTCTCACCTTTCCCTGTACACTCACTCCAGCATCCTCAGGCATGTTAATATTCCATGTGGTTAAATAAATAAAATGGCCACGGAGGCCATAGACTTAGAAGTAGTACTAAAGTAAACACAAATAAATTGTTAGTCCTACGTCTATGTCATTGGCCTGTTGCGGGGTGGTGGGTGGGGGTGCGGGTGCTCACAGGCACACTCCTCTCATTGGAGATGAGCGGCAGGGTAGGGGAAGGGGAAGGAAATGGGGGCGCACATTCACACGCAGGAAGAGTCGTGCCAGGCCCGATTTTGGGATTTGGAAATCGGGTCCTGGCAAAAACCGAGACTGTAGCCACCCACCCTTCCAATCCCGGGACTTGGTTTATAGAAAACCAGGACATCTGGTCACCCTACACTGCATGCACCCAAACTCCTGCAAGTTAGCTAGCAGTTTTGCCATTGATTGCCTTTGCTGCACATGAATAATGGTAGCATTGAGACTGCCTCCGAAAGCTGCGCCCTCTATTGTTGATAACGTTTGTTGGTGCTATCCGCCTTGTTGATTTCTGGAGAGACATATTGGCCCTCATTACAAGTCAGGCGTTAAGGGTTTAACAGCGCCGTCGGTGCCGTTAACCCTTAACGCCTGATTCCCACTCGAACGCCTGCTTTTTGCAGGTGTTAAAGTCCAAGGCGCTAAGCGACCTTGGTGCTAATTACGGCACCGTAATTTACGGTGCCGTAATTAACGCCTTCCCCATCCCCATTATGCCCTATGGGGCAAAAATGGGAATGGGGAAGGGCAAATGGTGAATGGGGAATTACCTCCCCACTCACCTTGGAATGAGGCGGTAATTCCGCCATCCACCATGGCGGAATCCGGCATGGACCATGGTGCTAATAGCACCATGGTCCACCGCCTGAGTTGTAATGAGGGCCATTGAGTCAAAGGTGGATATTGTGTACTGAAGTGCAATATGTGAACAAAGTACATATTTAAATTTACTGTTCACAAGGTTTATGATCATACTATGAAGACAAATAGTAATTTGACGATCGCAGCCAAACGTCACTAAAATGTAATTTTCAGGTATGCCGCAAAATTTCCAAAATGCTGCTAACAAAGACACAATAATTTACCAAATTGGTGAGCGATGTATGATTTTTTATTGAAAAGTTTGGACATCACTGCTTCTTCGCCATTGACCTAAAGAAATGAGAAAAAGCGTTTGGAAAACAATCCCCAAATATGTGCAAACACATTAAAAGAGAAAAAAGAGAATACAGTCACCAAGCACGGTAAAAACTCAGAATTTTTTTTAAAAAAAAAAGTGCACGTAAGACTTGCATTTAAAATGGGCTGTAAGCAGTTCATTTAAAAAAGTATGTTAATACAGCCTTTGTTTTCAGAATATTAAGAACCAAATTCATGGAACGTTTAGCACGGTGTAAAGTGACTTTGCACTGGCCATGCACATGTTGAACCGGCCCTAATTCACAGAGTTGTGCAAAGTGTATTTTTGCAGTGCAAAGTCACTTTGTACTGCGCTAAACGTTCCATGAATTAGCGGATTCATGGAATTATTTGTGTGGAAAATAGGGTATTTGCGGGCCAAACTGTGCGTAAATCCGCGTTCGTCGATTCATGGAATCAAATGCGCAGTACTTTTCCTAGACTTGCGTGGATTTCACGCAGGCATAGTATGTCTCTCTGAGCCGTCGAGTGCCATGCACGTGACTCCATGCAGAGTGTGGGCGCGGCTTGTGCAGATGGCTTAGAAGGGAGCGGAACACCAAAAATGGGGAAGAACTTGCTAAAAAAGTGGACGTTTCGAGGAACGGCCTGCAGGCAGTCCTTGCATGGCCACAATTGCATGGCATGAGATAATCATGGATTTGATTGTGCAACTTCTCAGCTGGGAAATGGCCACGCAAGTCCTTCATACTATCTGCCGCCTGAAGGCAGGTGTAAGTATACTTGCGCATAGGAATCGCAGTGCGGAGGTGGGTTTGCATGTCCGATTTTGGGGTGCATGTATGCAACCAGGGTACTGATCCAACTTAGTCATGAGGGGTGCGTGTACGCAGTGTAGCAGTGTGCAGGAACGGTTTACGGGGGTTCGCAAGCAGATTTTCCGAGATTTCAACCGAGTTACGATTTCTCATACTCATCTTGTCGGGGTGCCAGATGCACTTATCAGGGACCATGCATAGGGTCCCCGATATGCATGCCTGCATGCGGGGGACCCCACGCACTGTTTGAAGGGTGCATGTATTCGCGCCTGGGAGAGCACGCAAAGGTAGCTGTTTTGGCTGTTTTTGCTTTGTGTGGGGGTGTGCCGGCGGCATTCCGTTTACTTTGCGCAATAAATTCCATGAATACACGGGTCACGCATTTTTTAATCTGCGTGCAGGCTCGCACCGTGTCCTTCTCGGCGGCGCACAGCCCAGGCAGGATTTCTGTGCATATTTCTATGAATCGGGCCCTTAGTGTGCATGAGAGCTGACTGTCAATTGCAGGCATTAATTGTTTACCCAACAGGAGATGAGAGGGATTACAAGGTATGAGGGGGGCATTTTAATTTATGTCCCTAACGACCTCCTATAAGAAGTGATACTTTTGTTTCTCTTCTATCTTGTGTTGTGTCCTGCTGAGACACTGTTGCCAGGTGCCAGAGGGCCCACCTGGGAGCGGGAGAGAGATCAGATCCTGATTACAATTTCAATTTGCAAATGCAGCCAGGACAACATTTGGGATGTACAATTACAGTCCTACCAAGATTGAGGGAGTCGCTCAGCTCCGTCCCAGGTAAAATCACCATCACGATAAAAGTGTGCAATACAAAACAGGGCTTTATTGGTATGGCCAAAGATATAAGAATTCACAAAATTGCTCCACACAGAGTTTCATCTGTTCATTGGGAGTCATTAAGAAACAGTGTTGGCACCTAATTGAATTGAATTTGGTCCATGTAACCGACTCTAGCTTTAATGCCCCTTAGTGTCAGGTACTTTTGTATGGATGTGTAGTTTTGGGCGCTCTGTGTTTCCTTCTATCATCTCTTAGGGAGGGCCATCTTGTTTCTCTATACTTGGAGGAATGGGTGAGGAATTGGGTTTCGTCTTGGATGAGGAGGCCACGGGGCGCTGGGCACACACCTGATCTTCCTCTGGTTTCTTGGCCCGTCTGCATCCACCCATTACCACTCACTAGCCTAGTGTCGCTCCCGTTGAATGCGGTGCCTGTGGTCATCGTGTGGCTGACATGTTCAAGCTTTAGTAGTTATGCTGCACAGCTGTAGCCCCCCTTTTCAGCAATTTCGAACAGTTCATCGTGTTCTCTGCCGCTGCCTGAGACTGCACGCGGATTGTACAAGCGTTCATCTACTCGTTTCAGATCAAGGGTTGCTGGGGTTCATTTTTCTGCTTTTTGCTTATTTTGGCTTGTCGAGGAACACAGCGCAGTTGGAGCAGAGTAGCTGAAGCAATTACGATAATGGATTCTTAATTATGCTCTCTCTAATTGGTAGAGCTTTTAGTGTGCACTTGGAAGTTGGCATTAATGGTCTGACACACCAACTAATTGTGCAGTGCTTTGTTAGTTTCAAGGAAATGGATGGCGGGGGGAATAGATTGAGAGCCCTTCATACTGTCCATGAGATTATGAACCGGTTGCATGATTATTAAGTACTGTTGTCGACCAAAAGCTGAGCATTGTCAACCGGATCCCCCATGCCCGACATCTTGCAAGATATTAGGTATGCCATCTCTCCCGCCAAGCCCTGACCATCACGCCAGTCTCTGTGCGTGACCTAAGGAAAGTACCGTTACCTTTCAGTGAAAGGGACAAGGAATGAGACTCCACCGAAGTTGTGAGGACAGTGACATGAAGGACAGGGACCCTGCAGCTGTTTTAGTTCAATAATGCACAATCAATGAAAATCCATTCAGATAGCATATAGATGTTGATAGACTCCATTGAAGTGTATGGAGGCAGTGATGGGGGATTGAGTTGTAGCCTAAGGAGATTTTATGAGACCAGTTGATGGGTGACTGCGTATGGTCATCTTTTTCAATCCTACTCCTCTGGATTAATCACAGTCCTTACCAGCCACCTTTCCAGACAACTCCATTAAAGTGTATGGAAGCAATGATCTGGGATTGAGTTATATCCTAATGAGATATAATGAGACCAGTTGATTGGTGACTGCATATGGTCATCTTTATTGACCCTACTCCTCTGGATTCATCGGAGTCCTTGTTGAAAGCAAGCCACCTTTCCAGACATGTACATATATAAATGAGGCGTACCCCCTGTATAGGAGGCCAACACTAAAAGGTCTGAGTTTTGTATTCGTCTACTGTTACGTCATAGCAGAGAATTATGGAATTCACAATCAACTTCTACAAACTCACGACATATCCCTCCCCTTTCTCACCGCCTGCACTGTCCCCCTAGAGCAGCATTATAGAGGGTGTGGGTAACACAAGGAGGGACCATACACAACATAACATTACAGATGTGTATCTTTAAGGCATGGGCTGCATTTCACCTCTGAGTTCTAAGGGGAATCATAAACAACTCGAGCTTTCTTTTAGTTTATTTGTCAGATGTCACCAATCCGTGAAAATTCACCAAATTTGACATGCAATTGATCCAGGCAAATCCACACAAACATAACACATTTTGTGAAGTTTCTTAAACGTGTTCTTGCCCAAGAGGATTGCTGAATACAACATGTCTTTTGCATCGTGATTTCTATAGAGGTTGATAAATATTACATTATCGACTGGAACATCTCAAATTTGCGCACATTGAGTTTCAGGTGCACATCTAGGCTTCAACATGAAAGTGTGCACAGCAAAACGAAATGTAAAAATTGGAGCAGCCAAAATCAAGATGTTCCTTTTTTAAGAAAATCAAAATTATTTACATATGCATGTATCGGCAGAAGATGAGCAGCGACAAAACAGAATTAAAATGATACCACAAAACTCGTAAAATCTGCAAGTGAACCCCTGTAAACCGTTCCTGCATCCCACTACATTCCGTACGCACACCCCTAAGTTAGATCGGAACCTCGGTTGAGTACACGCAAACATAAATCCGCCATGCAAACCCACCTCTGTGCTGCGATTCCTACGTGCAAGTGTCTTTACGCCTGCCTTACTATGCCAAGAGACGTGTGGGTGGTTCCATGAATACATGTTGTTTGGCGCAATTGTGGGCGTGCATGGGATTGCCTGCGGGAAGTCCCTCGACCGACTACATTTTTGCATGTTTTTCTCCATTTTCTTTGTTCCACCCGCTTCCCAGCCCTGTGCGCAAGCCATTCCGATGCTCTGAGTGTTGTATCGTGCAAGGCGCTCAATGGCTCGCAGAGACGTGCCAGCCGACGCGAACACCACGCAAGTCCAGGAAAAATCCCACGCATTTGATTCCATGAATTGATGAAAGGGATTTCGTACACTGGCGCACAAGTTCACTATTTTCCGCACAAATAATTCCATGAATCAGGCCCTTGTCTTGGTCCTCAAAAGTTTCATGTTGGTCGGGTCTCATCATAGAATCCAGCACTATGGGAACCCAAGTGATCGTCATAGTGTAGCTTATTTTTTTAATGCTTTGTTTGTGATCTCTAGCCTGGTTTATCTTCAATTGTCATTAGGTGTGTTGCAAAATAATCCAACATTTCTGAAATGTGTTTATGGTATGTTATGTTAATGTAACTTATTAAGCGCACGTTCACTGAAGTATCATGGCGCTATAAGAAGAGAGATGAAATGCTACATTATGTCTTTGCAAAATCTCACACCGAAATCACCTTTCAGAAATGTAACATACTATCATGTGCACACCCTCACACCAAAATCATCTTTCAGAAACGTTACATTGTATCATGTGCACACCCTCACACCAAAATCACCTTTCAGAAATGTTACATGATTGTGTGGCAAGTGTATTCCCGAACGTTCTCAACTTTGGGAAAGACAAACACAATCTGGTACCTTAACCAGTCAGGCCTTGACAACATCGTAGGCCATTGGGCCTACTCAGGTCTTATTGTTCACCCGCTAATGCAACCACCTATGTGGTCTTTTAAAAAAAGCCCATGAGTGTTGGCTACGTGAACATGAGGAACACACACATGTTGCTGTATAATAATGAAAACAATTGCAAATAAAAATACATTATTCCAAAGAAATGTATGAACCAAAGGGAAGATCTTTGTTTCTATGCGTGCTCAATGAGTGTCAAATGTTGAACACACGTGTGGTGGGAAGAGTCCTACTCATCCCCCCCCCCCCTTTTTCCCCATTAGTGAGCCACACATTGGACGGAGGAGTTTGCACTTGTTTCACGTGTGTGTTAGTGCTTTGAAGAGCTAAGGGTGCTGCTAGGTCTGGAAAAGATCTGGGGCTACGCTAATGTTGTTACTGTCAGGGCTAGCTAGCCTTTTGGTTCTAGCCCCTGAGCTTCTATCCGGGGCTACAACCAAAAGACCTGGTGCTATAGGTCCCCCAGAACCCCCTAGCAACGCCTCTGGTCAGAGCCTATGAACAATAGCTTGTTTTGCAAATTGTGATTTCTGGTAGGGGCCACAAGAAATCAACTTGTATTCTTAGGCTTTAACAAAGGCTAGAAACATGTGGAAACTCATTCCACCAAAATCATCTTTTAGAAACGTTACATTAGATCATGTGCACACCTGCACAGCAAAATTACTTTTCAGAAACATTACATTATATCATGTGCACAACCTCACACCAAAATCACCTTTCAGAAACGTTACATTATATCATGTGCACACCATCACACCAAACTCACCTTTCAGAAATTTTACATTATGTCATGTGCACACCCACACACAAAAATCACCTTTCAGAAATGTAACATACTATCATGTGCACACCCTCACACCAAAATCATCTTTCAGAAACGTTACATTGTATCATGTGCACACCCTCACACCAAAATCATCTTTCAGAAACGTTACATTGTATCATGTGCACACCCTCACACCAAAATCATCTTTCAGAAACGTTACATTGTATCATGTGCACACCCTCACACCAAAATCATCTTTCAGAAACGTTACATTGTATCATGTGCACACCCTCACACCAAAATTACCTTTCAAAACTCTTACATTGTATCATGTGCACACCCTCACACCAAAATCAACTCTCAGAAACATTACATAATATCAAGTGCACACCCTCACACCAAAATCACCTTTCAGAAATGTTACATGATTGTGTGGCAAGTGTATTCCCGAACGTTCTCAACTTTGGGAAAGACAAACACAATCTGGTACCTTAACCAGTCAGGCCCTGACAACATCGTAGGCCATTGGGCCTACTCAGGTCTTATTGTTCACCCGCTAAAGCAACCACCTATGTGTCTTTTAAAAAAAGCCCATGAGTGTTGGCTACGTGAACATGAGGAACACACACATGTTGCTGTATAATAATGAAAACAATTGCAAATAAAAATACATTATTCCAAAGAAATGTATGAACCAAAGGGAAGATCTTTGTTTCTATGCGTGCTCAATGAGTGTCAAATGTTGAACACACGTGTGGTGGGAAGAGTCCTACTCATCCTCCCCCCCCTTTTTCCCCATTAGTGAGCCACACATTGTGCCCATTATTTGAGGGTTGCCATCCCTGAATAGTTAATTTTGACTAAAGTTGATAGCCTGTGATGATGAGAACTGTGTTTTGTGAACCCTTATCTCCAAAATACATGTTCACAAATTGTCCATGAGAGAATTTGCAGTTTGTGGACTTCACTGTAGATCCACAGAGTTGCCTGGGCTTAGACCCAAAGGCTGTGTGTCTTGCTTCGATTCCCTGGATCTCTGTTGGCAAAACCCCCTTTTCCCTATCTGCCAAGTCCCCAAGCACCCCATGATTCAATTGAACACCGCCTGAGGCTTGGAAACTTTCTTCTTTCTTCTCTGAACCCTGGGCCCAGATAAAGTGACTGCAGTCCATGGTGCGTTCACACTGTGATCATGTTTAACCTACCAAGTATGCATAAACCTATCCCATCTCTAAAGGGGACTTTACGGATATCTTTTCATCCCGCCCTCCGCCCAAGGTGACGCAATGCCTTCCAGAAAAGAACACCCACCCATTGTTTCACACCTCAATGCCATGCCTTCAAAATCTCCCATAACAAACTGCCAGTCAGAGCAGGATGGATAGCTAACATTCATAAAACAGACCGACTGCCCCTATAGACTTCATCTGAGTCTCATACATTTCCCAACTCAGTAGCCTCACACACTGTCCTGGAGTCTCACTAATTCCCACATCACTTAGCAAATCTACTGTCCTCATCTGCCCCTCCACATTGGCTCATATGACGGAATTTGAGTCTGACATGTTTCCCTATCACTGGTGTTAACATGTCCTGAAAATCCCTAGTTTAAGCAGAAATGATAGGCTGGGAAATCCCAGGCTCAATAAAGAAAATAGTCATGGTAAAATGGCAAAACCTGCTGCATTAACAATCCACATAAGGCAGGACAGCATACAAGCAAATATACTCTTGAGGTCTCAGCATTCTAATGCGAAACAACGGTTTAAAAACTTTAAAAATGTCATCATTGACGTCACATCACAATCTTAGTTACAAAAACCTGCTGGGTACAGAGATTGGTTAAGGGAATAGACTATGTATACATTCTATATGAGTTAGTCTTCTCATTGGCTATACTATATCTGATGGCTCCACCTGGGACCACCTCTAAAGTGATAATAGAGACTAAATGTAATTTTAAAAGTAGTTAATTGGTTAATGCAACATCTACGTGGCAGAATAACATTGAGGGTTTCCATTGGTTGGCCCCTTACTTTCTAAACTTGAACAATTGACAGGTCATCACCACATGAGCCAAAATGGGAGTAGGGGAAGAGAAACTCAGGAACTGCTTCCTTCCAATTAAATAAGATATTATTCTGAGAATATGTGGGGAGACGATGCAGATGTTTATATGTGTCTGTTCTTAATGAATAGACACTGTTTTGGGATTGTGGGTCTCGTGTGAGTGGACCGCATTCAGAATTATTTCGCCCTGCATTTATTAAGATTTTAGCTAATATGACGCAAGCGGTATTACTTTTCTAACCATTAGGGATTTGGACAGTCTATTCATTATGAGGTTTAGCTCATAGTCGGCACCTTGCATTCAAAGGCTGGTTGTTCCTTGATTAATCTGAGCGAAATATGTCTTGTGCCACGGCAATTATTATCTTGTGTTCTTTCCTGAGCTGTCCATGTACTCCCTAATGTCTCTGTAACCTTGGCGAGGCTTGGACCGCTACCGTCTGCACTCTGCACAGATCTGTATTTCAATGGATTAAGCATTTTGAGTCTCATGAAGCCTCAAGGTCTTTATTCATTTTAATGCATGCTATGACTTCCATTTTAACAAAGATGGCTGCTTTCTCTGTTGCATTTCCATGTTAGCAAACTATATACGTATATCGTTTGTGTTGCATTTCAGCTTATACATTGGTCATGTTGTGTTCTTCATGTATGTATGGTTGCAAGCGATATTCTTTGTGTATATATGGACATTTGACCTTAATGTCTGTGTTTCTTCATGGTGGATGCATATCTGCTTTGTGTGTATTGTATGCGCGTGTGTCAGTTTGGAGTGAGTTTGCTTACTTTCGCTATCTGTAGTTACATCAGGCAGATTTCTTCCTGTATCTGTCAGGGAAAAGGGCCGATATGAATTGATTAAAACATTTTCTGCAAAAGTCAAGCAGTTTAAGTCTCACCAATCCCGAGTTTTGACAAATCAATTCACACAAGCATCAGTTGGTGGAAGTCAGCTGATGGTGGTACTTCAGTAATTATGTGTTGCATGGATACTGTTGGATGGCGAAATCTAGGTCAGTCATTAATGCATAGCGTTTCTCGCCTATGTAATATTTGGGTGGAGGAGGGGCCAGAGACGTCATTTGGGGGTTGCCAGAGGTAGCAAGTGCGACCTCTGAGGTCTCCCTTGCGACCTCTGTTGTCTCCCTTACGACCTCTATAAAAAAAATGTTTATTTTTTTTTGCAAAGCAAGCTCCAGCACCATGTGGCTCTTTAATTCTGGAGTGGCTAGCTTTCTTGTTGAGGCCCCTTAGAAAAAGACGAAAAATAAGAACATTAGGGCCACAAGTCTAACACTTTCAGCACTGAACCTAAATAAGAAAGAATAGGAATGCCAAAAAATGTGTCTTTCTGGAATTCTATACAATAATTGCTAGACTCATTAAAGGTTTATTTCAGGCACACTTCAGGGGGTGAGTCACTGATTTAGTCTGTTCTCAAACGCCTCAACTCAGCCTTTCATCCTTTTGAGGTCGATAAATGGGTACCAACACAGGTTGGGTGGCATTGGGTGTATATTTCTTCTATGTAAAGCGCTTAAGCTTAAGTGCTATATAATAACACATCATTTGGTCATGGACGTCTGCTTGCAATCACAGTAATTTGATAATATGGGCCTATACACACTGATCTTAACAATACATATGGCGATCCATTCAGGTATGAAATGTACATCACATTATAGTGATATTGAAACCATATTTTTCATAGTGTACAATGCTATGTGATGCCACTTCCTGTTTTGTCAACGAGTGAAAGGTCGTGTTCCATCGCTTCCCGTGATATCACTTTGGGGAGGGGTCAAATGACATCACTTCCTGTGATGTCATCAGGGGGTCAAGGGTCGTGTGATGTCACTTCCGTTACCCCTGGCATTTTGGTGAAATGACGACCCTGGGAGGGGCCATCGCAATGAATGATGTATTTATCTGCCTGTCAACACTGGCCTTATACACTTCAACTGGGTCTTGCTAATTGCACCATCTTGAAAAAATAAAAGGTTTTCTGAACTCATATGGTCCTGAGTGAAACATGTTGTCAGCTGCAGATGTAATTCAGCTTCTTTTCCCTTTCCTCCTCACTTCGCTGTGCGCCTATTATATCACTGAGCAAGTGAATGGAGCCAGCACTTGAATGCAGCACTGAGCACATTGCAAGTACAGGTGCTCCACGTGACAAGTTATAGAAATGTTGTCCTAGCTGTGACCTTTTCCTGTCTTCTCATTGGGAATCATTGCTGTAAACCAGTGCTGTACAGAAGAAGAGATAGTGGGATCAGTAAGAGCTGCTGATTCATTTGAACAATGAGCACAGGTAATGGACAGTGCTTCCTTTGATTCTGTGCATCAAGGTGGAAGTGGGGGCACAGCGGTGATTCTTGCAGAGATACAGGCAACCTTGCCAGTTTCTTGTCCTTTATACCAATTATAAAGCATCCTTTTTAGTGGTAAATTGCTAAAAACACTTCTGCTTACCAGAATTTGAAAGCAAACTTCATCTAACATTTTTTTAAATGTTCCTATTACTACGGCAGACTACCCTGATGTAGCAAGATACTGTCCAGGCGATAGAATGTCCTGCGTATGAGGATGGTGGGGTTGGCTGACTGCTCATCTTCACTACACTCACATTGGCATATCACGTGATAGGTCACAAGCCATAGGTTCCCTCTACAAGGATTCTTGCGGTTGGGAGAAGGTTACTGGGGAGGCCATATCTTCCCTCCCTGGTTTTGAGAAAGCTTTGTGAAGGAGATGAAATGTGTGTTATCAGGATGCTGAAGGGCAGACTCAAACGTTTAATGAAGAACCAAAGTGGATTTGTGGTTCTTGCTTTTGATGTGCTGTAGCATCTTTCCTACCTAGATCATCTCACGCGATCTTGCAGCCGATTTCAGTTACTCCACTATGTCCATGTCCAGATGGAAAAATTGAGATCAGATTTCCTCGCCCTCTAGTGTCTCATCGGAGTCGATTCTGTCTCCTATATTTTTCATGATTTATGCTGGCAGCGGTTGTGAAACCTAGATAACACCTTCCACCAGTATCCATGCAACACACAATTACTGAAGTACCATTTTCAACTGCCTCCCACCAACTGAGAGCCTTCTTTGATGCTTGTGAGAATTGAGTTGTCAAAACTCTGATGGGCGATACTTAAATGGTTTGACTTTGAAGGAAAGGTTTGAATCAGTTCAAGCCATTCAAGTTTCCATAGAGATGTCTTGCAAGTCAAATTGAGCCAAGTCAACACATTTCCGATTCGGCTCCAATCAGTTTGAATAAATCCAGTCTCCTGTTTTTTATGATTTATGCAGGGAGCTGTTGTGAAACCTAGATAATGCTGTTCTGGAGGTCCTGGGACCCCCATTTCGCTCCTCTGCACCTCTGCTGGCTCTGCTAGGCTCTGCTGGGCTCTCTACACTAAAAAAAATACTCAGACAGCATACCATGAGATGGAGACAGGCTTTGTTCTTGGACATCATGTTTATTCACGCCAGACTGACACACACTCTGCATTGTTGTCAAGTGCAAGAACTCAGCCCCCATGCTGAAGACAGAGCTCTTTTTATACATTGTATGAGAGTGAGAGTCAGCCCCAACCTTTTTTTAATACATCTCAAAGCTCAAGCTCAAAAGCTCTCCATTGGCATTAATCTTACACCTGGCGATTAGTCATTCTCTGCTAACCTTCAATTTGAGATACATTTTGGCACTTGCCACTGGATTTCCTGGTCCAGCAACCCTTATTTGGTCATGCAGCTGTGTTCTTTTGCTAAAAACCCATACACAGCATTGTTAGCTGTCTGGTCCCAGACTATTATCTGATTCTTTAGGGAACATTGGCAAGATTAGGGCTCTGTGGCCTTGAAAGTTTTCGTACAAGAGGCTGACTTATTTCAACACTGTCTGCACAGATGAGCTTCATTAAATACCTTCTATTTTCATTAATGGCAAGCTTTGAATTTAAAGGGGTGGTTAGTATACAAAATAATGAATTATTTTATGTCTGGTCATATTTGAACACTTGGTCATTTTCCATCTGATTTTTTTATAGTATATTTCCATATCCTGCCCTTCTCAATACATCATTCATGATTTAAAACATTTAACACATTTATGACTTCATAAACACAACACAATTTAAAGCATTCATGTTTTAAGCACTATTTGAAGGCCTAGAACACCCCACACAGTTTTATATGCCTAGTTTAAGTGGAGGGGCGGCCCCCACTGCATTCAGTTGTCGTTACCTCCTCTTCAACACCTTCCACCAGTATCCATGCAACACATAATTACTGAAGTACCACTTCAACTGACTCCCACCAACTGAGAGCCTTCTTCGATGCTTGTGAGAATTGAGTTGTCAAAACTTAGGATGGGCGATACTTAAACTGTTTGACTTTTGAAGAAAAGGTTTGAATCAGTTGAAGCCATTCAAGCCTCCATAGAGATGTCTTGCAAGTCAAATCGAGCCAAGCCAACACATTTCCGATTTGGCTCCAATCAGTTTGAATCGATCCTGTCTCCTGTTTTTCATGATTAATGCAGGGAGCTGTTGTGAAACCTAGATAACTCCTTCCACCAGTATCCATCCAACACATCATTAGTGAAGTACCACTTCAACTGACTCCCACCAACGAAGAGTCTTCTTTGATGCTTGTGAGAATTGAGTTGTCAAAACATGGGATGGGCGAGACTTAAACTTCTTGACTTTTGAAGAAAATGTTTGAATCACTGTGAGCCATTCAAGCTTCCATAGAGATGTCTTGCAAGCCAAATCGAGACAAGTCAACACATTTCCGATTCGGCTCAAATCAGTTTGAGCTAATTAAAGTCATAGGTCACAATGACTAAAACTAGGTAAAAAAACATTCAAAATTCTTCTAGATTTTAAGAACAAATCACACAGATTATTTAAAAATAAATTGCATCAAGTGATGAGATGCACTTAAACTTGCATTGCATTCATAAAGATATGCACCCTAAGATGCACTTTGTCACCCGCTTTGCACATTTGCACAAATTAGGAGGTGTTTATGCACATTTCAAAATGTGCTCCTAAGCCACAAACTGAGTGCTATGTGAAATACACAGAAAATAGTCACTTTCCCTTGCATCGATTTGGCAAAGGCAGGCACAGGGGAACACGCAATACATGTCAGGGTTATTGATGACCCTGTAATACATTTTCTTTGAAATGGCAAAGCAATGGTATGAACCGCTGCTCTTCCACTCGCATTTCTATCTAAAAGAGATAAACATATTTTTTGTTTCAACATTTCACATACGCTGGCACCTTAATGGCCTGTCAGTGTGCAATGGGCTCGCTGTACACCTGTGAGTGCTGGGCGATTGCCATACATTAGTGTTGGACGTGCACTCCTGAAACTGATGTTTGCATGAGGGCTGGCCAGCACATCCTATGTGCTGGTGCACCCCTCGCCCCCTTGAAATGCACACATCACCTTTGTGGTGAGGTGAACCCGAATAAGGTGTGCAAGCACATCTCATCACTTGTGCACAAAAAAGTGTCCCTATTTTCAAAGGGCGTCTGAATGCGAGCATCACCGATGCAGACATTCAGATACCATTTGTCACAACCTTTCAGCCTTTGCCCAGATAAAGGGACATGTCTGTGCATTCCAAAGTGCATCCCAAACCCACCAACAGAATGCTCGTTCAAATGTGCACAAAAAGTGACATTCCCCTGCACCTGATTGGAATAGAAACAAGGGAATGTGCAATGCATGACAGGGTCATTGCCGGCTCTCTCGTGCATGTTCTTTTAAATGGAAGAACAGTGGTAGAAACAGCTGCTGTCCTACTTGCATTTCTATCCCTCAATGCATTTCACAATGTTTCTATCCCTCAATGCATTTCACAATGATGATCCGTTTCAGGACGCAGGAGCGCACTCCAGATACTAGTGTATGCAAGGGTTCTGGGCAGCCCTTCGTTTGCACTGCCCCAGAATCCCCCTTGAAATGTGAAGGTCAACTTTGATGATAAGGTGATCTACACGTTGATAAAATGAACGCAAATGAAAGAGGACATCCTCTGCACTTTTTTCATTTGCTTTCATGTTTATGTCCCTAGAGTAGCATGTCCTTAGGCACAGGTGATACGGAATTATAGGTTACTGGTCCAATATCCTAGAATTCATTATTTCCAAAGAGCTGTATTCGAGCCATAGAGCCAAGCAAACCATCAAATCCTCGTATCGATACAAATGGCTCGAATTCTGGTTCAAATGGTTTGAACTTGGAGCCAAGTTGAGCACCCGAGCTTGCATCTTTTTTGCGCCCTTTCGCCCATCTGTAGTCAGGATATTCCACACCGGCCTGAGCTCAAAGCCGCAATTAGCCCGACATATTCATATGTTCCTGCCTCGAATGAGATCGTAAACTCCATGAAATTAATGATCACATAACATTTGTCTTTTCCTTCCACAAATTTGCAGGATTAAGATCATACCGAATGCAATGAGAAAATCAAAACTATTCACATTTCTTTTAATCAGCAACATGTTCTCTCACCGAATCATACACAGAATGCACCATCCATTTCAGTACGTTTATGAAATGTTAGGTTGCGTTTTAAGCGTGGATTCAAAAGATAAAAGGTGAGAAAACACAATGAAGCCGTTAATGACAGCAAGGCAGTATTTCAACTCAATAAGCACCTAACATAAGAGGAATATGTCCTGTAAATAAAGCAATGCTGTTAATTAATTGCACTGATTGGCAATACTTGGCACAGCCTGGCTTGTTTGTTTGCAATGGCTGTTGAGAGAATTATCTATTTATAGGATTCACCCTTATGTGCCTGATATGCTTAATTAGCTTGGCTCGGTAATATATAACCATGGTTTCATATTGCTTTTCATGCTGGCTTCCTCCCATGGACAAGTGCTGCAATTCTAGGGCTTACTACCAAACTCAACGGCATTCAATGTTGACCTCAAAAATCATGAAAGGTTGACTCTAGCCGGCAGGTATTCCATTCTTACTACAGTTGCCAGTTTCACACGTTTCACCACCTGGTGCATAACTCAATGAGCTATCTTACAGACAAAAGGGGCTTCTAGGCCCTCATTGTAAGTGTTCCAGTCTGGAAAAAATACACAAACAAATGCTTGAAATTCCAACTCTGGCATTTCTTCCGGACCTGCACACTTCAAGTTTGCCAGGGCGGTCCACGGATTTCCGAGTAGGCCTGACCTGCCAGTAGATCAGGCCCCTACTGGTATTACCGGTGCCAGTGATTCAGGCAATCCCATCCCATGGAGTGCTACACGACTCCATGGAAGTGGAAACTTACTGGCTCTCCGCTGCCTGTAATATCCGATTGATACAGCGATATTGGGTGGCGGAGACGGTAAGGCAGGGTTGCCGGTATACAGCCACAATTACCAGTGGGATACCGGCAACCCTGCAATGAGGGCCCTTGAGGCATTAGCTTCAGAAAACAACATCTATGCTTCCTCTACTATTCTTTCTTGCAATTCAACTGGTCTTTTAGAACACAAAGATATACAGTGTTGGTTTGAAAAGGAAACATTTACTTAGGTTTTAAAAAAAAGAATGTATGCATAGCATCCCTCAGGAAAGGTCATTAGAAAAACAGCAAACTTGAAAGGTCATTGGTAAAGAAATCAAAGACACAGCCAACCTCAAATATTATTTAAAAAAGGACAGCCCCTTTAACCCTCAAAGGATTCATATTTATACATTTAGTCGCCCCTACTATGTCATCAGGAAAGGAGCCTACAGTAACTCCTAACATTTTCAATGTCCTACCCTTCAAATTGATCTTACTCCAAAAATACAGATTTCCTAAAATGATCTTATCAAGGTCTCCACTTAGTGTAATGAAACTCTCCATCACAAACGTTGCTCTGTTGAGACCTTTTGGAAATAATTAATACCACCATCAACCAAAAAGTAACTCTGGCTCCTTGTTCTCAAGGTGTTTTCTGGATTACATTTAAGAAATTAGCATTTCATTACTGTGTGTGGACTAAAAATGAATAATCTTTAATAGTGATTTTGCCCTAAGGCTAAACTTTTGTTAATCCAATCAACTTAAGCCTGTTCGATAAAAACACTTACAGGCCGATTCATGGAATTAATGTGCGCCGAAAGTTCCGGCGCAGAGGTGCCAAAAAGTGCGAATCGCAATGCAAGTGCGAAAATCCCAGGGAAACCAGCGCACATCGATTCATGGAAGTCCGTGCGCGAGAAAAATATTGGATGTGCGCTGAAAAAGTGCGCGGCACACGCCGGCGCACAGGTCATCCAACGGCGTGCGCCACGGCCACAGCGAAATCGCACATAGCGCGGTGCACATAACAAAAGTATGCGTAACACGGGGCGTAACACTCGGAATGGGGAACAACGCGTGAAAATATGGGCGTCACGGGGAAGTACAGGAGGCAAGTGCGCGGAACGCCCACACACTCGCCTACAACTCGTATTCATGGAATCGAATAGGGCAAACCAGCGCACGGGCAAAGACGCGCACAGGGCCAAACAAGTCCGCCACAAGAAAGCAGGCGGTAGCGTCCCTGCACCTGAAATAAACGTGCGCCAAAATGTGCGCTAAAAAGCACCTATATACAGCTATGATGAATGATCCATACTGTGGCCCTCTAGGACAAATGAGGTGCAAAGGGGTGCGTGACAAACACGGACACCCGCTGTGTGAAAAATAGTGTGTGCGTGTATTTCGGGGTGCGCAGGAAGTTCCACATGCGATTGTCCTTGGTACGTGTATTCTGGGATGCCTGTGAAGTTTCACACGCGATTTCAGCAGGGTATGTGTATTCCGGGGTTCGCGTGAACTTCCACACGCGACATCAGCAGGATACGTGCATTACGGGGTTCGTGTGAACTTCCACACGCGATATCAGCAGGGTACTTGTATTTCGGGGTGCGCGTGAAGTTCCACACGCGATTTCAGCAGGGTATGTGCACTTCGGGTGCGCGGGAAGTTCCACACGCGAATCCAGCAGCCTACGTGTATTTCGGGGGTTCCGGGGAGTACTACACGTGAATTGGCCATGTGGGTCTTCCCAGGTGTTCCCTCTACACCCTCCACGGCCCCTGCAGGCAGCCCACACCACAGGGGACTACCCTGCACCCCTGCACATGTCCCGCATGCAGCCCATCCACCATGGCCATGCCCCCCGGCCAACCCACATGTCACCTTGCACTACTGCCCACCAACGCATGTCTCCCAGCACCCCCACCCCCAGCAGTCAGGGGCACCCTCCACCAGGCCCCCACTCATGTCCAACTCATGTCTCCCTGCTCCCCCACCCCCCAGCATTCAGGGTCACCCTCCACCAGGCCCCCACTCATGTATCCCAGCACCCCCACCCCCCAGAATCCAGGGGCACCCTCCACCAGGCCCCCACTCATGTCTCCGAGCACCCCCACCCCCCAGCATCCAGGGGCACCCTCCACCAGGCCCCCACTCATGTCTCCCAGCACCCCCACCCCCCAGCATCCAGGGGCACCCTCCAGCAGGCCCCCACTCATGTCTCCCAGCACCCCCACCACCCAGCATCCAGGGGCACCCTCCACCAGGCCCCCACTCATGTCCCCCTGCACCCCCACCCCCAGCATCCAGGGCCACCTGCCAGCAGGCCCCCACTCATGTCCAACTCATGTCTCCCTGCACCCCCACCCCCCAACAGTCAGGGTCACCCTCCAGCAGGCACCCACTCATGTCTCCCAGCACCCACACCCCCCTGCATCCAGGGGCACCCTCCACCAGGCCCCCACTCAGTCCAACTCATGTCCCCCTGCACCCCCACCCCCAGCATCCAGGGGCACCCTCCACCAGGCCCCCACTCATGTCCCCCTGCACCCCCACCCCTAGCATCCAGGGGCACCCTCCACCAGGCCCCCACTCATGTCCCCCTGCACCCCCACCCCCCAGCATACAGGGGCACCCTCCACCAGGCCCCCACTCATATCCAACTCATGTCTCCCTGCACCCCCACCCCCCAGCATTCAGGGGCACCCTCCACCAGGCCCCCACTCATGTATCCCAGCACCCGCACCCCCCAGAATCCAGGGGCACCCTCCACCAGGCCCCCACTCATGTCTCCGAGCACCCCCACCCCCCAGCATCCAGGGGCACCCTCCACCAGGCCCCCACTCATGTCTCCCAGCACCCCCACCCCCCAGCATCCAGGGGCACCCTCCAGCAGGCCCCCACTCATGTCCCCCAGCACCCGCACCCCCCAGCATCCAGGGGCACCCTCCACCAGGCCCCCACTCATGTCCCCCTGCACCCCCACCCCCAGCATCCAGGGCCACCTGCCAGCAGGCCCCCACTCATGTCCAACTCATGTCTCCCTGAACCCCCACCCCCCAACAGTCAGGGTCACCCTGCAGCAGGCACCCACTCATGTCTCCCAGCACCCACACCCCCCTGCATCCAGGGGCACCCTCCACCAGGCCCCCACTCAGTCCAACTCATGTCCCCCTGCACCCCCACCCCCAGCATCCAGGGGCACCCTCCACCAGGCCCCCACTCATGTCCCCCTGCACCCCCACCCCCCAGCATCCAGGGGCACCCTCCACCAGGCCCCCACTCATGTCCCCCTGCGCCCCCACCCCCCAGCATACAGGGGCACCCTCCACCAGGCCCCCACTCATGTCCAACTCATGTCTCCCTGCACCCCCACCCCCCAGCAGTCAGGGGCACCCTCCACCAGGCCCCCACTCATATCCCCCTGCACCCCCACCCCCCAGCATCCACGGGCACCTGCCAGCAGGCCCTCACTCATGTCCAACTCATGTCCCCCTGCACCCCCACCCCCCAGCAGTCAGGGGCACCCTCCACCAGGCCCCCACTCATGTATCCCAGCACCCCCACCCCCCAGCAGTGCGATCAGCCTGGGTACGTGTATTTCAGGGGTGCGCGGGTAGTTTTACACACGATTACAGCAGGGTACGTGTATTACGGGTTCGCGTGAACTTCCACATGTGATATCAGCAGGGTGCGTGTATTACGGGGTTCGCGTGAACTTCCACATGCGACATCAGCAGGGTACGTGTATTACGGGGTTCGCATGAACTTCCACACGCGATATCAGCAGGGTACGTGTATTTCGGGGTGTACGTGAAGTTCCACACGCGATTTCAGCGGGGTACGTGCACTTCGGGTGCGTGGGAAGTTCCACATGTGAATCCAGCAGCCTACGTGTATTTCGGGGGTGCCGGGGAGTACTACACGTGAATTGGCCGTGTGGGTCCTCCCAGGTGTTCCCTCTACACCCTCCACGGCCCCTGCAGGCTGCCCACACCACAGGGGACTACCCTGCACCCCTGCACATGTCCCGCAGGCAGCCCATCCACCATGGCCATGCCCCCCAGCCAACCCACATGTCACCTTGCACAACTGCCCACCAACAGTCAGGGGCACCCTCCACCAGGCCCCCACTCATGTCCAACTCATGTCTCCCTGCACCCCCACCCCCCAGCAGTCAGGGGCACCCTCCACCAGGCCCCCACTCATGTCCCCCTGCACCCCCACCCCCCAGCAGTCAGGGGCACCCTCCACCAGGCCCCCACTCATGTCCCCCTGCACCCCCAAACCCAGCATCCAGGGGCACCTGCCAGCAGGCCCCCAATCATGTCCAACTCATGTCCCCCTGCACCCCCAACCCCCAGCAGTCAGGGGCACCCTCCAGCAGGCCCCCACTCATGTCTCCCAGCACCCCCACCCCCTAGCAGTGCGATTGGCCTGGGTACGTGTATTTCAGGGGTGCGCGGGTAGTTTTACACGCGATTACAGCAGGGTACGTGTATTACGGGTTCGCGTGAACTTCCACATGCGATATCAGCAGGGTACGTGTATTACGGGGTTCGCGTGAACTTCCACACGCGATATCAGCAGGGTATGTGTATTTCGGGGTGCGCGTGAAGTTCCACACGCGATTTTAGCAGGATACGTGCAATTCTGGTGCGTGGGAAGTTCCACACGCGAATCCAGCAGCCTACGTGTATTTTGGGGGTGCCGGGGAGTACTACACGTGAATTGGCCGTGTGGGTCCTCCCAGGTGTTCCCTCTACACCCTCCATGGCCCCTGCAGGGAGCCCACACCACAGGGGACTACCCTGCACCCCTGCACATGTCCCGCAGGCAGCCCATCCACCATGGCCATGCCCCCCAGCCAACCCACATGTCACCTTGCACTACTGCCCACCAACGCATGTCTCCCAGCACCCCCACCCCCCAGCATCCAGGGGCACCCTCCACCAGGCCCCCACTCATGTCTCCCAGCACCCCCACCCCACAGCATCCAGGGGCACCCTCCACCAGGCCCCCACTCATGTCTCCCAGCACCCCCACCCCCCAGCATCCAGGGGCACCCTCCACCAGGCCCCCACTCATGTCTCCCAGCACCCCCACTCACCAGCATCCAGGGGCACCCTCCAACAGGCCCCCACTCATGTCTCCCAGCACCCCCACCCCCCAGCATCCAGGAGCACCCTCCACCAGGCCCCCACTCATGTCCCCCTGCACCCCCACCCCCCAGCATCCAGGGGCACCTGCCAGCAGGCCCCCACTCATGTCCAACTCATGTCTCTCTGCATCCCCACCCCCCAGCAGTCAGGAGCACCCTCCACCAGGGCCCCACTCATGTCCCCCTGCACCCCCACACCCCAGCTGTCAGGGGCACCCTCCACCAGGCCCCCACTCATGTCTCCCAGCACCCCCACCCCCCAGCAGTGCGATTGGCCTGGGTACGTGTATTTCAGGGGTGCGCAGGTAGTTTTACACGCGATTACAGCAGGGTACATGTATTACGGGTTCGCGTGAACTTCCACACCCGATATCAGCAGGGTACGTGTATTCCTGGGGTGGGCGGGAAGATTTACACGCGACTGGGCCTGAGAGAGCGTCTTACGTGTATTCCTGGGGTGGGCGGGAAGATTTACATACTCGCCTACAACGCGCCAAAAAAGATGGTCCAATCCGGAAACACGTACGCCAGCATGAAGCAGGCACACGTCGACTCGCAGGAAGCAGGCGTACGTTGACCGGCGCAGCATAAAAGTGTGCGCAAACAACAAACAAGCTCAGACGCCAGGATGAATATACCGTTCCTAGCAGCAGTGGCCGTGGGATACCGCAGGAGGAGGAGAAGGATAGTCAGGGCCAGAATCTTTACACCCAGAACCAGCCTTTTTGGTATGCCTGATGACCAGGTGTATGGGAGGTACATGTTTCCACCTCACATAATACTCGACCTGGTCAGTGATTGGGAGGATGACCTCACATGACCCACCCTGTGCTCCCAAGCACTCAGCCCCCTGGAGAAGGTCCTCAATGTACTGCACTTCTTGGCTACCGGATCATTTCAGCGGAAAAGTGCCATAGTGGGGGGGGGGTGTCACAGGCCACGCATTCACGGTGCCTACACCAGGTGTTGACCATTATCACTGCACGCCCATCAGTCCGCAGGCACATATACCTGCCCAGAACACCTGCAGAAAG
This sequence comes from Ambystoma mexicanum, assembly GCF_040938575.1. Taxonomy (NCBI): domain Eukaryota; kingdom Metazoa; phylum Chordata; class Amphibia; order Caudata; family Ambystomatidae; genus Ambystoma; species Ambystoma mexicanum. The sequence continues at coordinate 599,023,642 of NC_090922.1, read as the reverse complement.
GCAGGCTGTCATCCAGGATTTCTACGGGGTGGCACAATTCCCCAAAGTGCTAGGTGCCATTTATTGCACCCATGTGGCTCTACGTCCCCCCAGGTCATCTGAGCACATCTATAGAAACTGCAAGCACTGGCATTCCATCAACGTCCAGGTAGTATGTGATGCCGAGGGAATCATCACCTCAGTATATGCCAACTATCCAGGGTCCACCCACAACAGCTTCATTTACAGGATGTCAACCATAAACCGGGACATGGAAGCTGGGCAGCATGGCGATGCATGGCTGCTTGGTGAGTATAAATGCCACAGCACACGCATGCATGTCAAATACAGAGTAATGTCACTACCCCACTAATGATACCCATCACCACCTCCCCAGGGGACAGTGCCTACCCTCTGAGCACCCACATGATGACGCCAATTCGGAACCCCATCACGCCTCCCGAGGTAAGATACAACACAGCCCATATTGCAACCCGGGGCATAGTGGAGCGCACATTTGGAGTGCTCAAGTCACGCTTTCGCTCCCTTGACCGTTCTGGCGGGCAGCTGTTATACGCTCCCCCAGTAGTGTGCAGGATCACAGTGGCAGCATGTGTCCTGCACAATGTTGCAACACGCCGGGGCCTGGCTGTGGACATACATGGTGGTGCCCCCACATCCCCAACTACATGCACGCCCGCTGCGCATGGAAGGGGAAAAAGTACGGGGTGAGGCAGCCTGTACGCAGCTGGTGGCTAATTACTTCACATAGAAATCACACCCCTGTGGAGTGCACACAGCCCTGGCACATACCATCTGACAATCAATGATGACTCAATCTGACAATTATGATTAATGAAGGAACAGTCAACTGTCAGAACCATAGCAGCCTGAGATTGTTCACCTGGAAGTGTCACAATGTGTGCATCCCTACCTACGCAAACACCACCAACGCAGTGTCATCAAAAGACACACTTATATGCAGCAAAAATGAACACCCACTTGCAAAATAAAACATGAGAACAGTGCCATGTCACCCAACCCCTCCCCGGCACCGCCACACAACACACCATGGCATGTCATGCTATGTGAGAGCAAACAAAGTAATCCCCACAACATGACACAAGTGTCACAAAGTACAGTGTCCCTAATGGAAACTGGCCACACATGAAATGCTCACAGTAATGCAGGACCAACAACACTCATTACCAAATGTTTTGCAATAATACAAATCACCTACACAACCTCAAACCTACCATAAACATGACAGTACGGATTAAAAAAATTGGTAGTCTCACTACCTGATAATGCCAGCACTTCGACCACTTCCAACTGTACAGTGTTAGCGGCACGCAAAAGTGTAGGTGCACTGCTTACAACATGGACTCCATTTCCAAAGTAGACCGCCTTGTGAAGACATGAGGAATGGACCTGCAAATTAGGAGGATGAGATGGATGCAGAGGCACATATCAATACACCATGCAGTGTACAATACAACAACAATATGCACTAGGAATGTATACACAGTATTGACTACAGATTGCCCACACATCAAATGGGAGTCCAACGTCACTGTGTAAGTCAATGTCACTTGGGCACACCCTTTGCAAGCCCATGGAAACGGGAAGCAGGAGGGGTGTGTGTCACACAAACCCAAGCATCTAACCCAAATTCAGGACAAGCCTGCATGTGCCCAGCCACAATACAGTGTATGCCCACGGGAGACACACAAGGCAACACACTGTAAAAAAAATCAAAAATCAAAAATCAAAAATGGCCACGTATGGTGAGAGGGGCTTGGGGAGGTGACCCAGGAGGTCCGAGGACAGGGTGCACACCAAAACCCACCTGTGTGGATTCTGGGAAAAAAAAAACACCTCCATGGGCTCATGGCCTGCACGGCTACCCTATTGTGAGAGAATCACTGCTGTTGCTCTCCTCCCCCTCTGCAGCTGCATCAGGAGGTGGTGGTACTATGGGAGGCAGCCCACGCAAAGCCCTAGTCTGGTCCTTCATGGCAGCAAGCATGCGGGTGTGGAAGGTCTGGTTCTGGAGGATAATCGTGCGGAGGTCCCCATGCAACAACTCACGGGATGCCCGAACCTCCTCCCGAGTTGCCTGCATCTCAGCTGAGAGCGTACATGTGAGCCGCTCCAGCTGCTGTTCTGTCCTCGTGCCAGTTGAAGCCTCAAGCTCAACAAGAGTCACCCTGAGCTGACGGAGTTCCACCCTCAGGGCTTCCCTGTGGCCCTGGGACTCAATAGAAATGGCTTCCCGCAGAGTCTCCAGTGCCGCCCGTCTGTCCCTGTTGGACGCCAACATGTCCTCCCTGTGTGACTGGAAAATGGAGTCTGCTGCCTGCTGTAGTTGTTCCATCAGCCTTTCTTGGGGGACAATGGAAGTGGCCACCCTATCCATGGCCTGAGCCTCATCTCAGATGATGCTGCCTGTTGGTTTGCCATACCGTATATGGATTGCTCCCATGCGGTATTGCCAGGTGGCGTACGGCCACCGCGTCGGCGGGCACCACACTTGTCTGGGGCAAGGCAAACTGTGCCTTGCTGTGCCGGCACTGCCTGAGGCTGCAGGACTGCATTCCCCCTCTGATCTGCTGGCCCAGGAACAGGATCAGATGTTGCGGAGTCTGACCCTGCATCCGTAACCACCAAAGGCGGACCTACCAACACTGACATCCCCATTGAGGGTTCTACCCCTGGTGCAGGTGGGTTGGACAGTACAGAATCCCTCCCAGAAACACTTACCTGCGATGGCACATAGGTCTCATCATCCGAATCGACACCTCAATAGAGCTTGGGGGAGGTGCACCCAGAGACACCCCTTGAGGGAATGGTCTGCAGCAGTTGTGGGTTCTCACCCACCACCACACCACGTCCCTCACTGGTGTCCGGTCGGGCCTGAGAACCCTCCTGGGTCTGCACCATCTCCACAACCCCAGCAGTATCAAGTGCGTCATCCCCTGCAAAGACATGAAAGAAAAGAAATGGGAACAGGCATTAGCACCATGGCACACAATTAGGGCTGAGAAGCAACAGAACCAGTACTTCATTGACACATGTCCCACATGACTATAACCCTCCCATGCATGCACCGTCACTGCGTATGAAGGGGAGGCAAATGGCACACATTGATGACACCAAGATGGAAGACCAACACATTTGCTGCATGCTGCCCAGCAGTGTCATCACACATTGGCCTGTGATTGGCATGTCCAATACACATACATGACACATACCATCACACAGATGGCATGTACCATAGCCATGTCACACATGTGACAATAGGACTGAGAAATGCCTAGTGAAAGTGGTGGAATGCAAACAATCAGCCTGAATGAACACAGAATAATACGCAACAATGTTGTGGCAAGATGACACTTCAAGGGCAACTGGCGTGAGGTTGGGCTAAATGTCTACTGTTGCCAGAAGGGATACTGCAATACCCAAATCCTGGTGCGCAGAATGTATTGGATGAAGCACATGGGTGACCCAAACCACTCAGGCACACACACCCTCACCTGGCACTCAATCAGAAGCCCTCACACACACACACACCATGCACATGGATGTCACACACATGCATGTGCACTCACCGGACAATGCCTCGTAATCTGGCATGTCTCCCACGCCTTGGATCTGTCCCTCCGTGACGTAGGTCCCAGCAACATACTCATGTGGAGTGAGTTCAATGTCCTCTGCTGGAGACCCACCTCCAGTCACTAGAGTAGCGGCATGACTTGAGGCCAGCTTTTTATTTGCCCTGCGCTTCAGGTCATTCCAGCGCTTGTAGCAATCATTAGCTGTGCGCCTCACGAATCCAAGGGCACTTATTAGGTCCGCGCTGGTCTGCCAGTGTGCCAGACGTTGTGCAGGTGTGGTCTTGCATCCTGCAGTAATCACCATTTCGCTGTCATGTGCGGACACATACTCCACAAGTGCATCAAGTTCGGCCTGATTGAAGCTGGGCTTCCTTGGCGGGCCAAACTGTGTAGCCGTGTCTGGGGCATCAGCCTGTACTGGATGAGCACTCTTCCTCTTCCGCTTGGAAGGTGGTGGGGATCCTGAGTGTCCTACGCCGCTCTGGACACTAGGGGCAGGAGCCCCAGTGGACTGTGGACTAGGAGTGTGGGAATGAACACTCACCATGGGACTTGGTGCAGGTATTAGCTGAAGTGTGATGTAGTCAGGGGGAACGTCAGCAGGATGGACTGGGACCGACACTGTCCTGGCTGGGAGACTCAGAGCTGGGGTGGATGGAGCCGCAGCTGCCCCTGCAGCCTCCCCACCCTGCCTACTCGGGGCAGCAGATGACATAACTGCCCCTGATCCACGTGGCCTGGTGACACCAACGTGCACCGCCACACGTGGCCTAGACCTGCTGACCTGGAAGTCAGCCATGGAGTCACCCTGTGCCAGGTCTGGTGCCACACTGGGCTGGTCCAACAAGGGCTGAACAGGGATGGTGTCAGCCACGTTACCCTCAACCGGGGGGGGGGGGCATGGGTGTCCCTGACTGGTCACCCACACATGGGGGGCTAGGGGCACCTTGCAAGTCCCGGCCACATCCCCTACCGTATCCACCACGCCCACCTCTTGAGGCTCGGCCACCTTTGCCACCCTTACCGCGTGCTCGCCTCCTAACCATGGTACTGATGTTGTTGTGCGTATGGGAGTTGCAGTAAACTATTTTCCTGGGCAATTGGGGGTCAAAGGGGTAGGGTACTAGATGGAATTCGTACCATAGTGCTCTAGCAAGGCTGTATGTGACCCCTGGGGGAAGATGACGGGTCACGCAACGCACAGGCACCCCAAAAAAGGGAGATAATGTGCACGCAACCCCTCCTAGACCACATGCGTGGAAAAATAAACCTGCACTACGCTGTGGCACCCAGAAACACAAACATGAACGTATACGTGTCACACGCAGCCTAGAATGACCTCTGAAGGGGTATGCGACACACGGGGCAAGCACAGATGTTAAATACGTGCGCGACTCACCGTCTGCCTGGAAAAATAGCGTGAAAAAGAGGCGCGTGTGCGCGTTGGCAACACCCCCACCAAAAGAAGAATTGTACGCTGTCTGAGGAGACAGGACAACAGAAGAAGTGAACGCTGTTTGAGGAAACAGGCCCAGGAAAAAGACAAAAAGAGAAAAAGCTGTCAGAGGTAACAGGGAGTACGAACTTGGAACGCTGTGAAGTAAATCGCGTGTGAACCGACAATAAGTACAGATTTCACCCACTCGCTCTCCACGAAAAGCACGTACAAGGAAATGGCGTTCTACACGTACCTTTTAAACATGCCCACACGTCCAGCGTCACTTCCGCATGTACGCGCTAAGGCCCTATCCTCCAATTACACAAGCTGACACTCTGACGTGCAGTCATTGGACGTGTAACATGCACCCGTGTACAGGGAAACGCCCGCGCACGCACGTCACAGACGCGCATACGCGCTGAAGCCCTTTCCACCAATTACACGCTATGACACTCTGACGTGCTTATTTTTTCTACGCGCCATGGAAAACGCACGTGCGCGTAACGTCATAGACGCACCTACATGCTGGGGGCCTTTGGGCCAATGAATTCGCGTACGTGTGCTGACGCGCTTACGCGCTAAGGCCCTTTCCTCGAATTACACGCAGACGTGCTGGATTTTCACGTGCCAAATCACTCCGTATCAAGCTGGCCACGCGTAAGCACACGGAAGACCACGCTCCTGCCCAGAAGGCCGAATTACTGCCCTCCAGAACCCCGAGCACGCTCCCACTTGCCATCTGCTGCTGCCTGATTGCCTGCTGCCCACGTGCCCTGCCATTTGCTGCCTGCACATCAGCCAGGGGTGCTGTTGCTGTGACCACTTCTGCTGGAACCGAAGACTCCCGACTGGGATTCCATCGCTCCACAGACCAGCCCCAGGACCCAGTTGCCCACCCACTCCTGCCTCTGGGGTTGTCATGTCGGGCACTGCAACATGGGGCACCACTGGCAACCCCCCGGCCAGAGAGGCAGAGGGGCACCCACTTCACTGCCACCGAAGTTGGTGTCCTGGTGGAGCAAGTCCTGGGGCAATATGATGCCCTCTTCGGACGTTTGCGCGCCAACAAGGAAGGACGGACTCGGATCTGGACGGACATCGTGACTGCCATCAACGTGGAGGGGGTGGCAGTCCGACTATTCCATCATGTCAAGAAGCGCTGGGAGGACTTCAGGTCCAGGACCCTCAACAAGGCCCGGCGCCTCTTGAAGACAGCGGATGCTAAGGGCCACTTATCGGAAGATCAGATGAGGGTCCTGGAACGCATATCCCCAGCGCTCCACGTCCAGGTCCTTGAGAGGCAGACCCGTCTGTAGTTGAGCGGTAAGTGTACATGCATCCTGATTGTAAGCTGTGCGTGTGGTGGTGTGCCAGTAGTGTGCAGGTTGGGGCCAAGTATGGGGGGTGGGTGTACAGGGTCGTGAGGCTAACACATGCGAGGGCTCTCATGTGTGAGACATGGATGGTGCTTGTGTGTGTAGGCTTGCATGCCAAATGCAGATGTGTGGGCACACATGTTTGAATGAATGTGTATGTAAGTAGGCATGTTCGTGATGTCACACATGGATGTTGGTTTCAGCTGCATGTATCTGCACTGTGTACATGTGCATGTGTGTGTATTTGACAAGGGGGCAACAGTGATGCAACATGGATGCATGTGACACCGGGATGTGGAAGACTGATTGGCAGATGTGACATGGATGCCGATCTCAACACTGCAACAGTTGGCAGAGGTGTACACATGCATGCAAGTGTGGTGGTGTGTGTGCATGTGTAATGCACTCCCTGTGTTACATGTGATGTCTGGCTCACCTTTGCCTGCTCATGCTGTTGTATGTGTATGGATGGTGCTGGCTGTTGCGATATGGCTGTGGTGTGGCTCATGTGTGCGAGTTGAAATGACATGTGTGTTGGCGATTGAGATGCCAGGTCTGAGGTTTGCCAATGCCACTCATGTACAACTGTCATGTGTGTATGTGTCCATTGTACAGTGCCCTGATGCCTGTGTTTTATTTCTCCCTGTCTGCAGCGTCAACTGATGAAGAGGGCGGAGAAGGTGCTGTGGAGCACAGCGGCAGGGATCGCACCGCCATGCAAAGAGACGCAAGGCCCGGCTCCCCTCCCAGGATGTCATCTCGTCGGGGAGTGAGGAGTCCGGTGCCGCGTCCCAGGCCGCAGCTGCCGGAGGGAGGTCCAAGAGGCGGAGATCGGAGTTGGACTCCTCGGCAGCAGAAGGGGCAGCTGGGGCCCCACAGGGCCCAACGGGGGAAGATGGCACAGAGTCATCCAGGTTGGTGAGGGGTTTGGTGGAGGAGGAGGCCGTGCAAGCAACAGAGACGGGGTCTGGAGGTGGGGATTCCACTGGTGCTAGTGGTGCAGTGCAGGACCTGGGACAGGAGGCAGCACAGGCCGCCGCGGAGGTGCCTGTGTGCAATCCTGTCCCTGATCCTGTCACTGCATCATCTTGCACCAGCAGGGATGCCTACGTCCAGACCCGTTTTCAGGCAGGGGACGAGTTTACAACAACTGGCCTTCCTCTGCCTGCGGATGTGGCTATCCAGGTACGGGTTTAGCCTGTCCTGACTGGTGTGGCGTTGCGTCAACGGGCCATGCGAGGTGACCTGCAGTCTTTTCATGAGGAGACTGCAAGTCATCTTGAATGGCTCGTTGACCGCGTCGGCCTACTGGGACAGGTCACCCAGGCCGGATTCCTCTGTTTGCTGGAGCTTGTTCCGACCCCCTCCTCAACTGAACACCCTATGTGCCAGTCGTCCTCCGTGCCATCTTTCCACCCATTTATCACCTGGGTGCCCTGTGGAGCTGCCTCTGACGGTGCTGCCAGGCTGGTGGAGGACACATCCCTGCCACAGTCGGGAGTCGGAAGTCCAGCAGGGGTGGCCACATCAACGACTGCACCCCGGCTGGTGGAGGATCTGCAGGCAGCAGCAGCCAGGGCACGGGCACAAGCACAGCAGCACCAGCAACGAGGTGGGAGCCATGATGGCTCGGGGCCTTCGACATCGGAGGGGCAGGCATCGGCCGGAGGGCAGGAAGACCCAGGACGGGAAGTGTCTTCCGTGTGGCAGCGGTTGGGCCATGCCATAGATGCGGAGCGGCAGCGGGTGGAAGAGGCACGGCTAATGATGGTCAGGGCGGAGAACTTCATGCGGCGGGCCCTGAGGTGGGCCGAGTGCCTCGAGGCAAACCGCAGGGAGTTGGAGGAGAACATGTCGTCATCCCTGCGGACCCTCGGGGCCATGGAAGAGGACCGCCTCCTGGACATTGAGCAGGAGTTCGATGATGCCCTGGCCCAGAACATCCAGAAGTGAGCCGTCAGACTAGCCTGCTGCCCTTGTAAATAGTTATTTAGTGTTAAGTTTCCTTTCGGTTTTGTTTTTTTTGGGGCACTTGGACGATGCCCCAACTTCTTGTATATAGTTCTTCAGTAGGTAGGATTTTATTTTATAGGTTTCATTTAAAGGATTGGGCACATGGACCCTGGATGTTCACTTTGTACATAGTTTGACAATGGATTTGGATTGTTGATTTTTTTTTCCCATGGATCAAAGGTTTTTTATTATTTTTGCACCTTGGATTTATTTTCTCAGACTGACACTTTGGAGACTTGATTTTGGATTGCTTTTCTTTTGGATTTCATGCGTCTTTTTCATTTATTGGACATGCTGGATTTCATTTATTATTTCCATTTTCTTCTGTTCCATTTCATTGCCTTGCTTTTCTGTTTAATACATTATCATTTGGTACTTCAATGTGTGGTATTCTCTCTTTGGTTTCATGCATGTCGCAATGTGTGTTTTATCATTCACATGCTGTCATTGTGTTGGTTTGACGGATATATGTTGATGTGCAGACTAGCCATTTGGGATGCATCATGTGCTGGTGATTTCTTTGTGGGGTGGATGTCATACCTGGTGATGTGTTTGGACTGGGGTGGCGTGGGCAGTGTATTGAGGGGGCATGGGGGCCATGATTATGGATCATCATGAGGTGTTGGGGGGACATGTATGGGGGCCTGCTGGCAGGTGCCCTGCACTGCTGGGGGGTGGTGGTGCAGGGGGACATGTGTGGGGGCCTGGTGGAGGGTGCCCTGCACTGCTGGGGGGTGGGGGTGCAGGGGGACATGAGTGGGGGCCTGGTGGAGGGTGCCCTGCACTGCTGGGGGGTGGGGGTACAGGGAGACATGAGTGTGGGCCTGGTGGAGGGTGCCCCTGCACTGCTGGGGGTTGAGGGTGCTGGGAGACATGTGTGGGGGCCTGTTGGAGGGTGCCCTGCACTGCTGGGGGGTGGGGGTGCAGGGAGACATGAGTGTGGGCCTGGTGGAGGGTGCCCCTGACTGCTGGGGGGTGGGGATGCAGGGAGACATGAGTTGGACATGAGTGGGGGCCTGGTGGAGGGTGTCCCTGGATGCTGGGGGGTGGTGGTGCAGGGGGACATGTGTGGGGGCCTGGTGGAGGGTGCCCTGCACTGCTGGGGGGTGGGGTGCAGGGGGACATGAGTGGGGGCCTGGTGGAGGGTGCCCTGCACTGCTGCGTGGGGGTGCAGGGAGACATGAGTGTGGGCCTGGTGGAGGGTGCCCCTGCACTGCTGGGGGGTGGGGCTGCTGGGAGACATGTGTGGGGGCCTGGTGGAGGGTGCCCCTGACTGCTGGGGGGTGGGGATGCAGGGGGACATGCGTTGGACATGAGTGGGGGCCTGGTGGAGGGTGCCCCTGGATGCTGGGGGGTGGTGGTGCAGGAGGACATGTGTGGGGGCCTGGTGGAGGGTGCCCTGCACTGCTGGGGGGTGAGGGTGCAGGGGGACATGAGTGGGGGCCTGGTGGAGGGTGCCCCGCAATGCTGGGGCCAGGGGTGCAGGGGCACATGAGTGGGACATGAGTGGGGGCCTGCTGGCAGTTGCCCCGCAATGCTGGGGGGTGGGGGTGCAAGGGGACATGAGTTGGTGATCAGTAGTGCAAGGAGACATGTGCCTTTTCTGGGGGGCATGCCCATGTTGGGTGGGCTGCCTGCGGGACATGACCAGGGATGCAGGGTAGTCCCCTGTGGTGTGTGCTGCCTGCAGGGGCCATGGAGGGTGTACAGGGAACACCTGGGAGGACCCACACTGCCAAATCACGTGTAGGACTCCCCGGCACCCCCGAAATACACGTACCCTGCTGAAATCATGTGTGAAACTTCCTGCGCACCCCTGAAATACACGTACCCAGGCCAATCGCGTGTGAAACTTCACGCGAACCCCAGTTATACACGTACACCGCTCCCCCAGGCCCGATCGCGTGTAAAACTTCCCGCGTACCCCAGTAATACACGTACCTTGCTGAAATTGCGTGTGAAACTTCCCGCGCACCCCAGTAATACATGTAACCTGCTGAAATTGTGTGTGAAACTTTCTGCGCACCCCAGTAATACACGTACCCTGCTGAAATTGCGTGGGAAACTTCCCGCGCACCCCTGAAATACACGTACCCAGGCCAATCACGTGTGAAAACACCTGCGCACCCCTGAAATACACGTACCCAGGCCAGTCCCGTGTGAAAACACACGCGCACCCCTGAAATACACATACCCAGGCCAATCGCGTGTAGAACTTCCCGCGCAGCCCTGAAATACACATACCCAGGCCAATCGCGTGTAGAACTTCCCGCGCACCCCTGGAATACACGTACACCGCTCCCCCAGGCCCGATCGCGTCTAAAACTTCCTGCGCACCCCTGAAATACACGTACCCATCCCAATCGCATGTAAAACTTCCCGTGCACCCCTGAAATACACGTACCCAGGCCAATCGCGTGTGAAACTTCCCGCAAACCCCAGTTATACACGTACCCGCTCGCACAGGCCCTTTCGCGTGTGGAAGTTACCGCGAAACCCGTAATACACGTTCCCCGCTTGGCGTTTGCTGTTTGGCAGTCCGGTAAACTGGTTTTGGGTTGTCGCAGACCTTTGCGCTGGATTGGGGATTTTGATGCCTTTTCCTTGCGCGAGCGCGTTCTTGGGGGCGTAACTGGCGCTGCTGCAGGGTCACTGCGCCACTCTGCGCCACGGCTGGTTTTGGCGGCTAAAATCCATGAATACGCTGTGCGCTGAAATGGATTTTATCGCACGCCACTTTTGTGCGAATATCCATGAATTACCCTGTTAGTATTTCCATTGTAAGTTCTCTAGTTTAGTTTCCAAATGTGACCAACTATATTTTAAAACAAATTGGAACAACATATTTTCATATTAGTACCCAGCAAGGGGGGTGTGATGGCCTCCTAGCCAATCTGGGGCTCAGAACAGGGGCTTTCTCACATTATAAAACTCTCTCGGTGCATCCTCGAGCTAGAGGCTGCCATCTTCACCTGAGGTAAGTGAGCCCTCATGCGTCCCCTTCCCTGTCCTCTTCCCCCACACCCCTTTTGCACATATTTAGCTCCCCCCAGCCATGCCCAATTTACCTGGTGCTCACTTGTCTCTCAATGGGTGCTAATATGAGGTGGATTCCATAGGAATTCATATGTTTTATAGTGGCATGAAAATGTCTTTCATGTGTGAAACAAAACGCACTGGCAAGACGGAATAGGAATGTATGGTGAAGGTGTTATCTCTGCTCGTGCTCTTCCTCCATTTTGTCATTGTCCGAAAATGAGGTAGAGAGTTAAATTAATGCTTAAAAGCATTATGTCTTGCTTTTAACCACAGATTCACCACTACACCCCATTTAAAATGAGGTTGAAAATCTCCAAATTTCCTTTAGATTTCAACATCAACGCATAAACCGAAATAACAATCACATCTTCTGACGGAGATGGATATCTATTCAAATACCAAACAAGCAATATAATGGGAGTCTTAGAATAATGGTGTTTACCAGTATCACATGTGAATAGTATTTTTTTAGCAAAATGCCTGCTTTCCTTGGTTTGTAAACCAAATTGCTACCAAAACAACCAGCTTAAAGCAGTAACATGCAGTCTACCTTAATAAATAAAATAATTAGAATCATTGGGGGTCAATACGAGTTTGGAGGCAGCCATGGTGCTATTAGCACCATGGCTGCCTCCAAAACGGAGTCCGGGTCCGGTGCCTCTGAATGGGGACTTACCAGGTCATTCCAACCTTGGAGGACCCGGTAAGTCCACATTCAGAAAACCATTCCCCATTCCCATTTGAACCCCCATAGGGCTCAATGGGAATGGGGAAGGCGCTAATAACGGGCCCGCAAATTGTAGGCCCGTTATTAGGTCCAAGGTCCCTTAACGGGTCCCGCTAAGAACGGCTGGTCAGACCAGCCATTCCTGGTGGGACCCGCTAAGGGACCTCGGAATGTGGCGGTAGGAGGTTAACGGCACCGGCATCCTTACCGGTGCCGTTAACCCCCTACCGCCATAGTCGGAATGACGCCCATTATTTTAAGTGATTCCTGTAGGAATTGCAACCCAGTGGAAGTCTCTTCACCTTTTCAGGGATCCTGAATTGTACTTGCACGAAATTCTGCTGGAATTCCATGACATGTCGATCCACAGTAGAATTGCGATTTTTTTAAGTGTATGTTTGATTCATGTTAAAACCAATATCGTTTTACCTTACTTAATGTTTTTCAAAACATGACACAAGGGCATTGCATGCCCTATTAATGAATGAATCTTGTATTGCACGCTGGGACGGGTTTCAAACCTGTGTTTGCGCTGCATTGTTTCACTTTCATAACAAGCACGTTGGCCCTGACCTATCCTCTCAGCCCTGCATCACACGGGGATCAGATATGTGGTATTCAATCTGCAAGTAATTTCGTATTTTGGATTATGCCTAAGTACTAGGCCTCAGACTGTCAAGTTATCGGACACAGCAACACCAAAGGGCACAGAAGGCTGGAGATGGGTGGTAAAAGGTCTCGAGGGATGAGCCTGCATTGCAGCGACGGCCCCTCTCTACTCTGGCTCCAAGGTGAGGTTAGGATGAGCTTCAATAGCTTGTGTAGGGTAACCAAATGCTTTACTATTGCTGCCCTTTACCAAGGCAGAAACCCCAGGGAATGTGGTGATTAATGACTATGGGCCTCATTACGACCCTGGCGGAGGACCATGGTGCAATTTGCACCATGGTCCATGGCGCTAAGCTGCCAACTCCGCCAAGGTGGTTGGCGGACTTACCGCCCCATGCCGACCTTGGCGGGGCGGTAAGTCCCCAATCCCCATTTTACCCTTCCCCATTCCCATTCTTGCCCCATAGGGTATAATGGGAGTGGGGAAGGCGTTAATTACGCCACCGTAAATTACGGTGGCGTAATTAACAACAAGTCCCGTAGCGCCATGGATTTTTCCGCCTGCAAAAAGCAGGCGTAAAAATCATCCATGGCTCTACGGGAACTCGTAGTCTGGCGGAGAGGTACGCCATGCACTACGCCGGCGTAAAACCCTCTCCGCCAGGGTCCTAATGAGGGCCTATGTGCCCTTCTCTCCCGCGCAGTGTTACCACGGCATTAGCGTGCCTCCTCACTAAGGACTAGAATGAGCATATCACAGTGAATCCCCAATTCATCTACCAGCTTTTATGATATATGATATGATATTTATAACACGCTTAATACCCAGAGTTTTCTAAGCGCGGACCCGGGGATCGAACCTGTGGTGCTCCATGCCGTTTTGCTTCCAAGGCGAGCACGTTGCCCCTGAGCTATCCTCTCAAGGAAATGCATCCCAACCACCACCGTGCTGGCCACTCTTGGTTCAGCCGCTGTTGCCAACACCATGCCAGTCCTCGCCATCCCCCACCCAAGGTCTCTACAGCAGTGCAGAATTCATACATGGGATGTTTATGGTCTTCAGTATGGCATGTTCACCTAACCTTACACTGTATCTGCATGTATCCCTTTTCACCCCATTAGTGGCCCCGCCACAGGACCTGCGATTGGCTGCCGTGAGTGACAGATCAGTGGACTTGGAATGGGGTGGCCCCATGGTGGTGACTGAATATGTAATCTCCTACCAACCTGTCATGCCAGAAGGGATCCAACTCCAGCAGCGGGTGCCAGGGGACTGGAGTACAGCCACCATCAAGGAACTGGAGCCAGGCCTTACTTACAATGTCAGCGTGTGTGCGGTCATCAATGATGTCCTCAGCGCTCCTGTCAGTGCCAAAGTGACCACACGTAAGTGCAGCTTGGTGTCCTGCTGTATCTATTGAGCCTTAGGGGGCCTAGGAAAGAAAGGTGAGCATGTAAGGACTTAAAGCGAAGAGGGGATGTGGCTGTAAGTAAGTCTTATATCACTCTGTGAATTGGGAGCCAAACGTTTCAGGCACAGCCCTCCACTTTCAGCACTAAGGGATGGTGACTCCCAGGTCCCAGCTTTCAGCTTCCATCATTTAGACAGTGACTCTCAAGTCACAGCCCTCCACTTCCATCACTTGGATAGGGTGGTTTGATTGTCACAGCCCTCCACCTCCATCATTTAGACAGTGGCTTCCAAGTCAGAGCCCTCTATTTCTATCACTTAGAGACAGTGGCTTCAAAGTCACAGTCCTCCACGTCCGTCACTTAGAAATGGTGACTCCCAGGTCCCAGCCCTCCCGTTACATCATTTAGACAGTCCTCAACTTCCACCATTCAGAGGCAGTGGCTCCCAAGTGACATCCCTCCACTTCCAACACTTACAGAAGTTGGTCCTAGTGTCACAGTCCTCCACTTCCATCATTTAGACAGTGGCTTCCAAGTCACAGACCTCCAAGTCTATCACTTAGAGACAGTGGCTCTCAAGTCACTGCCCTCCACTTCCATCACTTGGAGATGGTGCTTTCAGGGTCACAGTCCTCCACTTCCATCATTTAGACAATGGTTTCCAAGTCGCAGCCTCCACATCCGCCACTTAGAGATGGTGGTTCCGGTGTCAGAGCCCTTCACTTCACTAGAGATGGTGACTCCCACGTCCTACCCCTCCATTTACATCAATTAGAGAGTCCTCCACTTCCACCATTCAGAGACAGTGGCTCCCAAGTGACGTCACTCCACTTCCATTACTTACAGATGGTGGTCCTAGTGTCACAGCCCTCCACTGCCATCATTTAGACAGTGGCTCCCAAGTCACAGCCCTCCACTTCCATCACTTGGAGATGGTGGTTCCAGTGTCACAGCCCTCCACCTCCATCACTTGGAGATGGTGGTTTCAGTGTCACAGCCCCCCACCTCCATCATTCGGTGACAGTGGCTCCCAAGTCAAAGCCCTTCATTGTCATCATTTAGGGGTAGAGGGTAATTTAGGAATGGGGAATCTCCAGGCACATTCACCGACTTCTTTCATTTAGAGCTGGAGAGCCCCAGTAAAGCTTTGCACCTCTGCCGCTTTGATTTCCTGTGCAGTCGTAGATAGCGCAAGGATAAAGACTCTCACAGAAGCGGACCAATTGCAGGTGATATCAGCTGTGATGTTGCATTTCAGAAATGCATCAATTTGCAGGTTTCATGGTTCAATCCGGGTGTAAAATGTCTAGTAGAGCTAGTGATTGCTTTGTTTTCAGAATGAACTTCAATAAATTGATGAATTAATTAATGTTGTATTGCCAGAAGAGGTGTCTGCATACCGATTTAAAACACATGTACCTCCTCTTCCACCCCCAATCACATGTTTTTAGCAGACCCCTGGTAGCATCAACAGCTGGTCCCAGCTCACACCCACCCATCTCACCCTCTCACCATTTATTGTTTCATGTATTTTTCTTGCCACTTTTCCACAGTGAATGTGAAGGAGATATGAGTGGTTAAATCAAGTTGTGTAGCTTAAATCTTACTGAGTCCAGGTATAGCCTGTTGTTGGTGACCACACTTTTCCCTCCCAAAAAGTCAGAAACCCTTACAGGGATGCCTGCTATGACTGACTCTGCCACAACTGCTGGACTTTCATTGTCATTGGGGGTAATTACAGGTAAGACCAGGGGGCCTTAGCGGGTCCTGTGAGCAGAACAGGGTGCTAACAACGGGCCCTTTACTAATGGGCGAGTTGTTAGCATCCTCCCCATTCCCATTGAGCCCTATGGGGGCATGGGGAGGAAGAGGGGGAGCTTCACACAGGGATATTAATGTCTTGGTTTGGTGGCATTTTTTCAGAACTCTCCGTGCCGCAAGGTCTGCAGTTCAAAGCCACCACAGAGACCACGGTGGAAGTGCAGTGGGAGCCATTCACCTTCTCCTTCGACGGCTGGGAGATCAGCTTCATCCCCAAGGTAAACGCTGCATGCATGCCCGGCCCCAAAAGGGCGTCAATAGAGGACACATCTGCGGTGATGAACAATAGACTGACAGCTCCAGGATCTTACCACAGCTCTAAGTCTGTGCTTCTTCCAACGAGGGTGAAGTCGTGTGTTTGGGAGGGTCATTCCTTTTTATGTCAACGGCGGAAAAAACAATCTTAAATGGTGGTGACAGTTTGGTGCAAGCTGGGGGCTACATAAATTGACAATTTCAGGGAAGGTAATGCCATTTTGCTGAGAGGGTGATCCCACTAAAATCTATGGAGGATTCTTATTGTCTCGTTGGGTGAAGGTTATTCCCATGAGGGGTAAAAGTCTGCAAAGGAGGTTTAAAAGTGAAGGCCATGGTCCCAATCTCACCAGACACCCCATGCAGCTCGGATTTACAAGTAATCAATGTAATCATATTGATCTAAAATGTTCAAGAAAATTGTTCCAAATTCCAAAAATCAGACTGAAATTCCTACAAATGTTGAGAACGAGATACATTTTTGGGTGAATTCAATTTGTTAACCTTTCTCCACCATTGTCCACTCAAATTAAATTTCCTGCCGTCTGTATTACTTTAAACATACAGACACAGGTAGAAGTAGAAGAAAGACTAAACTTGAGACTTACTTTATGGTTCAACAGGAGAAAGATTAGACTTGCTGCTCTCTAGAATATGTATTATACCATTGTGGTAAGAGTGTGGATATGAGCTCCCTTATTCACGGGCATATAATATCCAGCATGATAGCCTCCAATGAGCACGCAGCTATACAATATGGAAGACTAGAACACAAGGACCCTAAAGCCTGCACGGAACCTATTTAAATAGAACGAGTATTAGACTAGAAGGTTAGAACAGGTCTGGCACTCATATAAACAGAAGGACTAGAAGACAAGCTATTTGGAGCCTGTTCTCGGCCTATAGACATACAAGGAGTAGAAGACAAGGACCTTAAAGCCTGTCCCACACCCTACACTAGAGGGATTACAAGACATCCCCCCTACACTTTAGGGCCTCCTTACGAGTATGTTAGTGCAGTAAAAAAGTGGGGAAACAGAATCACTGCCAACTCTGCTCCAATTTCGAAGTGAAATGGAGTGAATACTCCTGGCACTTGGCTAGAGGTTTTTCCTCTACTTTATTTCCATAAAATACAGGAATTACCATTGTTGGGATTAACACTGCGGCTAATTCCGCCAAACCCCAATGGAGTATCCTACGGGACTCCATAATGCAGAATAGGAATACCACCAAATCTGGAGGATTTACCTCCACTTTTGAAGCAGTATTATGGTTGTAACGGTAATCCATGATGGCAGAATTACCACTATTAATTCTGTGATACTCGTATTTAGGCCCTATATTCTATGTTCATATGGATATAATGACTAGAACACAAATAACATAGAGCCTGTCCTGAACCCCTATACAAATACACACTAGAATACATGAACCTTGGAGCCTATCCTCGATTTATGCAAATAGGTGTAGCAAAGAAACGCTCTGTAGTAGAGCCTATCCTCAGCCCATACACATTGGCAAATTAGAAGGAAAGAATGTGAGAGCCTGTCCTGGTGTGTCATACAAATGAAAAGACTAATAGAATAGCTAAAATGGCTGCTCAGTTGGCACACTCATATAAAAGCATAAAAGCAAACGAATGGCAGATCCTAATGTTGTTCCTCTCAACAATAGACGGAAAAGAGCCATTGCGAGGTGGCCTTGCAAATAAATGTACTTGCAACTTACAAACAGAAGGTCTACAAGACACTTCCTTGGAACTTGCTTTCACTGCATGCATCTAGAAAGATTAGAAGGTGTGAGACTGGGGACTGGTCAGTAAGCCCCTAGAAGATTTGGAGAGGTCCAAAGAGGTCATCGCATGACGGGGTAACTCCATGAAATGCACAACCCTTAATCTGTAGTCTAAGGACGTTTTAAAAGTAATACCTGCTTCCTGTTAGTGATCCGAACGCCCAGACTGGACTATGCAGGTGAGGGTGGGCTCGGATTACAACATTACACATGGAGGCAATCTCAATAAAGAAAGATAATCTATGCAGGTTATTATAAAAGGATGTGTAAGAATTGCTTGTTTCAAATTGCCCGTGGTTGATTTGGCTGAATTTTTTTGCAGCCATTTTGACTGAAAATATATGGGGGGGACCCCACGCAGCCACTCACCCAATCCCCCTATATCATTTATTACCCCAAACTCACCGCCCACATGTATTTTCTGACAATTCAGTTGTGGCCAATTCAGTCGCGGGCAACTTGGGTAATACCATTATAAAACTGTCTTTCCACTCAGAAAAAAAAGAAAAAAACATTCAATTTTACTTCATAGAAAATATGGAAAACAAAGGAATTGACCAGTTTTAAATATTCCTCAAATTATAGCAAAAATAAGCTTCAAATGCAAAGTACAGGAGCATCTCAGTCCTGCAGTCTTCTCAACCTGGATGCTATCAGTAATAAGAAGTATGGAAATACTATCCTGTGGAGTTGTACACTAAGACATGTGTGGTAGTCCAACTTCAACAGCGGGTATTCCCGCAACATCCTGATTTTTTAACATGTGTTTAATCCTGATCGGAAGAAGCAAATCTCCTGGCCAGCGGTTTAGTGGTTATACCAGCGGGTCAGACAACTGAGTGGTTACCTGATGAGGCTTAGGGCTCCTCTGTCACATTTAATTGATACTAGGACACCATAGTCAATTAAACCGATGTATGCATGACATGTTTTAAGTTTTACATATTTTTAAAGCACAACAACAGGCCCCTGAATGAAAGGGGGACAGAAAATGCTATCCAGAATGCTCCTCAACTCAGGGTGCAAAGGGTCCTCAGGTTGTAGAGTCTCATGCTTCAAATCAAATGTGGGGCCTTAATGTTCTTTGGACACTGGGACGGATGTAATTGACCTATCAAGGTTTTGGTTGCTCGGGGGTGGCATTAGGATTTGTAGTGCTCTGAGAGTGGTATGCTCACTAGCATCCAGATGGCAGGGCTTCCCAACAGGCACACATCTATCTGGCTGAGCTTCTCAAGACAGTGATTAATAACAACAAGTGTGACCGAAGTTTCCATTCTCAACACTAAAAAGAGGTTCCTGGTACTAAGTGTGGGTCTTCGACAGGACAGCGGCTAGCAAAGATGGGAAGTGTGAATACATATTATATCTCAAAAGTAGGGTTCTCTGTAACCTCAAACTGGTTTGGTGGTGTTTGTTCGTCTGACAATTAATCGCAGCAAGCAGACCAAAAAAAAACTGCCCGCATGCGATCAATTGTCAGATGATCTAAGCGCAAACCAAATACGCTCACACCAACCCACCCCCCCCCCTGACCCCCACTTCCTTTCTTACCTGTTTGGAAGCTGCCTGGTCCTCTTCAGCCCTGCAGCATCAGATCCGTCCCTCTAACACAGGCTGGATCTGACGCTGCAGGGTCCCTTTTTTTTCAGTCCCCCACCTCCCATATTGAGGAACAGGGGGACACCCCTGCAACCCCCAAATGCTAATGCATACCGATCATAGGGAGCGGGGGACACCCCTGCAATCCCCGCTCCACATGTTCGGTATGTATTAGCCTAATTGTTAGTTTTTATTTGGTCGAATGGTACAGTACCATTCGACCAAATAAAAACAAACAGTTATGCTAATACCCTCAAACCACCAGACTTTCAGTTGATTTGACCAGGTTGAACTTTGGATACATTTTTAAAATGTTTGTCTGAAGTTCAACCACGTGACTTAAGGGGTACATGTGGCTGGAGCTCTTTTTGACTATTAGGCAGCTTTCAGGAAACAGAAGGACCTTACCGATGTCGGGCTTATGAAATTTAACGAAGTGGAAATACACTGGGGGGAAGTTAATAGAGTAGTTTAGTAGAAAGAAGGACAGGGACAGGTTAGTGAGTGAATGTGAAACTAGTTGGATTTAGGGTAATGTTTGCTTATACAGTGCTGTGTGGCACAATCAGTGATTTGAAGTGGACGAACAATACAAGTGATATTTGATGGAGCTTAGAGGGATGGAAGCCCCATGTGGGAGAGCAGCTTGGATGACTGTAAGACTCGCTTGCATGTGACTCCTGATTTTGTATGCCACCTCCAGGAGTCTGGAGAAAATAGCAGTAATTGTTGCTGGGAGTAGGAGAAACCGGGTAATTTCTGTGTGACTGTAAGTGGCATATGTGCCATGAGTAAAGAACCTGGTTCCAAGTGGTGCATCACGCTAGGGAGGAGCAGGTGGGGCTTGGAATCAAGAGAGTGGCTTGATAGAGAGTCAGACTTATGTGATTTTGGTAGGATGACTCAACAGATTCGAAGGTGGGTGATACACCAATCAGTGTCTGTCTCTTGAAGTGTGTGAACAAGAAATGTGCCCTCATATGACAACTGGGAGGAGAAGGAGGAGCCAGACATTCCTGAGAGGAGAGTTTGGGAAACTTACGTATTCATCATTTTAAGGGGAGCAAGTAACAGCAACAGGACTCAAATGAGCCAGGGACAATGGAAGACTTACTTACTGCTTGTGGTCTTTTCACATCTGCAAGAGCACTTGTTGCGTGCAATGAGGATGCCGGAATTGCATGAGGTCAATTGAAGGAATCATCCAACTCACATTCCACATGCCCCACACACCCGTAACAAGTTGTAGTGGAGTACGTCCACCAGTACAAGTACATGTACAGGCACTGCACCGCCATGATGAACATCCACAGAGACCAGCAGAGACGGGTGCTCACTCTTCATTCCTTCCATCATCTCAGGGGCAGGCAGAAGGGCGTTCCAGATCTTGTCTATGGGAGATCAGGAATGAACAACACAGCGTGTAGTGTATGTGGGGGGAGAATGAAAATACGAGGCCTCTATCTCTACCGCCCCCATCCACTGATAAGTCAGAAAATAACGATGATGATGACAATGACATAGATGATAATTAAGACAACGCTTGTGATCCATCAGACTCCATATGAGAACAAGCATTGCTGCTGGTAAGCAGTGATAGTGAGGAGGAGGCAGGGAATTACACCACAGGTACAGAGGCTGTGGTAGCAATTAAATCTTGCACTCACCTGTGTGCAGTCACTTTGAGAAACAGCCTTACAGTCACTTGATTGGAAAGCACTTCGTCTCTTAATGTGGAATGGCAAACATCACCAGCACAACTACTGTTGCAGCATGTCACCCAGATGAGACTAGCCTGTCTATTGTTAGGCCACAAGGAACAACAAAGGTATATTAGTCCTTCACACAAAATAAACAGAAACAGAATCTGTCCACTTGTACCCTCTGCTAGAAAATAAATGGTGTGTGGAAGGAGAACAGGATCAAACCTCGGTACCACATCTATACACTCTAATATTCAGTGGCACCATACCCTTACATGGGATGCAATCAAAATATCTAAAGTACACCCCTCCCCACACCAGAAAACAAGAAGCATACCGCCACTAGTCCACAAAAGGACCCCTGAAAATATATAACTGTGTCAGGGCTTTGGAATAGAAGGCCAAGCTCTACCTCCCTACTCCCCAGTTATGTATAGCAATGACCCTCCCCCCACCCCCATTGTGTTAGGCCAGTGTTTTGGAATCATTTAGGATTGGACATAAATGTCCACAGTCACACGCCAGACAGCACCTGATTGATGCCAGCATGGATATTATGTTGTCAATAGATCTCTTCCTCACTGTTTTGTGGAAATCCCTGGAATCCAGTAGCTTATGGGGAGAGTCGGTCACTGCTGGGAAGTTCCCTGCCACCATTTATTTTTCTTGCAATGGTGTACTGGAATCATGAATGAGTTCACGTCTATAGTGGAGCAGGTATTGCATTAGTCTGAGGGAGGAAATATTCAATTCACCATGGACATTAGACCAGTGGTCAGAGCATTGACTACAGGTCCAACATAGCAGTCTGCGTGAGGGATCCTTGGGTAATGAAAGGCAGCAGCAGTTGCATGCAGTTTGACATGTTGTGAATGAAAAGGATTCAGGGTAGAAGACACAGGGAATTGACATCTGGGAGAAGTTGGAGATGGAGTCACTGAGCCTAAGACCTCCTGATCTGTGGTTGTGCTTTGTTGCATCAGATATGGATCAAATGTCCTTGTTACCTAATGAGTTGACATGACAATGCACGTTGTCTGCTCGCGCATGTGCTGCCCCTCGTGGCCACAGGTTTTATCAACAAGTTTGAGCCCATGAAAGAAATGGTTGCTGTTTCTGAGAAGATCAGCTCACGTTTTAGCCAGGCTTAACATGCCAAAACTGCACTGCTCTAACTGCAAGTGGGCCACAAGTTGCCACTGCATAACCTGAATATGTCAGTGGCCACCCATTGGAACGGTACTTAACACATGTTCTAAAGACTACATGAGCAGCGAAATGCCATCATAGATTACGGAAACATGCACAGAAAAGCTTCAGTTGTGGCTTTCTTGGCACTTGTCAGTGGCTGCTTCTGTCTAATGTTTGCTTTATTCTATGACCTTTCGAGGTGGCCACCAAGCATGTTAGCCACCAGAATGCATCCCCCAGTCAAGTGAAGTTCCTTGAGAACCTTCCTCTGGTGCACCTGCTTGATAAGAATCTGGCCAACATGGTGAGGGCCCATGCCTTGATAGGTAACACTGATGAGGGTCCTACGTCCAAACTTGCATCGCAATCCACAGATAGTTGCATTTAAAGGGTGCAACGTTGTTACATTGCCAGCCTTTTTTTCCGCAGAGTTTTTTACTGTACATTTAAGGCCGAATAAACTCATTAAAAAATTGTGTTTGGTGTAGGGGGATATAAGGGGGTAGGGTGTGTGGTGAATAGTAACTAGACAATAGCAAAGGGGGGTTTGAGGAGAACCCACCAAATATATTTAAAAAATGTATGAGTTTTTTTCAGCTGAAGGTTTTTGGCAAAAAACTCAGTGAAATAAAACCTGGCGATGTAATAACATAGAACCTTTTGAAGGTAACATTGAGAACCTTTTGAGTTCTTTTATGGACCCATGTTTCAAGCTAACAATTCAGCAAACATCACAAGGAGGAGACACTTTGAATGTGTGAACAAATGCTTTGCTTCAATGCTTGCAACATCAACTGGAGAAAGAATGCAGGAAGCTGGAAGAACGCCAAGCAGGCCACATTTTGGCAACTACAGAGAGCATGTCAACCTTCTGGACTCATGGCCACATCGAGAAGTGCACACTGACACCTGTTGCAGTCTTTGTAAGCTGGAGGGTCCAGCCTACGGGGAGGAGATGCTAAGGGGCACCCTCCTCAGTGACTTAGGCATCTTGAATGCAGACAGGTCATCAACAGGAAGAGGCAGCATTCAGTCGTACAGATTATGGACACTTAACCTTTGACATGGGATGATGACCCATTAAAGTATTTGTACAGCAAGAGATCATTCTGGCCAGTGACACTCGTGTGAGTTGTTATTGAGTCACTTGGGTGCCCCCACACAAGTGTGGAGTCTGCCTGAAAATGTTTTAATGCAGCTGAGGCTATGCCTCCAATCCCATGAGAAGCCTTGCAGTGTCGCATGTCGAACAACTGACATTTATAAAAATGAAAAGTTACTTTTTGGATGCATACTATTAAACAATATCTACACATAGCCAACACACTAGCTTGGACAATGATGTCTTATTTGTTACCCGCTGCAAGCCAAGCAGGCACAACTGGAGTAGGCCTGTTAAGTAGTGCCTGTGGCTGGGAAACAGCAGCACTAGTGACTGAGAGGCTCTGATCATTTGCTGATTTACACATGGCATTGCCTATTGCACCAGTAATGATCCAGGCCAACTCTGGAAAAAGACTGTCCCTTACACCTGATGAAGGGGTGTATATCTCCAAGAGCTCAGATTGGAATCAGGAGTTTCCAGGACAGAGTGTCTGCCAGGTGGAGAGGAAGCGGACAGGTCACACAGAGGAGAGAGCAAGCTGGCAGACAGGGCATCCTTTATAATATTCATAAAAGCAAGCCATTCAAACATGGAGCTTTACAGTGGGCTACAGGAACCCTCCACTGAAATAAGCTTTGTCACCTGGCGTTTGAGCTCTCAGCAGTAGTGGACCCAAATGTACAATGGAAGGGGTGAGATCCCTTTCACTAGTAGCTGAGTGAACTCTCTGAACGTTACAGTTCTCCGCAGCATGTATGGGCTACACCCTAGACATCTTCCTTGAAGCATTGTACATTGATTATCCAACCAACACTGCTGTCTGCCAGCACAGGGTTGTGTAAAACAGGTTTTAATAACATGCGTTCTTTATTTCACGGAACAGCCTGCCTACACCCAATCTACTCAAATTAAAATCTATTGAAACTGCTCCTACAAGCGTGGCTGTTTAACGAGAGTCCACTGGAGCCAATTGTTCTAAGCTTACCCTTGATATACATTGTTCATCTGTCTATAATATTTACCACCAGCCCACTGCAGGGGGCGTAAAATGAGAGTGGTTCATTCCCAGGACAAGAAATGTTTGCACACTTCTAACCTGCAGCACCAAACCAAAACAAATCAACCATAATTATTTATCTCCCCCAGTCCCTTTTCGTGATTTTTGTTCCCACTCTTGCCGCTGCTTCTCATGGTGGAACTCATGCAATCCAACACAGCTTTGTGGTAGGGGCACCTTACCAAAGGAGCTACTACACACTCTTTCATTGCTTACTTTGTAAGTCATTTCTGTTCAAAATGATACCTTTCTTCTTCAATAAATACAACACAATGCTGGACGTTTGCAGCTCCTACGTTAGCCTGAAGCATAGAAAGCAAGACAGGCATTGCACAGCAGGGGCAGCATTCCACCCAATGTCATAGGGCAAACATGAACATGATCTGGGGGCACATTACTTGGTTTATTCGAGCCTTGTGTGAGGTAGGTACTTAAAATCTGTCTTGTTCCTGTATAAATCAGAGGATTAGCTTGCAGGCCCATATGATCACACAGCCCCTGAAGGAGAATGGCCTGGAAAGACAAAGATCTTGGAGCCTCCCTTTAACATATTGAAATAGAAGGACTAGAATGGAAGATAGCCTGGTCCTTTTCCCTGCACATGAAGACTGTGCTTAGCCGCTTAAGCAGAAGGACTAGCAGGTAAGTGCTTGATACCCACTTTTATCACATATTAAAAGTTAAGTACTTGCAGTCTGCCTGCAATCCAGGCAGACAAAGGATTGGCAGGATTAAAAGTCATGTACTTGCAATATGTTGCATGCATGCATTCATACATAATATGGTGCATGCATGCATTCAAACATAATACGGGGAATGCATGCATTCGTACATAATTGGAAGGGCTAGAACACAGCTACTTATGCGCTAAATAACTATAAGCACTAGGATGGTAAACATTCTGATACTTACCTACAGGTAATAAAATTGAAAGGACTGATGACCCAGCGTAGCCATCATTCATTGACATAAAAGAGTTAAAATTCTCTGTGTCCCCTTTCTAAACCAGTAGAAAGACAGAAAGGAGCTACTTAGGAGCCCTCAGTGAAAGTCATACCAAGAGTTAGAACAGCAGGTTATGAGGTATTTTCCATTTTTGATTCACTTTGCAGAGCTAGGTGAATGGCAGACTTCATAGGAGCCCAACTTGCCACAGGACCCACTGAAACAGAAGGCGAGATCTAGATACAAAGACTTTTCTAAATGTAACTGGTAGGACATGCGTGAGCGGATGGGCCAGTATATGCAAGCACACTATAGCGCTGAACCCTAGACCAACCCCTGCTTCTTTTCTAATTGTGTATCTTTCTTCTCAGAACAACGAAGGCGGAGTTACCGCTCAGCTGCCCAGTGACGTCACCTCTTTCAATCAAACAGGACTGAAACCTGGAGAGGAATACACGGTAACCGTGGTGGCCCTGAAAGAGCAAGCGCGGAGCCCGCCCACCTCTGCCGGCGTGTCTACCGGTGAGTGGCTCTCGGTTTCAATTCAGTGATTTGAATAACCGTGAAACTCAAAGGCATCTTAGCCCTCTCCTGATTAATCATGGCAGACATGAAAAGGAGGGCATTCTTGTGGTGCATTTATCAGGAAATGGTGGTTTTGATGCTTGCAATCAGGTTGGGTTTGGTTTCGAGGGCGAGTGGGAGCAGAACCCATCAACTGAGTATCTGAGAGAAGATTTTGACTGGGTGACTAGGAGACACCATGTTCGGTTGAAAATTCCGCAGTGAGGGCTCGTGAATTACTGTTTGTAAGATCTCTGTTGGGTTGATTATAGAAAACACATTTGGATGGTTTGTGGGGCACTAGTAAGTCAGCGTTTTAAGAATCTGCTTGCATTCACATTGCCTCAGAATGGTGAATATGACACCAAAAGACATTTATTATTAAGAGAAGTCGAGTTCTAGTTCTGGAACTCTCCTGTGCTAAGATCTGTTAATTGGTTTTATAGTCCTGATTATGTTTTTTCTTTTTTTTTGTGCAAGGTCACTGGTTATTAAGGGTGAACCCACACCCCTATTTCTTGCCTTGATAAAGACCACTCAAGGTCGAAACACGAGTTGGCTGACCCCCTTAAGACTATTATGTCTATATTACAATAAAACTGTCACTGTTAAACACTGCAACTAGCGTGGGAGCTAATGTATACAAAGGTTTCTCAAAACTGGAATTGCAAGGTAACCAGGACTGTTTCTCTACACATTTATTATTAGTGCACAGTGGTGGAGCCGCGCGTGGGGGGCAAGGGGGAGGTTGCCCCCTCCGACTCCACCCGTAGTGGGACCTGCATCCAGAGAGAACTCATGAGCACTGAGCAGGCAAGCCAATCTTGAGTGACCGTGAGTCGTGCACCGGGCGGCTGGCGGCTGAAGCATGGAGGGCTCTGTGTGGCAGGTGTTTGCCGTTCTGAAGCACAAAGGGCTCTGGGCAACAGGTGTCTGAAGCAAGGAGGGCTATGGATGGCTGGTGGCTGAAGTATGGAGGGCTCCGGACAGCGGGTAAAGGTTAGATTTCTCTTACATCTTTAGGAGAGACAAACCGCAAATGCTCTTAAAGTTGCGGCATAGTGAGGCCTAAGAGATGCATGATAAATACTACACCACACGCTGCAGATTAGGACACATATCATGCATTAAAAAAGGCACGGGAGAGGCATAGAGGGGGACGGGTAGTTAAAGCTCTGCTTAACATTAAGCTGGGGGCTATAGAGGGGTCAGTATGAGTATACAGGGAAATAGCCCAACAAGGGTCAAATTGTCTGCTTCGTGAGCATTAAACCTGGGTGCAAACAGAGAGAGAAATTGTGATGAGCACTGAGCAGGAGGTGAGGCGAGTGGAGCGTGAAGGTACGCTGCACAGCACACACTACTAACTCCAATCCCTATGTGGCATCGGCATCGCCATCAATCTGGTAAACACAGACGCCACACAAACTGGGCTGGATGAACCTGAAGTGCTGGTTTTTCGGTTTTCATGGGTGCTAAGTTCTTTAAAAAGATGTATTTCCAGTAGGTTGTTCCACCAACCGTGACCAACGTCTGTATTTTTCAAGAGAGCGGACAGCGGAGTTGGGCTCTAAGGGATTATTGCGTTTGCATTTATTGTGCATATGCACTGTACTGTGTGTCTGTGTTGTACAATCAGCGACAGCGTCTCAGCCAGCAAAGTGACTGATGATTCCATTTGTGAAGGCCTTTCCAGTTCTCCAGTTCCCAGCTTTAACATCGGACACGGATGGCACACCCCTAATTGTGCCATGGCCGCGCCCATGTCTCCAACACTCTATCCATGAGGGATTGGTGGACTCTCTGACTGTAGCCAGGGCTGACCGGCCGGCCCTACGATTTGCGGGGCCTTGAGTGTCAAAAGGTGTGTGGGGCACAGGCCCCCCTTTATTTGCATAAATAGTGTCACATCAGTAATTTTATATATCACATTATAGATTGAGGCTTTAATAATCAACACAGCAATATCATGGGACATTAAAATAAAAGCACATTTGCCATGCTTAAGGCAGGAGACTCAAAGTGAAATACACTGTGGTGTCCAGTACATGAATTGTCACTGTTAATATTTGCCGATGGAAATATCAGGTGTGAGACTTTTTTGAAGTAGCATTTAGTGTCAGCTGAATACCTTAAATATACTTTTTTGTGTGTAAAGGGTTTTATTGTGATTAAATACCATACAAAAGTATAACATATAATGAGGATAAAATACATCAACTGCCAATGAAAGAAAAGGAATTTAATATTACCAGTTAGAATAAGCAGAACATTTGCATGGATATAGAACTGAAAGGGATAATATACCCAGAGTATTTTAATATGTGGGAAGGGTGGGATCAGGACATACATCACAAACAAGACAAGACATAACTAACAGATACAAGAAGGATGGGTGGGATTAACAGAAAAGGAAGGATATGTACGAAAAATATGCTAAGATTGGGCTGAATGTATGTTTGTTAATCAGGGGTGATAATAGTTAAATATTCAATTAAGGGTTTCCATTTTGATTCATATTTTTGTAGTAATGGGGGGGGTATAAGCATTGTATATCTCTAATCTATGTATATTGCATATTGCATTGCATCATATATTGAAATGGAGTTTGTCCAAATTCTTCCAGTTGGATGTTATCATTTTGATGGCTATCAACATAAAAAGGTTAAAACAAGCTCACATTACTTTTGTGCAAATTGAGTGTAAGTACAGAGTTATCATTACCAATAAAGAGTGCATGGGAGCAAAAATCACATTGCAAATTAAATATTTTCTTAAGTACATTCCAAACATTGAGCCAGAAAGGTTTAAGATATTTGCATTCAGATATCATATGTTTGAAAGTTCCAGCAGATTGAAAACAACTCCAACAATTATCATCCGATGAGACGCCACATTTGTAGAGTAGTGACGGAGTAATGAAAGATCTGTGATGAAGGAAAAATAAGGTTTGTACTAGGTTTGCAGAGGTGGTAACTCTCAATAAGGGTTTCAATATTGGGGGCCATTGTAGCTCATTAGCTGGAAGAGCACAATCTTGTTGCCAAGCTTGAAAACATTTCTGCATAGTAACGATTGAGGAGGTTCCTAAAAGAGTTTTATAAAAAGGTGAGGCAGTCATAATAGAACTATAGACTGATTTTAGTCTATCAGCAGTAGGAGTTATATTATTACATGTAAAAAGATAATTATTGTCCATAATATCATCCTCTATTGCTAGGTATTGTTGAATAAATGAGGACGGGACATGACATTTCGTTACAGGTTCATTAAAAGTAATTGGAGCACTATGTGCAAATATTTGATCAAGAGGTTTAATGCCTCGAGAGAGTCACCACCCCCAGAAGAGGGAACTTTTTTTTATTTTAAACAGCAGATTAAACCAAAGGTATGATGAGATAAATTTAGTATGATTTGTAATATGAGGATACAAATACGTCCGAAGGTACCGGGATGTCAAAGTACTACTCGTAAATTTAATACATTTGTTCTTTTTTTATAAGTAACAATCTGCCAAGAGATGAGGGAAGCCATGGCTCTCTCCAGACATAGCCACTGAGGTACATCAGTAGATTGGTCACACATAAACTACATTTGACTTTGTTTCAGGACAAAGGCCATAGGCTATTTCCTAAAATCCAGAAAGACGACACCACCAGATGTTCGTGGGTACTTGAGCTTACATATAGAAATTCTATGTTTCTTAGCACCCCGAAGAAATGTTGTCAGACATGAGTCTATGGATTTAAAAAATGAGGATGGAAGGGGTAGTGGTAACATATACAGCAACTACATAATAATTGGAGATACCATCATTTTAATAGATTCCAGTCTACCCCACCATGATAGAAAGCGGGAAGACCAAGAGTGTGTAAATTCCTTATTTTTTGACAATATAGATGTGGTATTTAGTTTTATGATTTCCTTGATGGGGTTGGAAATGTGGATTCCTAAATATTTTAAACCATTTGGGGACCATTTCATTCCTGATGCAAGTGTATGATGCAGTGCACATTTAGAGGCAACATTTCTGATTTGTCAGCATACAACTTATATCCTGAAACCAGGCACAATGCTGAAATGTTGTTTCAAAGATGAGGTATGGAGAGATCTGGGTCTCTCAATAACAATCAGATATCATCAGCATACACTGCTGTTTTAATTTGTACATTGCACATATTATTCCCATTATATTTTCATTTTGTCTAATGCTTTCTAGAAATGGTTTTAGGTCTAAAATAAAAAGAAGTGGGGAGAGTGGACAGCCCTGGCATGTACCTCTAAAGCGAGGAAAGTAAGAATATAATTGTACATTAATGATAATGTTAGTTCTAGGATTTGAATAGAGTATTCTTATAAGGGAAATAAAACTAAGATCAAAATTGTAATTCTAGCCTTTTCCCTTTTAAATTTGAGGTATGATGCGAGAGATTTGCTAGATCTGATAGAAAATTGATATATTTTCGCTTTGTATTTTAGGAGACTTGCACAAGAGTATTCTGTGACAAGCTTATTGTTTTGTATTCTGAGTTTAATGATATTGTTGAGAATAGCTCCTGAGTTGGTACTAGCATATAATGATTCTTGA
Organism: Ambystoma mexicanum; assembly: GCF_040938575.1. Taxonomy (NCBI): domain Eukaryota; kingdom Metazoa; phylum Chordata; class Amphibia; order Caudata; family Ambystomatidae; genus Ambystoma; species Ambystoma mexicanum. Next base: position 598,992,803 of record NC_090922.1, on the reverse strand, counting down.
ATTTTGAATTGTGTAAGGATATTGTCTGATTCTTGTTTAAGTAATTTTTTCCTTCTTGCAGCAAATGAAATAATGGACACACGAAGAACTGCTTTATAGCAATCAAAATTGTTGGTTACGGAAGTATCGTGGGTTCTATTTTCCTCAAATAATTGGTTATGTTGTTGGGGTTATATGAGGAGGAAACGAGTCATCTAATAAAAAGGACGAGTTGAACTCCATCTATTGGATTTACAGGGAGTATGAGGTGAAGCAAGTTGGATGATAACCGGTGCATGATCCGAGAGCGTAATACACCCAATATTGGCTTGTAGTATGGAACTAGTCACAGATTTTGGTATAAATATATAATCAAGTCTGGAAAAAAAGTTTTGTGAGGGCTAGAGGAAAAGGTGTAAGTCTAGGTCTGTGGGGTGAGTAATGGGCCAAGAGTCAACAATCCCTAATTCAAGTATAAAATTAGTACATTGTGTGTGAGATTTAGTCTTCTTGAAACAAGAATTGGATTTCCTATCCCGAAAAGGGTCGACAATTTCACTACAGTATCAGGAAATAATTAAATTGTTGGGGTTAGATTGGTGAATATAATTTCTCAGGTGTCTACAAAAGTGGGTATCTAGTAATGTAGGGCCATATACGTTTAGAATAGTATATTCAACCGATTCAATAAGCAATTTAACGAGCACCCATCTTCCATGATCATCAGATTCATTGGAAACAATCCTGCACTTAAATCTCTTATTTAGTAGTATTGCTACACCATTTTTCTTACCATTGGCCGCACTGGAGAAAACATGCCCAACCCAATATCGTTTGAGTTTGGCAGCTTTGGTTTGTGATAAGTGAGTCTCTTGGATACAAGCTATTGATGGCTTAGTTCTATTGAGATGTGACAGTATTTACTGTCTCTTAACAGGATTATGTAATCCTTTGACGTTCCAAGATATTATGTTAAGAGTCATTATTCGAAACGTAATAATATACATACATTGGTATTATAGCATAGTACAATTCATCAAATTGGTAGGGGCGATCAGTATAATTGCAACTGGGACAATTACAGGGGAACCATTCATAAGTGCAAAATAACAGAGCTGCGCATAGGGTAAAAAGATGAGGGTGAAGATACAAGAGGGAAGTAGGGAGACAAACAAAACCAACATGGACATATATGAAATATATGAGCAAAACCTTGAAAAAATATGTGGCAAACAAAAAATAGCCACATTAAACCATGTTGATGAAAAAATGGAAAAAAGATGGGAGGTTAGAAGGCCGCAGAGGCGACACCCTCCCTCGCACCCCACTCTGGTGAAGTTAAGAGGTTATATACTGTAATCATAGCAATCTTATCTGTTGAAATAGTCAAGTGGGTGCTCTTGAAGTGTCCATTTCATCCTTTTTAGAGTTTTCAATAAAGAGCCTTAAATCAACAGAATCCTGGAAGATGGACGTTCACCCATTAAAAGTAACCTTGAGAGTAGCTGGATGTAAGATGCCATATCTGGCCTTTAATTGTTTTAATGCTGGTCTAAAAGTAAGTAGGTGTTTCCTCCATGCAGCTGTAGCATTTGATACATCTTGGGAAATGAATATGTTCCTGCCATTCCTGAAGAGCTGCTTCAGTAGTTTGACTTTCTCCATTATAAGTGTAACATGTGCGTAGTCTAGTAATGCAAAAATCAGGGTTCTGGGCGGATTATTGGAGGGCTGTATGTTATTGATGGGACACATCTGATGAGCTCTTTGAATGTTGAGTTGTGTCGATATTGGTAGATCCAAGAGTTTAATGAGCATTGTATTTAAGAATGTGCTTGTGTTATCCCCTCCAGTGCCTTCCAAAAGGCCAATAATGCGGAGATTGTTTCTCCTATTACGGTTTTCGAGATTTTCTGTCTGTTTTTGCAAAAGTTTGACTGAACTCTCTAACACTTGGACTTTGGCAGCCACATCTTCCGCGTTACCAACCCTTCTCTCAACCTCAGTGATTCTTGAGTCAAAGGCGGACCATTTATCATTGAGTTGCTGCAATTTAATGTTTGTATCCTCCATAAAGGATTTCAACTCCCTAATTTCACTAAGAATGGCTTACATTCCCGGGTCCAAACATTCTTCTTTGGGTGGCGGTGAACCACTTATTTGCCTCTTTAGATTATTAGAAGTGGATGCTGGTACTTCCTTTTGTGGACCCTTTTTAGATGCCATTTTACTTAGGTGCATAGAACAATTGGCACTGATAAAGTAGAATATACAGGTCACAAAGGTAGTATGAGGTATTGAAGATAAACGACTCGTATTTGTCCCAACACACAATATGTAACCAACTATCTAACAATAATATGGAAATTAAATGATCATTATGAGATGTAATTATGTAAAGTTCCTTGGTTTTTGTTAGGCTTATATAAATAAAAGACTTCTGGTAAAAGGAGGAGCAACATTGAACATATTAATGTGATAGTGCAAAAAGCTTCAAAAAATAAGCTTTAGGGTTAATATAGAAAGTAAAAGTTCCATGCACGTGTATTTAGATAGCATTTTCCTTTAAAAACATGTGTTATGAAGAAAACGTGTTACCATTGAGTCAGCCCGCAATACTGCAGCCGACCAGCTGACAGGAGACGTCGGTTCCATAAATCACGGGACTCCGCTGTCATATAGGCCTCGCCCATGGAAGTCTCCACACGAATGAGGCGAGATGGGCCGCACCTTGCAGAGACGCCACAGATCACCAGGGATGGACTACATAGCATCCTAAACCTTAAAAAAGGTTAGTCATTCATAATAGAGGATTTAGTTATATTAATAAATGATTTAAGTAATTTGCCGTAGTGGGAGCGAGCGAGTCAGGCAGCCTCTTGGGTCAGCGCTTAGCCACGCCCCACTTAAATAGACTTTTAATTTTGGCAGATGAGGGATAGTGAAATAAAAGAATATGGCCGGGAGAACACACTATGCTAAGTGGACAAGCCGGGATTTTAGACCATTCTGCAATTCAGGAACTTGAACACATAGAAATATTGGGCCTCATTACGACCCTGGCGTTAACCAATGGCGGTATTAGCGCCATGGTTAACGCTGGTAACTTACTGAATCCGCCATGTTGAAATGGGGAATTACCACCCCATTTCAAGGGTGGCGGGGCGGTAATTCCCCATTTATCATTGGCCCTTCCCCATTCCCATTTTTGCCCCATAGGGCTCAATGGGAATGGGGAAGGCGGTAAATACGGTACCGCAAATTGTGGTACCGTAATTACCTTCAAGGTCCCTTTGCGGGTCCCTACCTTAACGGCTGGTACAGACCAGCCGTTAAGGTCGGAAGCCGCAAAGGGACCTCTTAGTAAGGCGTTAAGGGGCTAACGGCGCCGCAACCTTTTACGGCGCCATTAACCCCTTAACACCAGGGTCGTAATGAGGGCCATTGTTTGTAAATCGTCTTTTTGAAACTTTTTTTTTGAAAACACCATCTGACTGTTGCATGCATTGCAAAAAATATTATATTGTGATTGTGTTTTGCTAAGTGAAGCAAACTGCTGCTGTATTTTCAGAAGTTTCACACTTGTTTTTATTTTTATTGTGGCTATATATGGCCATATTGCCCAAATTAGCAATATACTTTTATTTCAGAAACTACAGACAAGGATCATTGTTACTGTCAAAAGAAATAAACTCCAAGCAAGTTCCAAGGATGTCATGTGATGTCATGGCAGGAATTGGCCCTGGTGCAGTCAGGGCTGGTTGCGTGTACTGTAGGATTGCCTTAAAATGCGATAGAGCCCATTTACCTGGGAGGTCTTGAGGCAGAGAAGTAAGCATTTTTCAGGTCTTCAAATATTAACAATTTGAACAGGGCTCAAGTCTTAAAAAAAGTGGGGGCATGCAGGCTCAATAGTATATGCTTAGGTGCTGGGTGCATGGGTGCAGAAGGCATAGGTGCACCCGTTCACCTTGCCATCCATACACATCTAAATCCCTGGTTGTGGCAGGGTTTCTTTCTCTTCAACTTCTGGGTTCAGGCTTGGTGACGTGTTAGCATGCATCTGGCACAATTAGCAAGTGCTGCTCGCTTCAAAATTGGAAAGGAGCCTCATTAATGGACCACATGACCTTTGTTTGGAGGGGGTGGGTTGGCCAAATCTGCATTGCAGGTGCGGGAGTAGCAGGGCATCATATATGCTGCAAAGACAACTCAACAGGTTAGGTGACTATTGCTGAGATGTTATGTGGCCGATTTATGTAAAGCGCGCATAGAACCTGCAAAGCCTGCATGCCGAGAAGGACTCTGCGCAAGCCTGCGTGCAAAGGTTTTTGTGGGTGCTCTGCGTATTCATGGAATTGTCCCTGCAAAGTAAGCCTATATGCAAGTCGCATCCGGAATGCCCATGATGCCCCCACAAAGCAGAGACAGCCGCTAATACTGTGCGCGGTCCTCGTGCACAAACTCATGCACCCCTGTAATCCTGTGTGGGGTCCTGCCCAACCAAGCCAGCACCTCAGTGATACTTCTAGTGTCCCTCGAAACTATTCACACCACCCGATCAACATGCGTAATATGTATCGTAAAAGTTCATATTTCCTAGTTTATATGCGTGCGAACCCTGTAAACCATTCCTGAACCCCGCTATACTGCTTACACGTACTTATAACTTCTATTGGAACCCTGACTGCATGCACGCACCCCTCAATCCAACATCCGATCTTATCTCTGTGTGGTGATTTCTATGCGCAAGTGTCAGTACGCCTGCCTTCAGGTGACGGTTACATTGAGAGCTTTGCGTGGCCATTTCCCCGATGTGAGGTTGCGCGGTCAAATCCATTAATACGATTTTACCTGCGCAGTTGTGGGCATGCAATCTCCTTGTTTGGGCAGTCCCTCAGAATGCCAACATTTTCCTTTGTCCCTCCCCATTTTGTGAGTTTCGCCCCTTTTTACGGTCTATGTGCAGGCCATGCCCATGCCCTACGAGATGTCTCGTGAAAGGCACTCGGCCGCTTGCAGAGACGTGCCGAGCCTGTGCAAAGTCCCTGCAGAGTACGGAAAAATCACGCGCAGTCGATTCCAAGAATCGGCAAACAGGGTTTGCGTGTGATTTGGCACACAAAGTCCCTATTTATTGTGCAATGAATTCCATGAATCAGGCCCTATATGTTTAGATCTTCCTGTAAATTATATGGCTTGTTTCCATTACTGATGCAAAATGTGCTGTAAATGGATGCCACACACTGGCTGAAATGTTGCTGTTTTTTCCCTGTGTGCTCAAAAGGCGTCTTTCCAGCAAGCAGATCTATCTATAAAGAATTAACATTGCCAATATGTGAGTATGTAATGCTTCCAGAAGCGGGCCGTTTTTTAGCCACCTCGACTCGAGGTGTATGCATTGTAACGCCTGTCTGTGTGTGCCGCATGCGTATAGTCCTAGTGCAGAAGCGTCAGCCTCCTGTTTAACTAGCCGCCATTGCAATCCACATGGCTCTGCCCCAGCCCCAAGAGCCTTTACAAGGCACCAGTCACTCAGTCTCTAGTAACAGTTATTACCTCTGGAGACTCCCCTCCGAAGGGAACGCGTCCTCCCCACACCTGATGGTTCGGATTCAAATCTCTAGATTTCATTGGCAAAATCAAATACAATACCTCCATAACAAATGTGTGGTGTGTAACTGATAATCGATGTGGCTTGTACTGTGAGGTTTTATGAATGAAATATATACCAGGTAAAAATCCCATTTTTGCCTTGAATATGAAGCATCCCTATTAGCAGTTTGCAGACAGTGAAGGAGAAAAATAATGCTGAAACATACAAAGTATAGCGATTATTTTAATTTATAATTGAACACTGAATGCATGCTGCAATATACAGATATAATCCACAAAAAAGCATGCGTCCCCACACGCAAAGTGTAAGGGAATGGTATTGATGCAGTCCCTCTGACCAGACCATTGCAGTGGCCCCTGAGGGCCCCCACGGCCCCCTCCAGCATCAAAACTGGTAGTACCGATATGTTTTAAATCGTCTGAAATATTAAGATAAACAATATAGCTTATTGAAGAGGATGATTGTGAGTCTAGCTCCTATTACTATCATTAGTAACTCTTCTGATGTCTTGGGGGCTCATGTTGGCCAAATGAGTATTTGGGCAGCAGAGTTGTTACGTTTACAGTGAAGCGTAAACGTCTCCCCACTGCCACATTTTCATCGTTTGCACTGCAGGGTGCAAATGTAAAGGGCAAAAGGTGGCCTACAAGCGTGTAAGCTGCCTTTTGCCCTTTACTTTTGCACTCTGCAGTGAAAAGTGAGTAAACGCTGCTTGGCATGCTGGCATGCCAGGCAGCATTTACTTTTGTTTGTGAGCACCACTTGACATGCTTTTGAAGCTCACTTGGCAAGTAGTGCTCACAATTGAAATGAAACCCTCCCTGAGATGCGAGCGTGTTGGGGGGGGTTGGTTCCAAATGGAAAAAACGATTACCATGCGCACATGTTAAGTAGTGTTCACAACTGAAATTAAACTCTAGGGTTTAATTGTAACTGTACACGCTTGGATGTTCATAAAGCAGGCGGACCGCATAGAGATGGCCAGTATCTGCGCCCGCAAGAAAATCTATGGTGGTGCAGATGCTGCAGCATTTCTATGGCATGTTGCGTTCCGCCCCTCCTTTCTGTCATACAAATGTTCGAATAAGAGCGTAACGTAAATGAATGGTGTACAAGCCCTATGCACGGCTTTTGCGCCATGTATGTATGCTGCGTGCTCATGGAACATGAGCCGCTGTGCGTCCACCTAGGAACTATACAGGTCCAAAGTCCAGAGTGCATTCTAGGTGAAGGAGACGAACTCCCATTGCATCTGCTTCATCTTGGAATTCACCAACATGTGTTGAAGAAGAAGGGGGTCATTTTGTAATGAGTGGCATGTGAATGAAAGCGTACACGCACCTTAACTCTTCCATTTTCTCCCCATGTCATTTTAGTAACCCTCGAAGGTGCAGGAGGGCAGCAAAGCAGAGTTTGTGTAAATCTCTTTGATTCCCCACTCTGTCTTTGAAGAGCACCCGGTTTTACACCTGCATAAGATGCAGGCGTAAAACCAATTAATTCCAATGAAATCTGCCTTGCATTTGCACCTGGTGAATAGCAGGTGCATTCCATTGGAATGTATTATAAAATTCTGCCTGCTAAGCGTATTTTTCAGGTGGCGTTTTATACTTTTTAAAATGGAGATTAAAAGAGAAGAGCACAATTTTAAACACTTTGATAGTGTTTAAAATTGCAAACAGCGCACCAGCAACCCGTAAGTGTAAGCATTGGTGGTCCCCACATGCAATCAGCATAAAGTATAAAACGACCCCCTAAATGATATGATAGGTTATTTATAACACACTTAATACCCAGAGGTTTCGATCGAAATTGTGGTGCTCTGTGTCGTCTTGCTTCCAAGGGGAGCACATTGCCCCTGAGCTATCCCCCCAAGACAAATGTATTTGTGTGGCCATTGCGGTTTAACTGTGGATGTTGTGCCTGGGATGGAGGATGGCAATACACCTTCTGTGCCTCCTGCAGCGTAGATCATAGAAAAGTAGAAGAACAAGAACTGTACAGGTGTGAGCCTCTTACAATGACTTCTGGTAGAAGTGCACCATAATGAAAAAATCAAGAGCATAGTTCTAGGCTGATAAGAAGACACTTTGTAGCTAATTTGAAATCAATTCTGAATTTGGCAGCTAGGACACGTGCAAGCATACGCATAGTCAATTCCCCACTGCCAAATGTTGGTCATTTGCACGGTGGAGTGAACATGTGCAGGGCAAAAAATGGCGTACGTGCATGTACGCCACCTTTTGCCCTGAACGTTTGCACTCTGCCGTGCAAATGAGTAAACGCTGTCTACCATGCGAGCATGGCAGGTAGTGTTTACAATCGATCCCTATGGCGTCTGCCTGCTTTATGCTGGTACATAAAGCCGGCGGGCACCATAGGGATCGCCAACATTTGCACGGGCATGGAAATGCATGCCGGCACAAATTCTGCCGCATTTATATGGCAGCGAGAAAGGGAGGTGGTGGAAATGCAGGTTGTGTTCTGCCCTTCCTGTCTGCCATACTAATGTATGAAAATGTGGTGTGGCGTGATTGAAAGGTCTAAAAAGCCTTCGGTGAGGCTTTTAGGCTTTCCATTAACTTTACGCCACAGAGCAAAACGAGCTCCTCAGGGGCTGCCACGGATATAAAAAAAAGTGCCTAAACCTGATGGCTTATGGCCTCTTGGCGCAGTCCTGTACATGAATAGAAGAAACCCGGTGGGAATGTTTAAATCCCTTTTCTGAAGAAGGGATACTGGATGAGAGGACTTTTCAGATCAGGGACCGCTGGATTTCTGTGTTTCTCCCACTTTTCAATACAGGTGCGTGAACTCAACTTCTGGCAGCGTAAGTGAGTGAAATTAATGATTAATAATGTTCCCTTTTGCAAATTTGCAAAATGATAATTTGGTTTTCCGAGTATGCCTCTGAAAACATTGCAGCGAAACTATCCTGCACAAAACTCATTTCCACCCATAATATCAGCAAACTAATTGGAAAACTCTAGTACGCCCTCTACACTGAATTTACTGAAAAGGTTAGCAGCACCCATTTAACACCCAGGTTTCTTTCAGCAAAGTAAATGGCAAGCTTAAGTCAGTAGTTTTAGACTATTTACTTTCATTTTCAACTTACTTTGCTGGGATGTAACTGCAAATAAACGTTTGCTGCATATTTTCTCAGCGAGGACCTGACTCCGTTCGCTGAGAGCATCTCCACTAGAAGTCTGTTTGCTGAATTTTTTCGCAGCAATTTACGTTTTTGTTTTTACTGAATGTGTGCCCTTCCCCGTGCAACGCTCCAGAATGAGCTCCATGTGAGCCCCCGTCCTCCACCGACCCCTAAACTAGCATTGCATTTTGGGGGGACAAGATAAGAAGGGAATTAAAGCAACCCCATCTCGTATCACGTTTGTTTTTCGTGATACATTTCCTCGAGTGCGCTTTCTTCGTTCACTTTTCCTCGATTTTACTTTAACCCAAATATTGTTGGTAGATGCTAACGCCTGTGGACGGTGAGGTGTGAGGGGACAGATGGTGGGAGTGGGAGCTAGAGGTGAGATTTCGGGGATCCCCTTTAACAAATATAGATTCTGTCAAAATCAAAACGAGGAAAAGTGCACGAATAAAGTGTACACAAGGAAATAGAAGGGGAGGTACAAACGGAGAACCCTCCATTTCTGCTGCCTCCCCACTCCAGCGGAGCTCCATATACAGACTGCCCCGCCTCATTGGCACTGCACGAAGAAAGGAGGTTTTGGGGTGTAACTGCAGGAGAAACGGAGGCAGATGCAAACCCTGAAGTGTTGATGAGTGCTGACCGGAAGCACCCTAGTGTTGAGTGATGGAATGTTTCTATGTGGTGTGTGACGGTGGCTTGGGTGCATGGCTGCGCTGGGACGCCAGGTTAGGCGCTGGTGTGAGGTTGCGCGCAATAGAGCTGAAGATGTGGTGGGCCAAACAGAGCGGTGTAATACTCTGATGTAGTATTAGTAGACATTAATCTGCTGTGTGCGTGTGCAGCTTGCATGTTATTTGCATCTAGCAAGCTCCTGAAGAAGCAGCGAGAGGCCTTGTGATGAGCGTCCCATGCCACCTGCATTTGGACAATGGCAACGTCAACCAATATCACCTGACAGCCTCTGACAGTTTCTCCACGTTGTGTCCATAATTTCTTTTCCCCAAAGCAGAAAGGAATGGAGACAAAGGCCACTTCCCCTATGATATGGGCAAGGTTAAAATAGGGTCAGCGCAAGGCATGGGCCGCCTGTGTCGTGGCACAGGGCCTCTAGCTCTTGAGGGTTTCATAGGCCCCATGCTGCTCCATTGCCACCAGAAAAGAGATGGGAAGGGTTCCGGGGATGCACCACTTCGCCAGCACCTTGCATCAAGGAATCTCAAATATCTTTTTAACACACCTCCGTGCTATCGGTAGAGAAGTTACATGGAAAGCTCTTCATTAGTGGCCCATGGCAGCACACGGAGCAGTGCATGTTCACTGGAGTGATCATTGTCTGGGGCAAGCCTCCCCAATAAGTACCTCGGCGATAAGAACCGATGGGCATAATCACATTGGAAAGGCACCGATTTATGTTGCTAGCAGAACTCTAGGTAAGTACCTGAATGTGTGCCTTATTTCAAGACAATTACACTTATTCACAACATGATCCCAACTTACACCACCTTTTTAGATCTTGCTGAAGTCAGTCTGAGCAAAAAAAAGAGGTGATGGCTGAAAGGTTTAGAATGAATCTTAACCTCTGGCATTGCGATGGGCAACCCTCCGGGCCACCGTTCTTCTCCTGCCAAGCCATTACAGAAGGGGAAAGACCATATGCGAATCAGGCTTGGTCCCACCCCAAAAGAGGCAGTCCAGCCCAAACTGCTAGGTCAAATCCTTTCTGCACGAGTCACAAGCATCCCCTGACATGTTTCAACCTTGTTGGCCCTCATCAGTGAGGAGCAGCTTGGGTCTCTAAGCCCAACAGGCACGGACCCACGTCTGGGCATACCCATCCCACTCGGGGTGTCAGGGTGACAAAGAAAAAAACAAAGAGGTGATGGCTGGAAGGTTTAGAGTGAATCTTAACCTCTTGCATTGCTCTCGGCAACCCTTCAGACCATCATTATTGACCTGCTAAGCCATTACAGAAGTGGAAATCAGGCTTGGTCCCACCCCAAAAGTCAGTCTGAGTCAATGCATCAAAAAAAGAAAACAACAAAATGTCTTTGGAATGCCATCAAGCAGCCACGTGATGCATCAAGAAAAGGGCTTTGGAATGCCATCAAGCGGCCACGTGATGCATCAAGAAAAGGGCTCTGGAATGCCATCAAGCAGTCGCATGATGCATCAAGAAAAGGGCTCTGGAATGCCAACAAGCAGTCGCATGATGCATCAAGAAAAGGGCTCTGGAATGCCATCAAGCAGTCGCATGATGCATCAAGAAAAGGGCTCTGGAATGCCATCAAGCAGTCGCATGATGCTAGCAGAAGGTGTAGAATTTTCAATGGGCATCAATGCACCTCTTTCCATGAAATAGTCCCTGTGACAAGTTGGGGAGGCAGAATAAAGTATACTATAACTCACCAGTGCCTAGCCACCTCCTCCTGCCATCTCTGCATGGGTCGCCCTTTGGTAGAACCCTATTCTTCTCTGTAAGCCCTCCATGTATCCTCCAACCAATGAAAGTCTGAATTCTAAGACAATTGAATCTTCAGTAGATGGATCAGTATTATGAATTTTGAAATAACCTTTATTTATGTTATTCAATATTTATTCAGGTACCCATCAACACCGTAGTGGTCTTACGGGTGCCTAAGCTTGTCTGAAAGGTGGCATATTGTGACTCTGCCAGGGTGTTGCCAGACCATAGTCTGCCGAAGGAAGAGGTAGGAGTGTTGGGGAAGAAGTGATGGGAAAGAGAAATTGGACAATAGAAGGATCAGAATCAGAGGGGAAAAACAATTGGGATGAGTGGGGGCTTATATGGTTGTCGAGGTAGGAACACATGTTTCTTAAATGTGATAAATTATTGGTAAGCTTGGGTGCAGGGCTCAGGAGGGTACAGCTCGGTTTCGAGCATAGTTTTACTGTGATGTCAATATCTAGACAAGATGAAGCATGGTACTAGATGTAGTTAGTTGATCAGTGGGTTTGTGATGGACTTTAGATGTGCTCAAGCAGGCCCTAGTAGAATAAATAAAAACAATATTTCTTTCTTCTATGCAAAGTGTTATGAGATGGGGAATTCGAAGCAAATGCCAAGTGATTCAGTGAAGCAGACCCTAACATAGAAGAATGATCACATTGAAAGCATAGTTATGGGATGTATATTCAAGGAGGAGTGTTGAAATGGTTTGGTGTGCCTGAAGTATAAGAGATTATTGAGGCAATATCCGCTAGCATTCTGGGGGTGTGGAGCTGTGAGGGTCCAATGTTAACTCATAGGAGCAATGGATCAGTCGATCGACAGGATGTTTATGCTAATACGTTTTAATCAGGTCTCAATATATGAATTGCTAGGCAAATGGAAGGTTCTTCTGCTTGAGGAAGTTCGGGTAGGCTCTATGGTAACTCTTGTGTGCCACTAGCTCCCGTGTGCCAGTATGAAAATTAGCAGGGGCGGGTTACCTGTAGGAGGAATTCAATGAACCAAATATTGCCACTCGGAGTGATGACTGGTGGCTGTGTTAAACTTTGGCGCCTTAGCAGAACCCTTGGCACAGTTATAAATGTGGCAGTGCATAGAGTTCATGCCGAATATAATTACTTACACTTCAGACTGTATGAATCGGCAGAGTGAAATTGCCTGTCTGTAGAATGAATAATATGCATGAATTTAATGATTGTATGAATATTTAGAATTATAATGTCAACTGAAGAATATATTATAAAAGAATGAATTATATACATGAATTCAATTATGTTATGAATAATTATAATTGGAATTGGAAAGGAAGAATATTTTAGCAGTAAAAGTGTTTACGATATATTAAAGATGTATAGCTATATGATAGCCACTATGCTCCCATTGCTGAAATCGCTCATAGCCTACCAACCTATAACTAATGACCCAACTACCATGGTAGAACTTTACATCCAATCACTTCTTTCTGCCATCGACAAGGTGGCACCTTTGAGCATACGCAACCCCTAGTCATTAGCACACTTAAATACCTGGTAAGATCCTACCAGTGCTAAAAAAGATCACTTCACATCAACTTCCAAGACATACAAACATGCCATTCTCCTAGCTAAAAGCTCAACTTACAATGATTGAATAGAAAAAGCAAACTCAGACACTAGAGAGCTCTTTGCTATACTGCCAGAACTCGGATAACCAGTTCCGCCTCCAGCCACCTGCATCAAAGACCTTACCTGGTGCTGCAATGTACAAAAACTCATACTGGACAAAATCATGACATTCCAATCAAAAAGTCATGCAGATGAAAGGTAAACTTAGATTTATTGAGACACCTCCAGAACCTTTATCCTCGCCATTTCCTGACGCCTACCATCGGTTCAAGTTTACCCCAGTCTCCAACCAAGAAGTAACTACTATTATCAAAGGCCTGAAACCATCCAGATGCCAAGGCAACATCTGCCCAGCCCAGTCATTACATATTGTGCCTCAGAGCTTGCCCCTTTCCTCGCTGCACATATCAAGACCTCCTTCTCCACTACCAGCGTACCAACCAACCTAAAAGAAGCCTGGGCACTTCCGCTCCTCAAAAAATCCACCCTGCCATCCCTACTAACTACCGCCTGATCATGACAGCCCCTTTCCTGCTCAAAATACTGGACAGAGCTGCTTACCTACAGATGCAAAGTGCATCTTGAATCCAATAATTGTTACGCTCACTTGACTCCCACGGAGGCGCTGGCCTGGTTCGCGCTGCTGTGACCTCTTCTAAGGTGATGCGCAGGGTTCGGAAGACGGACTGGACCGGGCCCCCAAATCTGGCTTGTCTGGCTCACAAAAGTATCCTTCTGTAGGCGAAAATAGGGGATTAACTGTCTGCGGGGTAATGCAATCGGCCTCCCACTTTCCCCTCTCACCCTCCTTGAAACACTTCTGTGATTTCTCGTAGCGTCTCAGCTTAGGGTCTGGAAGGACGAGCTCTCCATCCTGCTTCTGATGCAGGGGCGCGTTGGTATCCAGTTACTTCACTGGATTTTCAGATTGGTGAGAACCAAACTTGCTTGGCTTCCAGGTAAGTTTTTTGATAAGAGGTTCCCCTTGTGTCCATGCATTAATGTACTAATGCTAGTGTCTTTTTCCCCATAGGGGCCGGGGTACGGAATGCCGGGGAACAGGCACCGACCCGAGATGAGAGGTGAAATCCTTGTAGAAATCAGGTAAGTCTTTAATGAGCGTTTTTTGGTAATGTCTTTTCATTCGCTCATTAACGCTGATGTCTCTTTTTCCCCTTAGGGGCCGGGGTCCAGAAATGCCAGGATGCGGCGCGAACCCGAAATGAAGAGGGAATGAATCAACAGGTAAGTCTTAACATGGAGATTTAGCTTTCCTTATTCCCTTCTCTCTCTCACCTTTTGTTCTGGTGTTTTTCTCCCTAGGCACTGGGGCATGACTGCGAATCCGGATGATCGCTGCTGAACATGGAGGAGCCCTGTAAAGGTGAGTGGAATGCGGCGCTGCAGCGATCGACGCGATGAGCTTTTAAATAAAAGTCTTCCTTTTCAGGATTGTCGGCGAGATGTCTCCGGGATGCGGATTTAGCAGGTAAGGACTTTTCCTTCTTCTGTTCTCTTCTTCTCTTCCTTTGCAGGTGATCCAGGATGCTGGCAGGCGTGGCAGAAGTTAGGATGCAGGAGCAGACACAGTGAGCGTCCAGCTGCTAGATGCAGAACAACGCGAAGCACGTGTGGCTGTTCGGGTGGGGTTTAAATAGCCTTGGAAGAAGTTCCAGGTATGTATCCTTCCTCCAATCAGGTATGTATCCTTCCCCGACCACGCCCGGATGGTAAATTAGTCCCACAGGTAAAGCAGTTCCTTTCAGGCCTCAAGGAGGCCGGGATCCTGCAGCATGGTCTGCATCAGGTAAGTGCACCCAAGCATTCCCATAATGAGCCTGGCGCCTATGGCACCAGGACTGATGTCTTTTATGAGCCTGGCGCCATAGGCGCCAGGACACTGTCCAAAGGGCCCCTATATGGGGTTGCTGGGTCCTTCCTTGGGGACTGGATGTCCGCTTTCGGGGACGCCGGGCTTGAACCGGCTCCCCGGGAGCGTGCATCATGACAATAATCTCCTTGGACTGTGCCAGTCTGGATTCCACGCAGGTCACAAAACAGAATCAGTGCTCTTAGACGTATAATCCTAACATACAAGTTCAAGCACAATGGCAAACTCGCCCTCCTCCTACTCGACCTCTCAGCCACCTTTGATTTGGTTGACCACAAAATTCTCTGCCAGCACCTCTCCTCGTCTGCCCTCTTCACCCGTTAAGCAAGAGCATGGATCTCATCATTTTTATCTAACTGAACCATGAGAGTCTTTTCATTCCCTTCCTCAGCCCCTTCAGCTCTAGTCACTTGTGGACTCCGGCAAGGCGTCTCCCCATTCTCTACAATATCTTTATGATGGCTCTGTTCGATCTCCTCGACACCAAGGGCATCTCGTACACCAACTACACAGATGATACCCAAATCCTCCTACCCATCACAGCTTCCTCTGACATGGATTCTAATTCTCTGGGTAAAGTCAATCAAACCATTGAGGCTTGGATGGCTCTGGACTCTCTATGCTTAAATGACAATAACACCAAGCTGCTCCTCATTGGTTCATAAACACTCCTAAACAAACTTCATGATAATTATAAGTCCTTCACTATCGATGGCATTCCCATCCCACTGTCTAAAGTAGTTCAAACCTGTGGGGGTCTACCTGGACTCCACACTTTCGCTCAACAGACATGTAAATGCATTGGTTCATCCACGGCATATACAACAAAACTCACCAATGCCTGGAGACCTTTCCTCACCACCCCGACAACTGTGTCTCCATTGCAAGAGCCATTAGTATTTCTAGACTAGACTACTGTAATGCCCTATCCGCAGGATCCACGACCAGTAACATTAACAAGTTAGAGGTTATACAAAACAACGCACTAAGAGCAGCTCTGAACATCCAAAAAAAGACTGCATATCATCCTCCAGAAGAAATGTTCACTGGCTGCCTATCCTTGAGCGCATGTTGATCAAAACCCTTACACTAACACACAAATGCCTGTCTAACACTGCACCCAGGTACCTGACAAGCACATTCTCTAGACATATTCTGTTGGTATTCCAACATACCCACCAGGGCCACCCACCTACACCTCCTCATCATCCCAGATTCAAACCGGAAAGAGCAGGGGGACAGAGCTTCCCGGTAGTGGCTGCAAAACACTGCCATGTCCTCCCACCATCTCCTAGAGCTGAAATCTCTGTGTGGACATTCCACAAATGCCTCAAAACATTGCTCTTCTCACAAGACCTGTAACACAGTTACTACCTGACCATTTGTTAATGATGTATCATGTTCCCAAGTCCTCCTATGTCTATTGCCTGTTTTGACTGTATCTTATGCATTTACTTTGCCTTTCTGATCTGCTAAGCCATGCTTTCTGTAACTAGCGCTTTGATGCCCTTGGGTTTGGTGCGCTATACAAATGACTAAATAAATAAATAAAATGATGGTTCGATTTTATATTTTGTATGCTTTCTTCTGTAGGTCATAGGTTTATTAAAGTAAATATGGACTTGAAAATAAAATAGTAATAAAACAAGTTGAAATGGATGGGCTGATAGTACTAGGAGGGCTGCAGAGGACGCTGTTTCATCTTTATCATTTGAATCAGGTGCATTTTTGAACATGTGGGGTGATGGGCGTAAGTGTACTGAGTGTGGCAGAGGTAGGTCTGCGAAGCATAAGAAATTGTGCTGGGCTATATATGCTGTAGAGGGTGGGGTAGTTTAGTAGTGCAGAACTGAGAAAGCTAAAGTAATTTCTCCCGAGTCCTGAGAAGGCTTTACCAATAATCTGGGCTTGAGTATTGGCATGCTCAAGGTAAAAACATCACTTCTCCCACAATGCACCGCACCGGACTACCGCAAGACTAGAACCATAACATATACTTATCATCACCATAACCCCCCACAATGCACTGTGCTGCTTTAATAGAAGACCTGGAACATGAATATGCACTTTGAACATTTCTAAGGCAATGGTGTTACATACTATTCTGAAAAAACTACATCTCCCAAAATGCACTACATTTGTGCACTGTGTGAAGGCATCATGAAGCAGACACAGACAACTGAATAAAGTTTGGGCTAAAAACTTTTATTAAAGAAAATAGGGTTGGAAAAAATGCCTAAATTGCCGATTGCTAAGGTAGGATTTCCCTACCTAACTATAATTAATGTTAGTCGGATTTGTGTTGTTTTACCAAATTAAAAACAATCACTGCGGAATTGACCATAGTCTATTTTGACGCAAATGTTTGTCAAAAAAAACCAAATTTGGCCGTTGACCAAACCGCCCCCACAATCCCACTTTCCTTTTGGCTGGGCACCACCGCTTCACCTGTACCTCTGTGGCACCACTTCTGTCCCTCTAACGTGGGTTGGATCTGACACAGCAGGGTCCCTTTTGATTTTTTCCTTTTTTTTGGGTCCCCCACTTCCAATGTCATTGAAACAGGGGACACCCCCACAACCCTCGAAACCCCTAATTCTGAGCATGGGGAGAGGGATACACCCCCGCTTCTCATGTTCTTTATTTCCTGGGATTTTTCCTTTTAGTAGTGGCCATACCATTTTTTGTTTATCTATTTGGGTGCTTATTCTTTCAAGTTAGCCAGGTCCTTATATCATTATGGAACTTGCCAATGCTTGATCTCTAAGGTTATCCAGTTCCTCTTTATCAGAGAATTGAACCAAACTGCTTTCCATCCAATTGGTATTCAAGCACACTTGCTTTCTTTCGGATTGATATTCAAAAAGGTTTCATTTCGTTCAAATTAGTCACCTTGATTAAACCAACAACAAATTCCCAGTTTACTCTCCTGCTGGAAAATTGCACCCTGTTCACGATCGTATTCACAAACTCAAATATTATCATTTCCCTGGCCCTCTCTTGGCCTTGTCATTTTCATCTATTTTCACAGTTTGGTATTCATACCAAAACCTTTCCTTCAGTTTTCTCAGCAGTTTTCGGTTTATCTTGATTATTAAAAGTAGTTCAAACTGGACCAGCATTCACATAGCTGACCTGGTTCCTTGCTCACTCGTGAGCGATCCGACTTGCAGCAACCACTCGGTCAACCCCTCAGCGTCCCTTAGTCATTCTGGCTTCTCTGACTCACTGGGTACGCTGTCTTCAGGTGCTGTTCTCCACGGCGGAAGGCTTGCTGTGGCTGTCGCTGCTCCCGGCCCGGCGGGCCTCATCTCCAGGATCTCTGCTGCCTCAGTCTCTCTGATTCTGGGAGGTATGCAGGCCAGCTCTGCTACCGGAGACCTTCTGAGTGCTGCTGACACAATCTGCCTACACTGCAATGACTCTGCAACTCGTGGGCGTTTCGGGCACGCGTCTCCCTGGCTTCCCTTCCAGCTTCTCCTGCAAGTATTCCACAGGCAATCTCCTTAGTCTCACCTGAGCAGGCCATTTATACCACCACCTTGCCTCAGGTGCAGACAATCCTCATTCACTACATAACGGTCATGGTACCCAGCATCCCTCTTACTCGTCCCAGTAACAGAGGGGTTTCTGTTTGTGTATGAGTTAATAAAGAGAGGATGTATGGTTGTGGTTTGTCTCTACATTGTCCCAGTACCTGACTGGTGTGTACTGGGTGATGGTTTACTGGAAAAATAGGAAAGGGATTGGAAACACCCTACAAAGGCCAGATATCTGACCTTTTATCAAAGGGAGATGCGAGATATTGTCTCTCATCCAAAGTGCCTCAACCTCAGTCCACAAATCTCCTCCACCCAGGTGATCCTCCCTCGCACATCCCCCCCCCAGGGTCAGGATCTGATAGCAACAGCCTTTCTCTGGCCACCTGGGAGGAGGCTATATTGGGGAAAGAAATGAGGACGCTCTCAGATTCCTCACAACTGAAAGGTTAGAAACTTGAACATGAAATGTCAATGTGGCTTCTTCTAATTAGATTTGGGACATGTATTGTTGTAGAGGGTCCTCTTGTTTTAGTTAGGCAGAGTGCATTCTGGAACACTTATCTCTTTCTGATGGGATGATGCTTATCTTTCATGTCCATACATTTGGCTGTATTTCTTGCACTTGCTCTATTTTCTGTTTCCATCCTTTCATCCTTGTCACATTTGCTCACACTTACCAGGAACCTGCAGTCAATGTAAAGGAACCCATCCCCAAACTCTAGTCTCGTTGCTCACACACCCTCCATGCAGCCCTCCAGCAGGCGATGCTGTGGCACAGTACAGCAGGGTTCAATTTCAAATATCCTCACAACCGCACATCTTTGGATGGAAAATGAAGGAGATTTGCAGAGAGCATTAAGGAAATACATTAGATCAATAGTACATTAGATCAATAGGGTGTTTTCTGGGGATGAGGGGCAAGTGGATTGAAGAATAGGAGGATGTGAAGACATTCCCTGCCTGAGTATGACTCTGAGGGATCAGGATGGCATAGTGACAGGGGCAGGTTCCACCACCTGTGCCATGATTCTGTGTCTAGGTGAGGTATACAAGGAGATCTTCTGGACTACATTGCATTGCCTCAGGACAGCGGTAGGGGATTGCCATCTTTGATACATCTGCCCGCTTCCTTCCCCATTAAGAGGTGCCAATGCCTGTACAGAGAGTCAGAGACCTGCTATTGGTCAAAATGCCCCCATCTGAATAAGGTGGCACAAGCGGGGAAGACGAGCTGTAAAAACCTCCAAATTTGAGCAGGGCCAGTCCAGTGATGCTCCGCATACAATGTTTATTGCAGTAGTCCACCAGGGAAATGTTACATGAGGAAGTTTGCCATTCCATGTATGAAAGCCAAGATGGCAAACAAGCTGGAAGAAGGCCTTGTCAACAACACTATGCAGTGTGACATCTCCCAAGTACAAGCAGATGAAGAGAATCTAGGATCTGTGACGCCCAATATGCATGTAAATCAATATTCCTGCACGTCTGAAAGCACATATGCACCAAGCACGCTGGTGGAGGGGTTAGGGCCCATTTAAAACCACAATATTCTGGCACTGCTGGGTGAAAGGAGTTGGCGATCTAGTGCCAAAGGGGATTGTTGGCAAAGTAAGGTGGAGGTTGAAAAACAGAGAAAAGTAAGGTGGGGGCACAGGGAGGAATGACAGAGGAGACTGAGGGTAGGGCAAGTAGGTGTAGGAGGGGAGAATCAAAGGATTGATGAGAAGAGAGCAATACTAGGTAGTAGAATTTGGTTGGGACAAGGTGGAAGCGACAGGGGTGGAGAGAGGGCAGAGGAGGAGGAAGCAACACCTAAGTAGAGGCGGGTGGAGGATGCCAGAATGTTGGCAAGAGGAAAAGACAGAATGAGATGGAGCAGAAAAAGAGAAAGAATATTTTTGGAGAGGACAGGGAGAACAGGAAGCATGGATGGATGCACCAGGAGGAAGAGACATCTTGGCTGCATCTGGCAGAATAATTTGGGCTGCGAAAGCCAGGTTTGAGCCAATGTGAAAGCTTTTTTTTATTCCTTGAGACTTTTTCGGCAAACTCTCCCATATATCTTGGAAGAAGATCACGCTCTGGTGGTGGGAGCGCTTACACATGCCCACTTAGATTACTGCAACAGCCAACTGGTGGTCATTCCAAAAAAGCAACTCTACAGACTTCAAAGGCCCAGAATGCACTAGTTAGGCTGATCTGTGTACTAAACAAACCTTCCCATGTTTCTCCTTCACGTCGACTACTCCACTGGCTAGCAGAGGAGGATTGCATCAAGTTTAAGGTAGCATGTCTAGTATTCAAGTGTTTGAACAACTTAGCACCTGATTACCTGAAGGACAAGCTCAAGCAATATCAGCCGTCCAGATGTCTACGTTCAAGGGACCAAGCTCTGCTGGTTATTCCTACATCTACATTTGTGTCCTGAGGGGGACAGAAGATTTGTGGTGTTTGGTCCTAGACTCTGGAACAGTATATGCAGGGAAATTAGGACTCTTGGGTCTCTCGTTAAGTTCTGCAAAGCCATAAAAACATTTTTGTTTAAATAAAGCTTCAGTTATCTTTAGGCCTGTTGGAACTGCTTGGCCTTTACGATGGGATGCAGGTATTTATACAATTGTAGTAACCTGTCTCTGTGGATGTCACCTGCACCATTATATGGTTTAGTCCGTTTCGACTGCGTTATAAATCTCTCAAATCAAATCAAATCAAACAACTGGGAAAAATAGGAAAGTGAAAAGAAAAATCATGATATGGTTGAAGGAGACATTGAAGGGAGAGAGAGAGAGAGAGAGAGAGAGAGAGAGAGAGGGAAGGTGGGATGAAACACCAAGAAGGTGCTGGAGGTGCCATTGAATAGCGAGAAGTGGTTTGAAGGAAACCCCACAGTGGGGGGCTTGGAAGATAAATAGAAGAGAGAAAGGAGGATGGAAGGATAGATCAAAAGGGGATGGAGGAGAAACTAAAGAGAGAACGAGATGTTTAAAGACCAATGGGAGATTAGAGGACACATTGGAGATTAGGGGGATAGATAAAGAGGAGGATGGAAGGACATTTAAAGAGCAGGTAGGAGGAGAAATTGGACAGTGGCAGGAGATTAGGAGGAGGCATCACAGGGTGGTTAGGTGACAAAATTGTGAAGAGATTTTGGAGGAAGATAAGCAGCCTAACTCAAGCCCTAAAAAGGGTGTTGGAAGGGTGAAAGTACGTACACACGGCGGAATGCCAAGGAGGTGGATGAGGCGATACAGGCTTCAGTGGGAGGGTAATAAGTGCAAGAAGGGTTTTCATAGGCACACGAATTTGGCAATCCATCGAGAAGAAAAGTGATGGTGGGTTGTTGTGGAACAATGCCAGGACACCGAGAGAGTGACATTTCTAGAGACAATATATAAAGACTGTAGTATCAGTGAGACTATCGGCCTCTTTGTGGAAATTCTGAGGTTTTATTCACAACAACTAGATCCAGCTTCAGCCCTTAGCCAGGCTAAGCGTCGCAGCATGATTGGTGTATGGAGAACCCAGAAGGGGGGACTTTCATGACCGAGCATGAGAAGCTGACAACCAAATAAGGTGAAACAACGAAGCAAGGAAGAACTTACTGCCAGGGGCGCTTAAACCCACCTGGGCTGAACCCGGACTGAGATTTGCAATCTAACAAAAATGAACATGCTAGGAGGTGTGGTCTGATTGTTACTATTATCGTTGTATTTTGTATGTTTCCTGATTTGGTCCAAACCTCTTACTACCCCTAATAAATATGCATGAACTTTAACTTCTTGTGTCTGCCTCATGTTGATCCTAGCCAGCTTCATACCAAAAGATAAGGATGTCGAGGCGGAGACAGAGAGAGGGAGACATAGAGATGGAGTCTGTGTGTGTGTCTTTGTGTCTCTGTGTGTAAGTAACTTTACTGAGATTTTCCAAATGTAATGCAATGTTCTGATGCGTCCTCTTTACATCAGAGCCCTTATTTATGCAGCCCCCCTGTGGTTCTGTGTGGGGTCTGCCATACTGTTAGACGTAGTGCAGCCCTACTGGAGGGGTAGCACCCCAGACAGAGGCAGGATGCAGGAGGCCATTTTGTTCTTATTCGCTCTGCATTTATCCTAAAGGAGTCAGACCACGTTCTCATATGTGTATCCGATACTAACCTTTGCACTGAGAGGGCCAAGCTGCAGAACCTCTGCACCGAGAGGGCAAAACAGGGCCAAACTGCAGAACCTCTGCACTGAGTGGGCCAAACTGCAGAACCTCTGCACTGAGTGGGCCAAGGGCCAAACTACAGAGCCTCTGTACTGAGTGTGCCAAACTGCAGAATCTCTGCACTGAGAGGGCAAAACTGCAGAACCTCTGCACTGAGTGGGCCAAACTGCAGAACCTCTGCACTGAGTGGGCCAAGGGCCAAACTGCAGAACCTCTGTACTGAGTGTGCCAAACTGCAGAATCTCTGCACTGAGAGGGCCAAACTGCAGAACCTCTGCACTGAGAGGGTCAAACTGCAGAACCTCTGCACTGAGAGGGCCACACAGCGGAACCTCTGCACTGAGAGGGCCACACTGCGGAACCTCTGCACTGAGAGGGCCAAACTGCGGAACCTCTGCACTGAGAGGGCCACACTGCGCTCTTGGATAAATAGACCTCTCATGGAGGGCACTGATTTGAGGGTAAACTGTTCACTTTGAGAAAGGTAGTGGTATAGTGTCATCTGTACTTGGTGATGCAGAGTGAATTCTGGGGTATAGAGTATGTTGTCTTCTAGCGGAAGTACTTTTTAAGTGAGAGTTAATTCAGAGAAATCTAATCCTATTGCTGCGTGTATAGGATGTACAGATATTGATAAATAAATAACTGTCCGAGTTTAATTTGTTCACATTTTCTACTCCAGAATGTGGGGGGAGACCCCCCCCACAACCTCCCAACACTCCCCCTCCGCACTACCCCTCAAAAACCCCACCAATATTGACTGACCCCAACTCACCATCTACATTTTGGGGGATAAAATTAATCGAAGAAATTCAAGCAAACTAAAAATCGACAAATTGCTACCCGAGCAAAAGATCTACTACCATTACATACTAAGCAGGGTAACGCCTTAACATGTAGTCTTGTGTGCAGCGGAAGAGGAGAGGCAGCCACGTTTTCTGAGGCAAAGTACCTCTGGTGACAGGATGTGTTGTCCTGTTGATTCATCTGGTCCTGTTGAGACATCTAAATGTTAGTAGGCTGGCTGGTATGTGGAACACATTCTCTTGAGGAATCTGTATTAAGTGAGCTGCAGTGCATTTTGGGATAAGTAGTCAACTCTGGACATCTGCACTGTGAGAAGCAAGGCGCATTCCAGCAACTGCTGCTTTGTGGGGACAGGAGTACTGAGGAAGAGTGCATTCTGTGACTTATAGTCCACTATGCAGGCGTCTATACTGACCAAGAGAATGCATTCTGGGATATGCAGTCCTGTGGAGGCAAATGCAATGTTGGACAGAGACTAATTTGCAAGAAACTATACTTAGTGAGGCAGAATGAAGTCCTCTGGTGACACTAATACTTAGTGAAAGAAAAGGCATTCTCGGACATGTAGTCCTGTCCCAATATCAGTACTGAGTAACACATTTTAATTTCTGCACGTAATGAGCTGAGGACATGCTAAGAAATGTAGTCCAATGATTCCTGTGCACATTTTAAAAGAACAAGCAAACCGGCATGTGTTTTGGTCCTCCGCATACGTTGGACAGCACGGGCATATTATGGGAGCCGTTTAAATGTGCTGGTCTGATCTACTACTCATGGAGCTCCCATACCCAGAGTGACTGGCGTAGACATAAGGTTTTCATTGGTGCCCCTAACTTATGGGGGTATCTTCTCCGCTTCATATGTCAAGCACCCTCCCTGGCACGGTCCAGTAAATTCCTAAAGATCTGGTCATTCAATCAAGATTGATAAACCTAACTAGCTTTGCATCTCACACATGACTGTTGCCTCTCCCCCGCCTCCCCCTTTAGCCTTGCATTCACCTTATGGTCTCTTAAAGCTAGTTACAATTTACTTTGCATGGTGCATTGCACTTAGATAGTGGGCCAGGGCTAGCCGGGCCTGAGCCCTGCAGTCTCCTGAAACGTTGAGCTCCCTCGGCTCCCACCACCCTGACAGTGACGAAAGTCACTTTTTTTGTATTGTCCTGTGCTGGGAATTTGACCTGGCCAGTGACAAGCCAGTGTCACATGGTACTGTTGTATACCGGAGATGCTGGATTGCTTTTGTTTCATTCAATAGACTGCTTGACACATAAAGGCTGCTAAAGCAGTCTATTGACTGAAACAAAAGAAATTGAACACCTATGAAATAGCACAGTGCGAGGCAACACTGGCAAGTCAGCTGCAGGGCTCGGAGTCAAATCCCCAGCACGTACAATAAAAAAAAAGGCAACAAAAGACGGCTATTTTAACTGTGTCATGCTGGGGATTCAAACCCCGAATCCTGCTGGTAACAAGCCAATGTCAAATCGCATTGTGCTACTTCTTAGATCCTGGATATCTGTTGTTTCATTCAATAGACTGCTTGACACATGAAGCCTGCATCAAGCAGTCTATTGAATTAAATAAAAGAAATCCAGCACCAACCTTAAAGGGCACAGGGGAAATTAAGGAATTCAATAAAAATGCATTATGCAGGGCTTTTGAATGATGGGTCCCTGGTGGTGAAAGTATGCGAGCAAACGGATATAACCCGTGCCGGATACTCCTGAGCTGGCAAGCCAGAACCAATAACCCGTGCCGGATACTCCTGAGCTGGCAAGCCAGAACCAATGACCCGTGCCGGATACTCCTGAGCTGGCAAGCCAGAACCAATAACCCGTGCCGGATACTCCTGAGCTGGCAAGCCACAACCAATAACCGTGCCGGATACTCCTGAGCTGGCAAGCCAGAACCAATAACCTGTGCATTCGAGGTTACCTGCCCAGAGAGCGAAAGAGAGAAGACGTCTAGTGCAAGCATGGTATTGGATTGTTGCTATGCAAGACTTGGTGAATTGTTCTGATGTGGTCGAGTGAATAGGACATCCGGATTAAAGGTGCTTCCTTCACGTGTGCATAAGGCATGGCGAGGCGGAAGCGTATCACGTTTTAGATGGGCAGATTAGTGATCCAAAGTCAAGGACCGAATGAACAGACCCTAGCAGACAAGGGGGCCTAACTAGACTGATTTAGTACAAGAAACGCTCTGTAAAATCAGTGGCTGCACAGGTTAGTGATATGGCAGCATACAGATGTGACGTCAGAGCAATGTATACTGGAACGATTGGGAGTGCGGCGAAGGGCACTATAAGGCAGAGCGGTAAGAATGATGCACCCAACCAGGCCCAAACAGGGCACTGACATTTCTCTGCCACCCTATGACGCTATTTCATAAGCGCTGGACTTCTTTTGTTTCGTTCAATGGATTGCTTGACACATAAAGCCTGTGCCTAGCAGAAACAATAGACATTCAGCACCTTTGAAACCTTTGATACTCAGTCTTACTCGGGTAACGTTTTAAAGCAACTGAGACAGGCAGTCCTCAATGCCGCAGAGACAGTCTCAGAGGTGGAGGGCATCGGCTGGAGAGGACACCCTGAAATAGATGATTGTCATAGGTATGCTGGCACCTCAAGGCCTGACACACAAACCAGACCACCTAGGGGTTTGATGTAGATGTTAAGTTACAACTGAGGAATCCCACATTGCATAGGTAGGGAGTGTCAAAACCAAGAGTATTTTATTTCTGACAGACATGAAACATGGTCGGAGCAAAATCACAGCTATTGCTGGTCGATGACGCGGCGATCACAGCCAAGTTTGTGAAGGTGGTGCAGTATGAGATCTGATAGGTTGACGCACACATAAGGAATTGTGAGTATGACGTGGCCCTCTGTCCGAAGTGCAGTACACACAGTAACATGCTCTTTGTATACTAATAATGTTATGTTGGACCACCTGAGAACCTGAACAGGAGTCATGTGGGCACCAGGAACTGGATGAGGTCTTTTGACAAGTGTTGAAAAGTTCAGCTATAGTCAGTGGTCTGTATCACCTGGGTAGGGCAAGGGGCAGATTGTACAGGTCTGGACTGGTGCTATAAAGCCACGCCCTCTAAGGTCAGATTATGTAACCAACTAAAATGTTAATACAGACTCTTCTGCATGAGGCTCATTGTGTAAAACCCTATAAAACCAAAGACTGCTGTATTTAGGGGGCATATTTTGGGACAGGGAAATCATGTCAGCTTCATTGTCCATTTCTGCACAGCTGTATAAGAAGAAATGTCTCTACCGTTGCAGCCTTAGGTTATTTATTTGATTACCGGGTGAATGGATTTGGGGTTCTACAGTTTGGATCCATCACACCTCTGGGGCTAGATTATGAAAGCTTTGCACTGGTTCAAAAAAGTGGAGCAAATGATTTTAGCACCGATTTCACTGCTTAGATAACTTAGAATGGAGCAAACAGATTTAGCCCCAGTTTGTATTATCGAAAAATGTTTTCGCATGGGCAAAAAGGAAACAGGCTAGGTTTGGTGAATAACATGAAAAGAAATATAGCAAACCGATTTCTTTTAATATCAAGCAGCAAACAGAGTACAAAAAACAGTCTGATTTATTTTTGACCCAGGGGAAATATTTTTAGATAATACAGGTTGGGACAAAACCTGTTTGCTCCATTCTTTATGATCAAAGCTTTTGCTCACTTTCAGAACTCGTGCAAATGTTAGATAATCGGGCCCCTTGTTTGCCATGCCCAGCTGGGATGGTAGCAAGAGGTGGCGAGCTGGCGCTGTTGGATCTAGGTCATATGTAAGGCAGCCAAGTGGTCTAGGAGGACTAGGAGCACAAGTCGCCTGTGCGGGTGATTTGCATCACATTGTCCACCACGTGCATGGTTGCAGTCTCAGTGCTGCATTTGGGGCAGAAGCTGAACTGGCAATAGCGGAGGAGGTCAAGATGGTCTATTTTGGCAAGTAGTGTTGTAACTACTTTCTCGATACGCTTCCCCGTGAATGGGTGGCCTGTGATGTGTCTGTATCTGGGGTCAGTACTTGGCTAGGTCCTCTTGGTCAAGTGACGGTTTTAGAGAAGAGGTCGTATGAGACCTGTCTTCAATGTGTCTGGCAATGCACCTTCGCTGAGGGAGGTATTCACAATACAAAGCAGTGTGTTGAGCACTGGGCCGGTGGATTGTTTAATGAGGGAGGCTGGGCGGAAGTTGTCAGTGTAAGTGGTAGGCCTAAAGAAAGGGAGTGCATTTCTGTTGTGAAACTGACAAGTCAGAGACAGGTGTTGAGTACTTTTAGTATGGCGTCGCTCCTGTTAGAGTTAGCCTCAATGGGGAAGGTGTAGTAAGCCGAGTTAGCTTTGGAGGTCATGTGTCTGCATTGGGTGAGCAGGGATTTGAGAGATGGGTGCTACTCTGGGCAGCGGTCCTTGCGGCACTACTCATGGGAACTCTTTGAGCTGGCTTTAATCAAGCCTTAACATGAAACTGTCCACTCGAAGTGCCTGTGTGTTTCTGCTACTGGTGTAATAAAAATGTCAACCAGGGTTTGCCTTCAACCACTCCAGTTACAAGCACCCTGCATGTCCTTCACTGAAGTCCTGTTCGAAACAAGCATTGGCAAAGCCAATAGCGTTGGCATTTGCATAAATATTAGGCCTTTGTCATGTACTGCTTTTAAACACCCAGGTACTCGCACCATTTTACACCTACTAACATCATTACAGATGTTCCTGTCAAGTGCCTTTCCTATGCCTAAACAAAAGCCCAAACTGTTGGCATTTCCAATGCTTGTTTGTTCATGGTAGCCACGTCCAAATGGAGCCCTATGTGCCCAGGCTGGCGTATCTCTTCCAAACCTGGAGAAATCAATGACTTTCTTAACTTTCCTCCACAGGCAGATGATTTCTCGCTGCAGTTTTACTCTCCAGCCCATGCTCGTTAATTGCCAAATCAGTTCATCAGAAACCCCATTAAAATGTGTGCGTAATTGACTTTAAATTTAGACGGCAAGAGATAACGCTTTTAATACAGGCAGATGCATCACAGAAATCACGTGATGACAATTTTCTCATTTAATCCCCACGGTTCCATCAGTCTGAGCGTGAAGATCCATCTAGCCTTTGTTCCAACATTTGTCCATACTGCCTTAGCTTATTCCTCAACTGCCGTGAATGCCATACGTGTGTGAGTGATACAGTGCTATTTTCTGACATTTCCTTAAATGCACATTTTTAGGGTATTCTAGAGTATTCTTTATTATTTGGCATATCAGAAGCTGTAGGAAACAATACAATGTGAGAACGGCTATCTAGACCTTATCAGCAAATTGTATAACCGCAATTTAGGGAGGGGTCATTATTACGAGATAATGACCTGCCACCAAGTTATGCCCTGAGTCAAAGCCGAGGGCCATAACTTGTGCGAGGGTCATTATCCCAAGCATAAGGACCCCTCCTAAGCTCTATAAGGCTATGAGCACATACTGGTAGAAGAGATACATTTTTGGCTGCCATAGTGTATTCATTGTCACCTTGGTAGGCTCACGGCTCATGATGTATGAGGGCCTGAAGATAACCCTAGTAAGGCTGGGGGTATTATCTGGACTCATTGGCATTTCTGTTACTGTAAGCTATTCTGCATTGCAGTTCATCCACTGGGGTGCCACCCGGTGCCACCCGCCTGTCCTCGTCACGCTTTACTCTAGCACTGTTCGCAGTGTAGGAGGGCGGAAACTGATAAAGACACTTTTGTTGTGTACAGTTTAGAACAGATTGCATAATCCCGCCCACCTCGGTGGAATTACAGACCCTGGTCAATAACCAAAGGGAGCCATGGCTTTAGTCCCAAACCTGTCATATTGTCTAACGTCGCAGATTCTAGGCCAGGCTCTAAAGACATCTTTCCCAATGTGGCTCCTTGCATGAATGGCTGTACTTACCAGGCACTCCTCAGGCTTTTCACTGGGTATGCACGTGCGCATGCGTTGTGCTCACCAGGGATGCCGAGTATGGGGGGCTGCGGGGCCCGGCCCCCCGGCAGAATAAAGTTGGGGCTGAGCCCCCCCACCGGAGAGAAGAGACGCAGTATGGATGGCCCTTTGTTCCATCCATACTGTGTCTCTCTCTGGCGGCCCGGGTAAAAGCCGGGGGAAAACGATGTTTAGAAATTGTGGGACAGATGCAAAGGAAGAGGTTCTTGCTTTGCACCTGTCCCTCAATTTCTAAAAATCGTTTTGGTTTTGGTGTATTTGTACATCTGTGCACCCCTGTTGGCAAGAGCTGTGCACAGATGTAGAGGTACACCCAACCCAAAACTATTTTTAGAAATGGAGGCACAGATGCAAAAAAAGTCTGTCCCTCAATTTCTAAAAATCGTTTTGGGTTTGGTGTATTTGTACATCTGTGCACCCCTGTTGGCAAGAGCGACGCACAGATGAGGTACACCCAACCCAAAACGATTTTTAGAAATGGAGGCACAGATGCAAAACAAGTCTGTCTCTCACTTTCTAAAAATCGTTTTGGGTTGGGTGTATTTGTACATCTGTCCACCACTCTTTCCAAGAGGGGTGCACAGATGTAGAGGTACACCCAACCCAGAAGGATTTTTAGAAATGGAGGCGCAGATGCAAAGCAAGTCTGTCCCTCAATTTCATTTCTAAAAATAGTTTTGGGTTGGGTGTATTTGTACATCTGTGCACCCCTGTTGGCAAGAGGGGTGCACAGATGTAGAGGTACACCCAACCTCGGTTTTTAAGAAATGGAGGTACAGATGCAAAGCGAGGGAGGGGGCAGGAAGCAGGGACAGGGCAAATGAGACTGTTTGCATGTCTCTGAGTCTGCACGTGGTGAGGGTGAATGCTATGGGTGGGGAGCGGAGGCGTATGAGCCAGCACTTTCTAGTAGAGCTGCCATATTTGAAATGGGGCAGTGCTGGTACTCCTCAGTTAACTCGCTATACTCTTGATGGGATAGTACTGCTGTAACAGGGCTTCTATAATTGTTGAATCTTCTCAGCGATAATACTATGCTTCTGTTGAGGCAATGCTAGTTCATCTTAGTGGGGCTGGTATACTTTTGATGGGACAACATCAGCACTTCTCAGTTGAGCTGCTACACTCTTATTGACAAGGCCCCAGCACTTCTCAACAGATGTATTTCTTTTTATTGGTTATTTATAATGTGTGTGCTACCCAGAGGTTTATAAACGCGGACTGAGGGAGCGAACCTGTGTTGCGCGGACTGAGGGAGGGAACCTGTGTTGCGCGGACCGAGGAATCGAACCTGTGTTGTTCTGTGTCGTCTTGCTTCCAAGGTGAGCACGTTGCCCCTGAGCTATCCTTCCGATACTCTAAAAATCTGAAGTACATTTAATGATACAGAACCAGAACTATTCAGCAAGTCTGTCATCATCAGAATAACTGAACACTGTCGTAGTTATACAAGAGCTCATATATTTAAAGGGATGTAATTACTCAGAATGTAGCAGCACTATTCAATAACCGAAAGTTCTTAAGCATAGTTAATGTGAAAATACTACACTTCTCACCGTTGGGACAGTACTGCCACTTCTCACAGAGGCTTCTACACCTTTTATGGGGCAACAGTGATCTGGCTTACTGCTCACATGCACAGAATTGTCATTTCTCAGCAGGACTGCAACACTCTACCATTGTGTTCTGTATGTTGAGTGCTTCTTCACCACCAATGTGGATTCATGGCTCTCTCCCAGTGTCTAAATAGTAGATCTGTCTACATTCAGTTGACAACAGGCATGTCCGGAGCTGCCAGCTGTCCATAAGCTGCCACTCAGGATGTTGGGAGCCGTGATGGGGCAAGGGATAGAAGGCTCAAGCCTGTTCAATAGCAGAATCAGCAGGGTTTTAACACCTGCTCACTCCTTCTGGAGGGGCCATGGGGCAAAATGAGCCTTATCCCACATACAGGGGGTTGTTACCCCTTTATCTCTCCTGAATGAAAGAATGAGCTCTCTCAGACACAAGTTATCACCCCGGCACACACATTGAATGAATATGGTATGGATCTATAGATCGAGAAAACTGGAGTGACAATTCAGAGTGTTTTAACAGAAATATAATTGTCTTCCCAGATGAGAGACTGACTCCATTAATATACATGGGGTCACTGAGATGACCAAGAGTGAAACTGTACATTCAGTTGTGAGATTAGCAGCAACGGTTGATACTATGCTCCAAGCAGTGAGATGCCCACTCAAAATATCACACTGTTTATAGGTGTGAGACCCATCCTGAATGCTTGCCCAAAGAGCCTTGGCCACAGTTTCACACTGAAGAAGTGAGCATGTGATCCGGGGTCTGCAGCCCACAAAACACAGTGGATTCCCATGCTCCCACTTGCGAGATTTGCACCAAATTAGTGAGATTGTGCTCCAAGGTAGGAGGCACGTGCATAGTCTTTGCTCTGACGTTTGACACACTAACAGGATGGGACGGCATTTCGTTCTCCCATCCTAGTTGTGTTGCTCTGCCTTTTGAGGGCTACAACAACCTGGATGATTATAGAGGGGTGCAGTAAGGGCAGTGATGGCCTACTGGAATGCAACTCGAAGGCTTAAATTTCCTTCTTACTTGACTTTAGTATGTGCAGTACATGCTAGCCAATGTTTCCACTGTTCTGCGCTGCGTGCGCCTCCCCCCCCGTGCACCGTTGTACCAAGTTGGCGACTACATGCAAATTTGCAGTCCTATAACTGCCAGTGATGTCACTTCCTGTATTTGGGCCCCCCCCAGAAATTCATAAGTCGGCTCCCCTTATGCTCACTATCAGGCTGCTGTCGATCGCCCGCGTGTCATGGAATTCTGCATAGGAGGGTCTGCCTGGGGTAGAAAAGAGGGGAACTGCATATGTTAGTTTGGAGGTGTGGTGCGAAGTCAACAGTAAGTCTGGTTGACATGAAATTGAATGTATATTAGTACCCGGCGAGGGCGCAATCAGAATGAAAGAGCCATTCTGATTGGCCCTCGCCGAGTTGTTACCAGGCCGGGAATCCCTGCATCGGGATTCCACAGCCTTTGTCTCCGGCGGGGGGCATGGCAGCCCCTCAGCCAATGAGTCTCGAAGCAAGACCATCCCTGCTCCGAGCCTCCCCAAGGCTGAGAGGCTATCTTCGCTCCCCGCCGGGGACAGAGGTAAGGTTTTTTTTTTTTCCCTTCCCTCCCTCCTCCAACCTCCCTGCCCTCCCCACCCCACTTACCTTCTATGCCTTGGTCCCCGGAGGGGGACGATGAAAGCCTCCAGCCGTGTGAAGACTCGGAGTGGGGCCATCCCCGCTCCGAGCCTCCACACGGCTGGAGACTTCCATCGTCCCCTGCTGGGGACCCATGTATGTTATTTTTGTTTTTTCTTTTTTTCCCTTTCCCCTCCCTTCCGCTCTCCCAACCCCACTTACCTTCTCTTTTTTCGGGAGCGGATGTGCTGGAAACGCTTCTGTTTCCTGCGCGTCCGCTCCCGCTCCAGATGGCTGCCAAGGAAAGGGAAAACGGAGTCCGTTTTCCCTTTCAATGGTGGCGGCCATTTTCTTTGAAGTCTTTTTTTTTTCTCCAGAAACACCACAGCGTTTTGGGAAAAAATAAAGCTTTTAGTGCCCCGGTCACGCAATTTTTGTGGGCCGGGGTAATAATAGCAATATGACCCTCGCGGCTGGGGCATTACCGACTCTGGTAAGGCCCTCGCTTCGCTCGGGGCCTATACCTATGGGCCCCGGGGCATTACCTGAGTCGGTAATGCCCCCGCCGCTCGGGTCATATTGCTTAAGTAATAATCACAATATGTCAACACATTGCTGTGCCTACATAGGGCATTCTGACAACTATACTGCTATTTGCAGAGTTGCATGTTGTTTCGATGACAGATTTGATTTTGATTATTTCTAAACGCGCACTAGGCAGACCAAACTGCATTCGGGCGCAGTTGTTAACTAGAGATTGAAATTTAGCTGTGCGAGGCTAAGAGTGCCTTACAGGTAAGTTCATTTGAATAGGTAGGTTTTCAATTCTTTTAGATGGCAGTGATGGTCGAGTCGGTTCTACTGTATGGGGCGGAGTCTCATAATGAAATGCAAAGATAAGATGCACCGAGGATACTTAAAAAAAAAAAATCATCTCGTTTTTAGAAATGCACAAGTCTCCTTAATCTGAAAAGTGACCTACACATTTAGGGCTCGATTTATGACTTTTTTTGCACAGTTCAAAGCGACTTTGCGCTGCTGAAAAGTGACTTTGCACTAGTGCAAGTGCAAAGTCACTTTTCAGGAGTGCAAAATCTCTGAACCGTGCAGGAAATTCCATGAGCCGGACCCTTACTCGGGGCTGTGCGGCAGCGAAAAGGAGGCGTCTGCCAGGACACTTTCAAACAGTACTACCAGCTCCAGATTTCACACACGGCATGTCGCTGTGACATGCATGCAAAAAAGGAAAACATCACTGCATCTCTGTGTAAGGGAGGATAATGCATGGGGCCAGGGGCCATGCATGTCGCTGCTGTCAGGATTCTTTCTGTCATGTAATGCACATCCGCTGCACCTGATAAAAACAGGCACAGTGGGATAGTGGTGCGACACCATTAAGCTGACTGGGCGTAAACCCCTCCCCGACCACCCCCTGAAATTTTGGGCTACGTTGACTCGACCTGGCTAACCTACAGAGCCATGGGACAGAGGACGCCGACATTAAACAGCTGTTAACAAAGGCCCTGCAATTACTGATGTAAAGCATGTCATTGTTAGAACCTGCATTCATGTATTTTTACGCAACTGAAATCGTGATGTGCGTTTAGTACTTGCATGCCAGGGGAGTGATTGGAAGGGTAGAGAGGGTACAGGAGACCGCTCATTCTCACAGCAGGCCATAAGTTGGTGCTTTCAGACTTAAACGAGAGAATTAACTGCTTGTATTTGAAGTGGTAGCTGCCCCGCCCCAAAATTTAGATTTTGTTGCGCCCCTGTGGAATGTCTTACATTTCTGCGCATTTTAAAGGACATCCTATTTCTGAAATCAGGATGCACTTTAAAATGCCCTGGAATGCTCCTTGATTAATCAAGGGTGCAAAGGGTTAAACAAGTGCATTTGAATGTGTGCATTTACAGTGCACACATTCAAATGCCCTTTCTGAATAGGGTGCATCTTGTTGGTAAATTGCATCTCATTATGGGCACCGAAAAAAAGTGCTGCTACTCTGGCTAAAACAAATCTATCCTGAAAAGTTGATCTGTTTTTGCAAGAGGAGGGTGCAGTCTGCTGCCCACCTGCAGGTACTCCCACTTCCAAACCTCTCTCACCTTCACTGATCCCTTCTCATGTTCTTTGTGGTTGTCAATGTCTGCTTTTTCCACTCAATGTTTCCATACCCCTGTCAGATCACACCGTTATCATTCTTCAGTGGGCAAGAAAATGGCGGCGCTCCTGGCCGCTCTGCACAGAACGGCCTACATGAGAGTCACTGTAAGCTCAAGGATGGCTTATGGCCACTCACTCCATACTAGGGGTGTACCAAACTTCGGCTTCAAGTAAGTATTTGGCCAAATTCCGCCTGAATAAAAGCTATTCGTCTCCGGCTGAATAGATTCTTGCTATTCGGCTCTTGCCGAATAGTTTCTTGCCATTCGGCTCTTGCCGAATACTTTGACATTCTCATTTGAATACAATGCAACATGGACTCAGAAAGGCAAACATAGACTTCAGTTTACAAAACTGAATAGAATTAGTCCAGACAAATTGCTATCACAAAGCTGAAAAATATCTTATATTGGAATCTGCTCTTTAGGGCATGTTTTGTTACAGATTCTTAGACAAAAAAGCTGCTCATCTTTTAAACATAGCCTGCAACAATAGAGGAACATCTTTTATTTTGGAGAATGTTTACATGCAATGTGCACTTTTTTCAGTTGGAAAAAACAAACTGAAAGAAATGTGCATAGATACTTTCAGTTCCTGTCATGTCACTTCCCATTGGGTACGTCATGGTCCCCCCTTTTCTTTTTTTAAGGACTTGAGTCCTGAGTTTAACATTATCTGATATTTTATCAGGAAAGTATAAGTTGCATATGTTTGTGTATTGGCGAGAAAGAGTGGCAAGGATAAGTGAAAAGTGAGCAGCATTTGCTGGGTGGGGTGAAAAGTTGTGAGATGGAGTTCACGCATTTCAGATTTCCTCTTGACTTGTGTCCTGCATGAGCCGACATGAACCATTTTATACATTTCTATGTTGCTGAAATGAAGTTTCGAAACTCGACCGCATCGACTTTGTAACTGGATAGAGGATGCAATGCATCTGATTCACAAAGGCGGTCCCTTTGCATTTGTGAAGCCTCCTACTTTAACTGGTACTGAATATGCAACAATCTTTTGTACATTTGGTGCCTTCATTTTGGTTAAATCTGCTTTATTTCTGGCTTTATACTTTAAATAAAGATGATACATTAAATACAATGAAGAGAAATGAAAGTATAGAATGCATTTAAAATGTTGCTTTATTTGTTTTTTTAATAAGTGTGTTTTTTGAAGTTTGCAACACGATTTATTAAATAAAGCAACTATTTGGCTTCATATTCGGCTTCGGCCGAATAGTTGACAAACCATTCGGTATTCGGCCGAATACTAAATATGCTATTCGGTACAGCCCTACTCCATACCTGCTTATATTAGAGAAACAAAAACCTGGAGAATGACATCACCCGAGCCCCGCCTACAACTCTTCAAAGCTCCGCCCACCAACCATGCCAACATAAAAATCACAACTGCCATGAAACATAAAAAGGTGTACTTCGCAAACTGAACTTCGCAAACTGATACTCCAAGCTAGAGGTGCACAGAGCAAGTAAACACCAACAGGTCCATACAGAAACCTCAGCGGCAGCAGAAAAATACACTTCTTCACAAATACCCTGACCCCGATTCTCAGTAACCTTACCAGACACAGACAAGTGAGAGCGCATGTCTGCCCTCCCCCCCCAATCACCCTGCCAAGCTCTGAGCATCAAAGAGGAGGGGGCGTGTGGCGGTGCGAATATGTTTCTGCCCAGACAAGCCCAATAGACTGGTGTGAGAAATATTTGGATGAAGAATGGGGACGCCTGGGAGGTGGTCCCTGCCAGTCCCTTAGAAACCCTACTCTGATGCCGCAGTCACCACGCCCTTTAGTGTTGCTATACATTTCAGGATGCCAGGAATCCCAGACTATAGCAGCCAATCACATGGCGGCATGGGCGGACTTTCTCGGATTGCCAGAAAACCCAGAGGCCAAAGGAAGGAAGAACATAAAAACCCAGAGTATCCGGGATAAACCTGGAGAATAGGCAGGTCTGGGCCACTCCCTTTGCCCGGCAGGGAAATCAGATGGCTCTGCGACCCACAGAACAAATCAGACCAGGACATTGTCAAACCAAAAAGGTGGCAACACATCACGGCAGAACGAGGCAATCTTCTACGGTTGTGTCCGTAGCTGGAGGATTGATGTGTGGTCGGAGTGTGCAAAATGACAACGTGGGAATCTCTAGGATTGGCAAAATGATGGCAGGTGAAAGGAATAAGGCAAAATGTGGCACTTATTTTGCTTTGCCTTTTTCTCAGTTAAAATCGCATTCCTGCAGAAAACTGAAATATTTGCTTACACCCTGGGCACCCACGTGGCTGCGTTCAGGAGTGGGGATCTTCCTAGACTCTGACTTGTAGAGTAGGAATCCGCTCTAAAACACACAGAGGCCAAAGTATTCTTCTGTGGGGTTTCGTTTTGGGCAGTGATAGAAGTGTAACAAAAAAGTAGTGGAACTGTGACTCCGGTGGAGGACACAGTAGGAAGCAAAGGAGAAACGTGCAACACATTTTTCAAGGGTTGCAGTCGGTTGCAGTCATGCTGCTAGATAGCCAATTGAGTTGAAATAGATTTCTGTTTAGCTGTAACTGATATCCGGTGGTTGAACATGCTTGCTGTGTCTGAAATATTTCTGTATTGCGCCCTAATGGCACTCCTAATAACTGTTTTTTAACTAAGCTCTCTGTAACCTTGCCGTGATACCCAAGGGCTGGGCGTGTAATAAATGCAATAAATAAATAAAATAAAAGGAACACTTCGGGAATGGTGAAAATGGTTGCAAAAAGTAGTGGAACTGTTAACAGTAAAAAATAAAAGTAGTGAAACACCGCTCCTGACCATTCCCGTTCACTTTGACCACTGATTTTGGGCAATTTCACTCAGCCCTATTGTACTCTGGCCTTGGCGGGAGGTGCTGTGCACGGGGCACTGGTAGAAAAGCTCTGACTGTTCTCATATTGGCAGTCTTCATGGGCCTCAACAGACAGGCACATTTCTTTGCACATCTGTTTTGCAAGGAGGGACACATTGTGCTTTAAATGAAAAAAAATAAGAGCAGGTACTCACCATCATAGGCTTTAAGGGGGCCGGTGCTCAGCCCTGATAATGTCCACACATTGCTCTTGTGCTGCGGCTTTCCACGTCTCCCAAACTATTTCCGTTCAACTTACTCTGTCTCCACATCCTTTTGCGTAGTTATCCATTTGTCTTACTTTCTGTGAAATTCTCGATCTTCATTCCTCACTCTCTGTTTATACCACTTGCTATTTGACTCTCTCCCCACTCATCGTTTCCCGCACTCCAATTTTATTTCCACTGTCTCTTTCACTCTCTGGTTAGGTCCCACCAACAGCCATCTCTAAAAAACGTCCATCAATCACAGACTGATTTTGCCCTGTTGTGGCTCTAGTATTGTAATTTACAAAAGTTGACAGGCCTTGAGAGAAAAGGATGGTCAGAAGATAACTAATAATAAATGAATAATTATTATGGGGGAAGAAGGTGCTGAAAGGGAAGGGCTACCGACAACATTTCACAATTCCCAGGTAAACCGACTGAGGGACACAATGCGACTGCATCAATGAAGGCAGGTGTACAACTTAGCTTCGAACCTGCTCATTCTTAGGAGGGCCTCTTTACTTTTTACTGAAGGCAACATAGCATTGCAAGGATTTTGTGGGAAGTTTGTCATTGTATTCTCACTCCTATTCTCTGCTGTCTCTCTTCCTGTCTGACCCTCTCTTGAACATGGTGTCCTTAAAAACAATGTGTTTAAATGCTCAGATTCTCCATCTGTGTATTTGTTTCTCACTCTGTCTGTGTCCCTCTGCACCTCTCCCGCTCTCCATTAGTCTCACCATCTGGCTATCTCTAGTTGTGATCACACTTGTTTCACTCCATATGTGCTTCCCTCATCATTTGTGCCCCCCCCTCTATTTGCTCCGTTCTATCTCTCACTGGGTGTCACCGCCTTTTTATTGTCTCTATATACATGTGATTTGTCTCTCAGACTCTGTCCGTTTTCATTCTTTTTCCCTTTCACTTCCCAGATGCCACCCTCTCCGGCTCTTCCTCCAATCATTCTCTTTCTTTGCAAGTCCCTCTTGTTATCCGAGGTGAAGAACGTACACTAAACACAATGCAATATGGACTGTTGAAGAGTCTCATATACTTTGGATGTGACCCTGCCCATTATACTAGCTGTGGACATTACTCGCCACAGAAAATATACGAGAACGTTTTGTAAAAGCCTACCCCCAGCCCTCTTCATTCATAGAAGGTGTGACGTGGGAGGCGTGTGCTGTTAGGTCAGCAGAGAATGACTCTAACAGGCACAGATTGTGGCTGTCTTGTGTCATGCAGTACTGAGAGGAGTAGGATGAAAGGAGCCACAGCGTGGGAGAGAGGGGAAGAGACAAGAAAACACAGCCTCCAAAAAGGCTGATAGAGCTTTGCGCGGCATTCAGCAACATTTCATAAAGTGTAACCATCTTGCTCACTTGCACATGGTATTGTGTATTAGCTTGGAGAAGTCCCAGTCCTCTGAAATGATGGGGAGGAAGACCCCTGTGGATAAGTAAGAGGGCAGGCCAGGGGAAATTCCATGCCCAAAAAACGGAAGAGACCAAACCTGCGGCAAACTACTCTTTTATTGAACAAACCCACATAAAACAGGGACAGCCCGAACATTAGGCAAATGATGACTCACCAGCTCCAAGCTTGACAACATCTTAAAAAGGGCTATGACATTATGCGTGATGTGTTGCTCCACAAAAACCTTAGGTGGGAAGGCGTTGGTTAAGGGAATGAACTATGTATACTTTAGGGGTTAGTGAAATCATTGGTCAGGCACTATGGCGAACTCCTCCTGGGACCACCTTCTAAATTGCAAAGGGTAAAACAATGTAATCTGGACAATATGGGTGCCTGATACTGTGGGACATTTTTCGCTTGCGTGTGAGAGGCATGTTGAGGAGAGAGAGTTAATGAGGGTTCTGTTGTCTGCACTGGGAGTGGCTGAACTGAGTGGGAAGGCTTTGCTGGGAGGAGTCGGGGTGAGAGGCAGGCAGAGGAGCAGTGTGCTGTTAGATTTTGTGGAGCAGACGGGGCGGTGGGAGGAGTTATGAAAATGTGAGGGCTGTGTGTAAGATTGGTGGGGTATGTGCACATCATCCTTTTGGATGGGGAAGCACCTGTGTGGGTCCGCCCACGCATTCAATAATTTGAAAGAAAGAAAAGAATGGTGCAACAGTGTGTGTGGCAACATGGACATGAGGTAATGATTGGCCAGTGGTGGCTTTCTCAGCCTTTGTGTTTTGGAGGATTACCAGCAAATGAGCACAATAGGTGGTGGTGAGAAAAAAAACATACATGACACTGTATTAACAATAAGTTAGACATGTAGATTTGCACTGAGAACCCACACCATCCATTCTCTAGTACCCTCCTTTGAGGATCCCGTGCCTTCCTGCCGATGTCATTTCGTGCTGACCTTCAGGAATTAGCTTTGGGAACAAACTGGTTCCCACCAGATGCCGTTTGCCCGGAGAATCGAAAGGAGACAATATTCAGTGTCAATGTTATTTTACAGCAACCCTTTGTCTCTCCTCATTTCTGATTGGCTTGTTCTGCCTGTCTGTTCCCCGCTTTGTGTCAGGTTTTAGTTACAAACCCTTGCAAAGGCCCGGCTAAAACGTGTATCCCCTACTATTTGTTTCTATTTAATATCATTTTTTAATGTCAGAAGCAGCATCTTGATTTCTGAGCAGAATTGTCCTTCCCATGAGGACATGCCTTTCCATGTACTCACCCTCGAGGTTCTTTATTAAATTACCTTATGTGCTAAGTAAGCCTTTCTAATGTGCTTGTGTCTTCATGAATTCAGTCGTGTTAAGCTTTCCTGTGGCCTGGAAGTGCTAGCTGGTTCTGAACCATTCTATGGCGTACGCTTTGAATAAGATGTCTGCTTGGTATCGTCACATTTATATGTCAGCAAACTACAAGCATAGATTCTTTGTGTTGCATTTCAGCATGGGCATCACTTATGTAGAGGAGCAGACATACACATCTGCAGGAGATCCTACCCCCCTTAGATCTCCTGTATTGGAGACATGAGACCATGCCCTGCCTAACACCAGCTATTGTACCAATACCGCAGCAAGTATTTGGAAGATGGTATCCATTAAGACAACAATATCGAATGTACCCTCAAGGTGATGACAGCCTGCAGGAGGAGAT
The DNA here is from genome assembly GCF_040938575.1 of Ambystoma mexicanum. NCBI lineage: Eukaryota > Metazoa > Chordata > Amphibia > Caudata > Ambystomatidae > Ambystoma > Ambystoma mexicanum. The sequence continues at coordinate 598,951,926 of NC_090922.1, read as the reverse complement.
ACCTGAACCAATATTTGATTTGATTTGTATATTTATACTGTGCACAGTGACTGACTGAACCGTATACTGGTGCAGCTGACATATCAAAAGTTGAACAACAGAATGTAGCCATCATCAGATTTGGGCAGAGTTCATATCACAAACGTAAAACAAATAAATATATATCAGGCTATCTAAACAGAAACATTTTTAAGGCCCTACGAAATTGATCTAAGGTATCCAGGGCCTTGATCTCTCTAGGAATACTATTCTAGAGCCTTGGGCCAAAACCAGAAAATCTTCTATCCACCCTTGATACAAAAACAGATGGGGGATGCTCCCAAGTAATTGCTCCTGTGACCGTAAACACCTAGAAGGCTGGTACGACCTAATCTTGTCTCTTAGGTAGTCCGGAGCTAATCTGTTCGGACATTTAAATATGAGACATGTCACTTTGAACTTGATATGATCTTCCACAGCCAACCGATGCTGTGCTTGGCGGGAGGGAGACACATGGGCAGTTTTACTCAGTCGCCGAGCTACCTAACTGATGTGTCCTGGGCCTTTTGAAGCCTATGAAGATGTTTTGCTGGAATGACCATCAACAGACGATTGCAATTTTCCAGATGGAAAATAGTCAGGGCCCCCACCACCGTAGCACGGTCTTCCGCTGGAATGTATGGCAGAACCTGCCGAAGTAATCTCAATAAGAAAAATATTGCCTGTCCCTTTGCCCCAACCTGGCCTTCACAGCCCATTTTGTCCTGCCAGAAACATCCCAAATGTTTTACCTTAGGGGCAAAGCTCAGCTCTGTGACCAGAAGATTGGGGACTGTCTGTTTTCTTAAGAGCTGTGAGCAGATGTTGGGGGCCAAACAGGATAAGCTATGTTTTAGATGCATTCAATTGGAGCTGGCTGATGGACTTCAACTAACTAATCTCTTGTAGGCAGTAATAGACTATGGCAATGGTTTCTTCAAAATGACCAATTCTGATGAAGATCTGGGTATCGTTGGTATAGGACCATGACGCCTCAAGATCTCCTTCAGTGGTTGAAGATATAAATTGAAAAGAAGTGGCGACAGAGAAGACCCCTGTGGCACACTACAACTCATGGTGATAGAATCTGAGGTGAAACTTCAAAGTTTGACATATTGTAGATGGTTTTCCAAGAATTATTTAAACCTCTTGATTGCATGTTCTGATACTATGCTGTCTTCAGTCAGCCCAGCAGGGTAGCATTTGTTGACCGTTTTGAAGGCAGCGGACATGTCTAACATTACCAGAAGTGAAAGTTCGCCATGGTCAGCGATTTTCAGAAGTGCGTGTTGGACTGCTAACAGGGCTGTCTCAGTGCCATACTTTGGGCACAAACCAGGTTGAAAGGGCTCAATAAGTGCTTCCCCCTCTGCAAAAGCCTGCAGCTGTTGGGTGACCAATTTCTCCAGAATTTTCCCGGGCCATGGAAGTTTTGCAATAGGCCAATAATTCTGTAAGACCAGGGGATCTAAATTGGATTTGTTAAGAAAGGGTGTCAGTATTGTGTTTCAGTGTCTGAGGCACCAAGCCCTGATTGTTAAGGATTTCAATCAGGGGACACACATCTTGGTCTCAGTCTAGGATGTAGCGCACACTGAGATGCCTTTCTCTTTATTTTATACAGATTCAATTTGAGATGGTACAAAACTCGTATCACACCCCCTTTTTCAAATACCCTGGGTCACAATGGACCATGAACCAGGCTGGTTGGTGAAATGCAATATTTATTTATTTATTTTAAAATTCAAAATAATTCATAACATTCTTAATATGGGGCAGCATTCACCAATAGGGTGATAATTACAATGAAAATCATGCACTTGGTTAACCTTCCCCCAGAACATATATGCAGCATGGTTGAATAGGAGCACTTTTTAATTTAGGAAAGATAGCACCCAAGTTAGGATTTCACCTGACAAAGTTCCCTCAACCCACCAATAATTGAATTCTGAGTGGATATAAAGAAGCAGCAGGTAATCCGGAATAAGAGGGAAAGAACAGAATGACAATCCGACCTTCCCTCACAGAATAAGAGGCAAAAATACTTTAAATCCTTAGCAAAGGCCTTAAATAACACTCAAATTTTACAAATAATTAATTAATGTGTGGTTAAATTATAATATACATATGTTTTATCACAATAGCAGGTATGTCATATCACTGGCAATCACAAGGCAATGGATCAGCAAACGGCATACAATTTGAAAATGAGTGGAAAGTTTGGAGTAAAACTTGCAATTTTCTCAATTCCTGCTTTAAATTACCCAAACGGTTTTAAATCAAAACAGGTGATTTGGAGTGCGGTTTTGGGGTTAGGGGATATATATGTATCACAGGGACAATAGAGAGGTGAAAATAGGTCTCTAGCTATGAAACTAGATGAGATATGTAAGATATAAAAAAGGATGCCGTGAAATAGGAAAGGAAATCAGTTTTGACAAGAATGGTTTTACTTTAACCTAGAGTATTCAGACTAGACCACCAAAGATGGACACAGTAAGATCCAAGGTTGATTCGCAAGTTCAACCCTGTCACTACAGTGCCCAACCCTGGTGGAAGCCAGTCCGATCACTCGAAATATGACTAATGGCTTAGGATTAAACAAGACAAAATTGAAAAGAGATGATGCTAGCACTTAAAAATTAAGGACAGGGTACGAGGATAATTCTAACATTTTCAACAAGTTACCAGGATAAAAATAGGATTGCTTAGGTAGTGGGATAGAGACAACAGCAAGACAAGGTGTGCTATATATTTTGTATGGGGTAGGGATGATACTCACAGTCCACTTTTTGAGTTTTGGGATTTTTGGACACTGAACAGGGTCTGGTCACCACAAGGCTGGTGTGCCTGGCAAAAGACAGGTGGGCAAAAAACAGCTGGGCAAGGTCTGGTCACCGAGTAGCGAACAGCTCGGCAATTTGGGTCACTGGATGACACAGGTACCACTGGATGAAGTTAATGGGCAAGCAGTTAGTGGGCAGCAAGGCAGTCTGATTTCAAGATGCAAAAGGTACCACAGCTCTTGCCCTTTTTAATGGGAGTCTAGTGGATCTTTCTGGATCAATGGCCTTACTGGAGTAGGAATCAGCTATGCTTGGGTTTAGCAGTGAGCTCTGCAGTGGGGTCAGCAATGCTTTGGCCTTGTAGTTGGGATCAGCAAGGTGGATGGCACAATTCAGGAACGCAGCGCAGGAACTTCAGGAAGAGTGTCTGTCTAGAGTCTTGTCAGGGACTCTTATTTATGATGCATAGTGACATCATCAAAGTATATGGCTGGGCAGGCTTAACTAAGCCCACCTCTAACCGACTGGATTGGTCAGGGGTGATTGTCCCCACCTCGCTCTCAACTGGCTGGATTTCAAGGCAGAATGTCAGATTTATGGTGTGAGTTTTACAATGTTCAAAAACCTCCCACAGTTACTTTAGCTAAAATCTGATTTTGCCACAAATGGTACATTTATACAGTTGAGGTCAACGATTGAACCCTGTCACCCCAATGCCCAACCCTGGCAGAAGCTAGTCAGATCACTCAAAATATGACTAATGGTTTAGGATTACACAAGACAAAATTGAAAAGAGATGGTGCTAGCACTTAAAAATTAAGGACAGGATACAAGGATATCCTAACAGTTTCAACAAGTTACCAGGGTAGAAATAGGATTGCTTAGGTAGTGGGATAGAGACAAGGGCAAGACAAAGTAGTCTATGTATTTCTATGGTGTAGGGATTATACTCACATTCCACTTTTGAGTTTTGGGATTTTTGGACAGTCAACAGGGTCTGGTCACCACAAGGCTGGTGCCCCTGGCAAAAGACATCTGGTCAAAAGACAGCTTGGCAAGGTCTAGTCATTGGGTAGAGAACAGCTGGGTAATTCAGGTCACTGGATGGCACAGGTACCGCTGGATGCAGTTAGTGGGCAAGCAGTTAGTGGGCAGCAAGCTGGTCTGATTTCAGGATGCAAAAGATACCACAGCTCTTCCCCTTTTTAATGGGAATCTAGTTGATTTTTATGGATCAATGGCCTTGCTGGAGTAGGAATCAGCTATAATGAAAATGGTTACCCTTTAGAGGTGCTACAGCGCCCATTGATAAGAAATCCTTCGAATGGAAAATAATCACATGACCACAGTTGGAAATTGATATTGCTCAGTTTATCTTGAGAACGTTGCCCTTTGGTGATAACACGTGTTTCGACGTATCCAACGTCTTTTTCAAATCAGGGCTACAAAATTTATAAATGATAAATTGATTTATAAGTCAAATAATTTGATAAACAAGAATATGCAAATTAAATGATCAACAAATTGAAATGAATTGGCCATTGATGTAAAACACAACAATTACAAGTCATTGTAAATTCAGTCATAGTGCAAACAACAAAATAGAAAAATAAATTTATGAATAAATGGCCATGTTCAGGAGGGGGAGAGGGGTAGGAGGTTTGTGGGAATTGGAGAAAAAACACAAAGAAGAAAAAACATGTTTATAAAGAGGTGAGTATGGTTCATGTGTCAATCCGGTATAAGTAACTCTAAACATATACAAGTAATGATTCAATATCTTACCTATTGTTAACCATAAATGTGCATGTAGTGGTCAGCTTACTTGTGCGGTCATGGGATAATCCCTGCTCCCTAGGGGAAAAATACCCATCTACAGTCAATTCAATGATAATTTCTTAAATATATCTTGAAAAGGTTATAATGCGGAAACTCTTTAATGTCGTCTCTGAAAAATTCCATGTTTGCTCCCATGCCAATTTTGTCAATGGGTGCTAATACAATTAACGTAGGGTGGGGGTGTCACCATCTTTAATTCAAAACACGGGAAGCGACGCTAATCTTTATATTGTTCTACAATTAGTTAACCGTGATCCCATATTAAAGTTCACTCGCCTTCCTGTTCGTGTGCATGGAATGGCGGTTCAAGTATAAATCATACCGTAATTAAAAACAATACTGTTTCGTCAAATGCAGAAGGTTTGTGTGGCAAGGGCAAAGACCACGAGGGTCCGCATGTTTACATTACAAATCATGTGCTTGAGGGGGCTGCTCTTGCTGTCAGACTCACCTAAGTTATTCTGTTGTTCCTTTCCGTCCGCGTTCCGGCGTGTCCGCCCTGACCATGTGTGTTGTATAAAACAGTTTCTAGGCAACCTCAGTCCTACTACTGTTTCTAGCTTTGGGTGCCATCTTTTGGGCTAACTTCCTAGTTTCCCAATGTTGCTTACGTGCTCTCGTTCTTTCTAATGCCGATTGTCAGTGTTTCCTATTTACACGCCATCTTGCGGGCTGGATTGGCTGTGTACTAATATCCCTTATTGAAAATTGTTCCCTATTCCTGTCAATTGGTCTAAAATGCCAAAACAAAGTATGGAAATGTAAATGCTCCGGATTTAAAGAGCCTTTTTAGTAAAAAATGTACAATATATTATATCATGTGAAAAACACGTACTCATATGGTCGTCGACCTGGCTTATTAAACCTATTCGTCGGTATGCGAGGAATATGATACATTAATCAATGGTTAATAAAAATAATAATAAAAATAAAAATAAATAAAAATAAAAATGAGACTTCTTATGTATTCATATTCACATGCAGTGCTATCGAGCAATTGTAAATCTGACTTCCACTAATGTTAATAAACCATGGCGTCCCTTAACCTTGTGAATATCCTATTTATTATGAGTAAGTGAAAATGTCCTAATGTTGTTGTATACTGACTCTCCTGGAACTCTGTGTCCCAGGTTCGGGCGATATGAATAGTTATAAAAAAGAGTACATTTCATTGTCTGAATTCAGACCTCTTTCAACTGTACGAAATTTACAGATCAATTTGGCTTCCTCTTGTCGCAGTTTCAGCTCTTGGTTCCCTCCTCTTGGTCCCAAGGCCACTCTCTTGAGTCCGGCAAATTTTAAAGTTTTTTTGGTGTGAGAAGCACCTCAAACAGATTCCTCACACCATTTAGGAATCAGCTATGCTTGGGTTTTGCAGTGGGCTCTGGAGTAGGGTCAGCAATGCTTTCGCCTTGTAGTTGGGATCAGCAAGATAGATGGAGACGATCAGGAACGCAGCTCAGGAACTTCAGGAAGAGTGTCTGTCTGGAGTCTTGTCAGGGACTCTTATTTATAATGCATAGTGACATCATCAAAGTATATGGCTTGGCAGGCTTAACTAAGCCCACCTCTAACCAACTGGATTGGTCAGGGGTCCTACTCCCTGCCTCACTCTCAACCGGTTGGATTTCAAGGCAGAATGTCAGATTTATGATGTGAGTTTTACAATGTTCAAAAACATCCCACAGTTACTTTAGCTAAAATCCGATTTTGCCACAAATGGTACATTTATACAGTTGAAGTCTCTTAGAAACGTACATAAACAGGTTACATATTGTATTTAGACCATTCCACTCCAGCTCTGAACTCTGTGAGACATTGTTTCGCCCTACTAATACTTTTTGGTAATTTTGAGTATGAAAGATGTTGCCTAAAATTCTGTAACTTTATACACATGTGTGGATTATCATAAGGGATGTAAGTATTAAAGTTTGCAATGGCATCATGGATACTTTCCTTATAATCCCCAATTCTTTGCCATTTCTGTCCCCCAAGGTGTCAGTGAACTCTACAATTTCTCAAATTATAAACCACAAAATCACTTTTAAATTGCAAGATTTACACATTTTTACAAAGTCCTGCTGCGGAGATAAAAGTCTATACATGTTTATTAATAGTCTCTGGAGGCAAATGTTCAATCTGTTCCCCATGTGTGGGCCTGTGTTCCAATGCTTCCCCCCTTCAGAGGCAGGGTCGTCATGGAGATTCCCTTAAAGCGTCCTGTAGAAATCATGAGGAAATGAGACGTGTCCTTGTCCTGGAAGTTCCATTGTCAGAAGGCTCAGCCCAGACCAGATTCTGTCCAACCTAGTAATTATCACACAGCTGTTACCATCTAATGAGAGGCCCCTTTGTTTCTGTCATCCTGTCAGCAGAAACCTGAACGTTTATGGTGGTTGCCTTTCTTTGGTGGAAGCCTTAGCTCTGCCAACTGGAATAACCTGTTTTTGGGAGCTTGCAAGTCCGGCCAAGGCAGTTTAAAACCTTTATTTTCTTTTATTTGGTCCTAAGTAAAACAAGCCTGTTGAATAAACAGCCCATATGTGTTTCCCAGCAGCCAACCCCTTCACATTTCTAGGCACAGACAAGCTTTCATTCAACATTTTACTTTTTAAAATATGCATTTATTTTCTTTAGTTTGCACAAGCCCATTTTGACACATGGGGTGAAAGCTGGCATTTCTTTTTAAATTTGTTTTTTGCATCTGCCTTTCCAATATGGTTCTGTAGCTGTAGCCAGCTTGTTTTACACAACAGTCTATACAAGGCAAAGTTCTTCATGAAATTGACATGTGCACAGAAAGCTATGATTTTTTTTAAACACTGATTTTGTCGTTTGGTAGCCAAAGTTAAGCGCTTTTCTGTGCTGATGATATAAAGCTTTTGTGGATTTTTCTCTGATTTGGTTTGACAGGGTCTGGCATTCAGAAGTCACGCTGGAGGACCATGTGAATGTGGATAAGGCTAGCAGGGTCTTATTAATAACTTGTTGTGATAAGGAATCAGAGGAAAAGAGCATCAGAGCGGCATCATTTTTAAATGTGAATAATTCCCTTTTTCCATGGAACTTTCGGCTGGCAGCAAAACAGCGCTGCTTTTTCACTCTATCTCCTTTGTATATGTAAGAACACACTGGCACGCTCCCTCAGTGTGACCCCTTGTTCCACCCTGTCCAATATGTGCTTGGCAAGACAGTGCAGCCATCTTTTTGTTGCTGCAAAACTCAGTTTTGGTGCAATGGTGCTCACTGGAGCCAGTGCAGCCATTTTGCTGTTTATGCTGGTGTGCAGCTTGGTTATAGAGAAAGTCTGCTCTTCTGCTCAGTAGGTCAATGTAGCCTACATGATTCAGGAATTTATTGACAAATGCGGTCAAAAATGGGTAGCTTTCCTCGGCCATGCACTTTGCTGCAAATGGGGACAAAGGAAATAGGGAGTCATTGGTGGGTTTCAGGGCTTTAACCAATGAGCATGTATTGTCCTCTGATATGGGATGGAAGTTGAACTACTTCACAATGTCTACTCCCTTGGGCTGCTTCTTTCCTAAAGAGGACTGATTAATCATCTGTCCCAAAATATTTTGAGCTAGGATCTGAACTTTAGCCAGGACATTTCTCTTAATGCATTCAATTTTCTCCTAAGAAAATCTGTTAAATATATTGGATGTGCTAATGAAGGTGTGATAGAAGAACCCTTACAGGTGGGATGACAAAACATAGATACAATAGAGAATAATTCTCTCGGTTGGTTACTCGCAGCCACAATTTCTTTATGTAGAAATGCTCAGTTAGCTACAAAACTTGCTTTTTTATAATTAGTTCATGTTGTTCTTGCTCTACTGATGGTCTCTAAAGTTTGGTTCTCTTGCCATTTACGTCCTGTGGAATGAACTAATTTGCATAAAATTACTACATTCTGGGTAAACCAGGGTTTTGAAACCTTTCTATTCTTAAGTTTCACAGGTGCCAAATTAGTACATAGATTGTCCATGATCTCAGTCCCTGCAGCGAGGAAATCCTGGCTGGATAGCGAACCATCAACTAAAGCTAGCAATTCCCTGACCTCTGATGCAGGAATGTTATCTAAGTCTTTATGTTTATGCTTCAATATGGCAGGGTTATCAAAGAGCTCTTGATTGTTCTTCCGGGGCAGAGTTAATAGCTGAACAAAGTGATCTGACCAGTGGATAGGTAGGTTATCTGTAAGGGAAGTATGAGTACCTCTCGTCATAAGCACATCCAGACAATGGCCTTTGATGTGGGTGGGTAACTTTCCTAGTGACCGTAGACTGTGATTTTCTAAAATGTCCCAAACTTCTTTAAAGCCTGGTTTTTTGGGGTAATTTAGACAGATGTTCCAGTCTCCTGGTAATACAATCTCTCCATATTTACTGCCTATAGTGGTCAGAAATGAAGCAACATTTTCTAAAACGATTCTGTGAGTCCTGGTGGTCTATATCCCAACACAATGTGTACGGCCGAGTTTGAAGACGTTTCAATGGGCATATGTGACACTTGTGAGTCATGATCCCATGTCCTATTTACTTGCACCTGGGTCTTTGCTTGTGTGCTGCTAATAGAATTGAATGTTCCAGACATGGCACAAGCATGCCAACCAATTGTATCAGCCTGTATAACGAAAGGAACTTATAGCTTGAGAAACCAGTGAAAAACTGTGCAAGTGATTTTTCTTAAATTGCACGTCTGAAGAGGTAATCATAAATTGTACACCTGATATCGGACAGCCAATAACAAACCTAGCTCCTATATGATTGTAAATCTAGATGTGTCCCTTAAACAATCCCAACCCTTTGTAGTTTTTCACTATTGCCACGTAGCATGATGTCCTTCTGACACACAAAGAAAGTACATAAATGTATTTCATGTGGAAATCGCAGAGAGAATGAGTGTACGTCTGTCGATGTACGTTGTAACCTCCCTGTTTTAGACAATTGCTAATAAAACAGCAACTTGCCATCGTCATGAGTTTGTCCGGTTATTTGGACTCAGAATTATTCTGATGTAACCCATCCAGTAACAGATGCACGTTTCCAAGGGTCATAGGCTCACTTGTGTTATGTTTCTTCTATGCGTGTGGTTGCACAGCTGTTCTTCATGTATATATGCAAATTTAACCTAATGTCTTTGTGTCTTCATGGTGAATGCACATGTGCTTCATGACTAATGCATGCATGCATGTTTCTACCATCTGTTTGGTCATTCTTGCCATCTTTAGCTCACACTGTGGTTGTTATTTCTGCCCCCACTTAGAGTATGGGTGATACAGTTGTCTAAGTAGGCAATGCTTCTCATATTTATGATATTGGACCGGGGGAGTGGACAGTATGTATTTGTTTCCCCCTTAACACCTCTGTCTTGGTAAGAATGCTGAGGAGGGGGTAGGACTGGCTCATTTAAAGCACTTGACAAACATATGTTGAAGATGCTTAACAATCACAGACTATTTGCTTCCTGACTAGAGCTATTCGCAGGGGGAGTGAGAAACTCTTCCACTGAAGTAGCTTCACAGCCAGTCATACCAACCGTCTTGTAGCCGTCATTGTTATTCATCTTAGCATTGGGGAAGAATTGTATACTTAACACCATTGGGTGCCAGAAGATACGATTATAAGGGCAATGGTTTTGCGCAATGTATATTGGAGGGTATTTTTCTGAGAACGGCATACTTTGTTGTTTCTCTGGCAGCTTTAAAATTGATAAAAGCTTGATCCATTATCAAATGTTTGCACGCAGAATATCTACACTAAGATCCATTATCAAATGATTGTGTGCAGAGACTCTACACTGTACTTCTCTGATCCATCATCAAATGATTGCGTGCAGTCTGTACACTGTACACTAAGATGCATCATCAAATGTTTGTGTGCAGAGTCTCTACGCTGTACTTCTCTGATCCATCATCAAATGATTGCGTGCAGTCTGTACACTGTACACTAAGATGCATCATCAAATGATTGTGTGCAGAGACTCTACACTGTACTTCTCTGATCCATCATCAAATGATTGTGTGCTGTCTGTACACTGTACACTAAGATGCATCATCAAATGATTGTGTGCAGAGTGTTAGGCGGAAACCTGTGCAGTTCCCACTGGGACCACTGCAAAAGATTTAGGACTACAGGCGTTGGAGGTGAACCCACTTGGTAGCAGTCTGCACCACACAGATTCACTTGGTAGCTGTGGCTGAGCAGTCAGACTTCTCTCAAGAAAAGTTGAGCAGTATGTGGAGTATACAAAATAGGGCAATTCTTCACAGCAAGACAAGCAAACACGCAACGAGGCTTAGTGTAAAGATATTAAGGTATTTATTTATAACAGAACATCTATGAAAAAACACTATGGCACTATCACGGCAAACAAATCAAACACAATTACTCTACGAAGAAGAAAACAATCAATCCCCCTAGCAATATCTCGACAACTCTAGGTTCTACCGGTACCACTGATTTTCAGACAGAGGTGTATACCTCAACCTAGATGACACTCGAATATCAGTTAGGACGGGAGAGAAAAAGGTCGGCAGGTTACGAAATCAACGCAGTTCAATACTTTGCGGGTAAAATGCACGGCAAGAAGGCAAGAATCACAATAGAGCATAAAGTTCAGAGGCCAGGCCCACTCGGAGAGAGGCAAGGCGCGATGTCCCAAAAAGTCTCTAGCGGAGATGCATTCAAGTCTTTGTAGCAAATTGTTATCGGCAGGTTGAACCAGTTCAGAACGATAAATGAGAAAAGCTTGGAGGGGACCCAACGGAAAGGAGAGGATTAAGACACCTCACTCAATCCGATCGAAAGGGAAGCCAGGCGGACACGGTACCTTGTTGTGGAGGGCAGCCCCGGCGGGGGCAGTTGTTCCTGGTGGTGGATGCACGTCGGGTCTTTGCCAAGAGTAGAGAGGTTCTCGTCGTCGAAGAAAAGTGAAGTCCGGTGCACCACCAGGGAAGAGACCAGCCGCGGAGTGCTCCATCACAAGGCACCACCTTTTGGTCGGGTACAGGGGTAGTGGCTATCCGGTTGCCGAGGTGCTCTGCACGGGCAATTCGACCACTGCATCCTGAGGCGAATAAAAAGCAAAGGGGACTGGTTGTTCCCAACAGTCAGGGGAAGAGACTCTCCGGCAGGGAGATCTCCTCTGTCGTCGGGAAGTGGTGAGTCGGCTCAGCAGGGCTCCACCGGAGGTGTCGTCGTTGCAGGTCGGCTCAGCATTACCCTCGTCGGATTCTTAGGTCCTGTGGCGACTTCTGAAGATCCAGTCCCAAAAGCCCTGCTTTTATGCAGAAAACCCCCATTAATTCAGCCTAGCTGTCAATCAACACATGCTAAGTGGTGAGCGGGAACGCTCACCACTTGGGCCAATCACTCCAGAGTGCGACCGGAGTTGGCAAGGCAACTCGGTCCAGGGTGCCAAAACCCCCTCCCACACCCCTGTGGTAACCCAGACAGAATGGCACCACTTTGGAGGGTCTCTGTACAGAGGCCCACCAAAAGTGGAACAAAGGGCTCAACCTTTGGTTTAGGAGTCACAGAGACGAACACAGACGCCATTTTACAAACCGAGTTCTGGCAGAAAATACCATCCGATAAACTTATTTAGGATAAGTAGACCGGTGGTACGTTAGAGATTAACGAGAAAAAGTATCAATCTCCAACAATGGGACGAATCCCATAGGGTTATGTTCGGGGTCGAACATAACAAGTAGTTTCCACTGCCACCAGCCAAAACTCGACGAGGGGGGATGGGACAGTGCCCCCTCGAGTAACAGGTCCAGGAGTAATCAAATTACCCCTACTAGTACGTCCACAATAAGATGGTTTGTACTAGTCCTGTTAGTAAATTTAGGTCTAGTAAAGCCAATGGTGACTTTACATGCCCGGGGAGACAGTAGTCAGTCCCCGGGTATGGAGTCTATGGTGGAGGTCCGCTAGGACGCCCCAGTGTTACGGCACGTAGGGTGCGGTGTAACACACATAGAAAAACATATAGGACCCTATGGAGTAAAAGACCCCATAGCCCATCGAACACATTGACATTTCAAAGGAATTACACACATACATGTCCAAGAGTGGGAGGAAAAGAGTCTCACTCTTGGCAGGATGGAAAAAAACAAACTCCCGAAATCCAGCAAAGATGCTGGGGGACTCACTAGGTTAGGAAATTCAGCCTAAACAGAGAATTCTCCCTAACACTTGCCCCACCCCCCCAGACTAAGGGACAGGAGGATTTAATCCACTCCTGGATGAATCTCATACCTCTAGTCGATGACATACATCCTAGAGAGACCATCAGCATTTTGGTGGTGACACCTTGACCTATGTTCTATGGTTAAATCAAAGGTTTTCCTTTGTAAGCTATATGACCTACAAACCCTTTGAGAGACATCAGTCTTTCTAAATTTATAAGGGATCTGGTTGACCAGTCCCTCAGAAGTTGTTACAACTTCTGAACCTGTGTTAGGCTTTTTCAAGGGGTCCTTATAAAGGATTCCCTTAGATGTAGAGGAGCCTCCAGAGGTCTTCCCTACCTCTCTGTTGAGAGGAGGTTGAGTTTTAGGCCTCTTGGTTGGAGGGGATGGAAATAAGCAAGGTACATGCTTCTCCTTCCTCTGAGATCTTACCTTACCTACTGTAGGAGTTTCCCCCCTAATACTAGGATTTGAGTTGGAGTTTTCAGTAGAAGGTCCAACAGTCTGAAGGTTTTTGGCCGTAGACTTTCCTTTTCTGGTTTTCCACCAGCACAGAGAATTACCAGTTCTCGTAGGCCTAGTTAGGGTCCCAGTAGGTCCATCCACCTCTTCCTCAGAAGCAGGGGGAGTCACAGACTCTATAACTGGGGGAACAATGATGGAGCTTGGTTGGGGCTCCCATTTCCCTAACATGATAGCCTGAAATTTGCCTGGGTCAGAGGTCAATTTACCAATACCAGGGCTTGTTGTGGGATTCTCAGTAGAGGCTCCCACAGGCTTAGAGTGGTTCCGTAAGGTGGCCTCTCTAGCCAATTTGATTTGGTTCTGGGTCTCCATACTGGGAGGCCTGGGGGTACTGGATACTACTCCTAGAGTTTTTAGATCATTCCCCAACAGGACTCTCCCAGGCACCTCAGTCTGAACACTGACAGGAATCAACACTGTCATGTCATTACACTGAATGAGGGCTGGTAGAATTGGAACCATTTGGACAGGGCCTCCAGACATCTTAGCGGGACCTTTGGGTGCCTTAGCAACATCCTCAGGCCTGAAAAAGCTTTCGTCCACTACTGTTCTGCTGGCCCCAGAGTCTCGTTTGGCAGGGGTATCCTGGCCATTGACAAGAACACTGTCCACATAATAACATTTAGAGTTTTCTGGTATAGAGTCATACACACTCCTATTCTGATTACTCACCAGATCCATTGACTCTACTGATACACTTGCTTGAAGAACCCAAGGTTCTTCAGCAAAGACTTCAAAGTGAGCACTAGTCATTTGGACTTCCTCCTCAGGAGTGAAGGCTAAGGAGACTGTGCTGATCCCAGTAGGTTTACCCTTAAATTTTGGATCTCCTTTGATGTGGTCAGTTGCCTGACAGAGATAGCATGTTCCAAATGCTCTCTGGAAGGGTGGCTTGATCTGACCTCCTTCTGGTTTGTGGCCAGATGGTACACTATTCTGCTGTGGTTTTCCCGGTGGCTTACCCTTCTGGTTTTGTTTGGGGCCCTCTTTGGAATGTGAGTTATTAGAATTCTCTTTTGAGTCTTTTTTAGGCTGTTTTCCCTCATCCTTTTTCTGAGTTGCCCCAGAATCCTTATGATTAGCCCTGTTGGCAACCCAAAAGTCAGCAGCCTTAGCTAGCTCCCTGGAATCCAATTCCTTCGAATCAGCCAAGTGCTGTCTGAGCTCAGGAGAACAGGCATCATAAATAGACTCCAACATAAAAAGATTCCTCATACCCTCATAAGTGTTCACTTTGTAACCCTTAATCCATCCCTCTAAGTTTTTCAACCCTTCACTCACCCAGGTAGCCCAAGGGGTACCATCATGCTTTTTGAGGGTTCTAAACCTCTTAAGATAATGGGAAGGGGTCTTCCCGAATCTAGCTATTAAAGCTAGTTTCACACTTTCGTAATCCGTCTTATCCGCCTCCCCCAACTCCATTACCACATCAGTCGCAACAGGAGGGAGCCTAGAGAACAACCAGGGGAGCAAAGCATTCCCGGTGATGTCCTGGAGCCCATGATTGTATTCAAACAGTTTCAACCAATCCAACACATCCAATCTCGGTTCATGCATACCCACTAATTCCTTCGGCATCCGGGGTCTTTTGGGACTGGAGCTCCTAGAGGAACCAGAGGAGAGAGAAGCATATTTCATAGACAACTTTTTCATCTCTAACTCGTGATTAAGTTCTATTTCCCTGAGTCTTAACTCAGCTTGCTTCTGCTCAGCCTGGGCATTCATCCGTCTGAACTCGAGCTCTTGGTTTCGTTCAGATTGAGCCAAGAACCGTTTGTATTCTAGTTCGAGCTTCATTTTTTCAAGTTCAAAATAAGCAGGGTTACTTGTGGGACCTGGTATGGGCCCCGTAAGCACAGCTGGTAAGGCGGGTAGAGGAGCAGTGGAGACAGTTTCGTTAGCCTCGCCGTCCTCGTCAGCCTCTTCTTCGCTATCATCAGAATTACAATTCAGATCAACACCATCACTGTTAGTCGCTGGAGAGATTGGTTCCTCAGAACCAGTACCCAGACTTTGGTTCGCCAGCAATCTCTCAATTAGTTCTAACTTCTTGCCTCTTACAGAAAGATTCGCTTGCCTACAGAGAGCTCGCAAACTCTCAGTATTTTCACCTGACAAGGACTCTTGACTGTAAGTTTCCATCGTAGACATGTATTTTTTTTTTTGAAAGTTGCTTTTTGTGCAAGGTTTTGTGGTTAGTTATCCTACAGTGTCGAAAAGCACTCTAAACTGTATACTCGATACAAATCCCACCGCTGTACACCAGTGTTAGGCGGAAACCTGTGCAGTTCCCTCTGGGACCACTGCAAAAGATTTAGGACTACAGGCGTTGGCGGTGAACCCACTTGGTAGCAGTCTGCACCACACAGATTCACTTGGTAGCTGTGTCTGAGCAGTCAGACTTCTCTCAAGAAAAGTTGAGCAGTATGTGGAGTATACAAAATAGGGCAATTCTTCACAGCAAGACAAGCAAACACGCACCGAGGTTTAGTGTAAAGATATTAAGGTATTTATTTATAACAGGACATCTATGAAAAAACACTATGGCACTATCACGGCAAACAAATCAAACACAATTACTCTACGAAGAAGAAAACGATCAATCCCCCTAGCAATATCTTGACAACTCTAGGTTCTACCGGTACCACTTATTTTCAGACAGAGGTGTATACCTCAACCTAGATGACACTCGAATATTAGTTAGGACAGGAGAGAAAAAGATCGGCAGGTTACGAAATCAACGCAGTTCAATACTTCGCGGGTAATATGCAGGGCAAGAAGGCAAGAATCACAATAGAGCATAAAGTTCAGAGGCCAGGCCCACTCGGAGAGAGGCAAGCCGCGATGTCCCAAAAAGTCTCTAGCGGAGATGCATTCAAGTCTTTGTAGCAAATTGTTATCGGCAGGTTGAACCAGTTCAGAACAATAAATGAGAAAAGCTTGGAGGCGACCCAACGGAAAGGAGAGGATTAAGACACCTCACTCAATCCGATCGAAAGGGAAGCCAGGCGGACACGGTACCTTGTTGTGGAGGGCAGCCCCGGCGGGGGCAGTTGTTCCTGGTGGTGGATGCACGTCGGGTCTTTGCCAAGAGTAGAGAGGTTCTCGTCGTCGAAGAAAAGTGAAGTCCGGTGCACCACCAGGGAAGAGACCAGCTGCGGAGTGCTCCGTCACAAGGCACCACCTTTTGGTCGCGGTACAGGGGTAGTGGCTATCCGGTTGCCGAGGTGCTCTGCACGGGCAATTCGACCACTGCGTCCTGAGGCGAATAAAAAGCAAAGGGGACTGGTTGTTCCCACCAGTCAGGGGAAGAGACTCTCCGGCAGGGAGATCTCCTCTGTCGTCGGGAAGTGGTGAGTCGGCTCAGCAGGGCTCCACCGGAGGTGTCGTCGTTGCAGGTCGGCTCAGCGTTACCCTCGTCGGATTCTTAGGTCCTGTGGCGACTTCTGAAGATCCAGTCCCAAAAGCTCTGCTTTTATGCAGAAAATCCCCATTCATTCAGCCTAGCTGTCAATTAACACATGCTAAGTGGTGAGCAGGAACGCTCACCACTTGGGCCAATCACTCCAGAGTGCGACCGGAGTTGGCAAGGCAACTCGGTCCAGGATGCCTAAACCCCCTCCCACACCCCTGTGGTAACCCAGACAGAATGGCACCACTTTGGAGGGTCTCTGTACAGAGGCCCGCCAAAAGTGGAACAAAGGGCTCAAACTTTGGTTTAGGAGTCAGAGAGACGAACACAGATGCCATTTTACAAACCGAGTTCTGGCAGAAAATACCATCCGATAAACTTATTTAGGATAAGTAGACCGGTGGTACGTTAGAGATTAACGAGAAAAAGTATCAATCTCCAACAATGGGACGAATCCCATAGGGTTATGTTCGGGGTCGAACATAACAAGTAGTTTCCACTGCCACCAGCCAAAACTCGACGAGGGGGGACGGGACAGTGCCCCCTCGAGTAACAGGTCCAGGAGTAATCGAATTACCCCTACTAGTACGTCCACAATAAGATGGTTTGTACTAGTCCTGTTAGTAAATTTAGGTCTAGTAAAGCCAATGGTGACTTTACATGCCTGGGGAGACAGTAGTCAGTCCCCGGGTATGGAGTCTATGGTGGAGGTCCGCTAGGACGCCCCAGTGTTACGGCACGTAGGGTGCGGTGTAACACACATAGAAAAACATATGAGACCCTATAGAGTAAAAGACCCCATAGCCCATCGAACACATTGACATTTCAAAGGAATTACACACATACATGTCCAAGAGTGGGAGGAAAAGAGTCTCACTCTTGGCAGGATGGAAAAAAACAAACTCCCGAAATCCAGCAAAGCTGCTGGGGGACTCACTAGGTTAGGAAATTCAGCCTAAACAGAGAATTCTCCCTAACACAGAGACTCTATGCTGTACTTCTCTGATCCATCATCAAATGATTGCGTGCAGTCTGTACACTGTACACTAAGATGCATCATCAAATGATTGTGTGCAGCGACTCTACACTGCACTTCTCTGATCCATCATCAAATGATTGCGTGCAGTCTGTACACTGTACACTAAGATGCATCATCAAATGTTTGTGTGCAGAGTCTCTACGCTGTACTTCTAAGATCCATATCAAATGTTTGTGTGCAGAGTCTCTATGCTGTACTTCTAAGATCCATCATCATATGGTTGCGTGCAGAGTCTCTAGACTGAACTGCTAAGCTCAGAGCATGTGTATAAATACTGCTAATGCAACATGCTTTACATGTTAGCAAGTGAAGCCTGTAATTAAGCTTTATAGACCTGGTCCGAGGTATGTTCCAGGCAGTATGGACCCTGAAGAAATAGTTAAAGGCCTAAGTTCAGTGTCTAACGCCTGTTACGGCCCAAGAGTCAGGCTTATAAAGCTATTACTACCCTTGGCACACAATTAATAGCTCTGAGGTACTGCGTCCGATCTTCTTATAGTACACTTTGATCTTTGTGTGTGTGTGTTTGGTAAATCGGATATTCAAGTGTTAAGGTCCACTTTGCCCTCATGGAGCCCATATCAGATGCAGACTCAACTGCTCACACAGATTAGGCAACGCTTCTTAGTGGGAAGTCGCCAAGTACAGGATGACATCAGTGTTGCCGCCCTGGGCGATGGATTTTGACGGAGGAGCAAGAGGTGAGCACATTGTTTTCCAGTATAAAGTTGTGTAGCACTACCATAGGGCAAATACAACACCAAAAGGATGCAGACCTCTCCATAATTATGTTTTTTAAGTTGCCACAATGTTTGCTTCAGAAAATGACTGTGAGTGATGGACTTTGCGGTTAACTCTACTGCAAAATCTGACACACTGACACTTTTGTTGTAATGCCGAACTGCGGTGTTTGGAATAATAGAAATGACACAATTGTCCAGTGCCCAAATGGTGGCATGAATTTCTTTTCTCTTTACGCGGGAGGACGGAAAAAACTAAAGGAAGGGCACATATCTGCAGACGTGTGCTTGAGGAATGTGTAGACGTGCACACACGTTTCACTACTGACGGCAAAACTATTTCTACAGGTTCCTCTTAAATGGAGCAAGTTAGGGCCCACTATTGATCTGGATACAGCATCTAATCAATGTATTGCCTTTCAGAGAAACAATAGCATGCATGGCCAGGAAGTGCTGACGCAGTGAAAGGTAAGCATGTCTACTGCTTTTCATTATACCAAGGCTGCTTAGAAATGGAAACTTCACGGGAGGTGAACGCGTTGATGCCAAATGTTGGTTCCAGGGTGTAGAAGATAGTCTATCCTGCCTAAGAAAGCTAATTAATATGTTGTGTTCTTGATCATTACAATTGTGGAAATTAGAATCTTGCATTTGACCCTGAAGAAGCACGCAACATAACACCATACTGATTCGGTTTTTATAGGTCGAAACCCGTGCGTCGTAGTCTTTTGCCTGATACCTACATTCGTTCAGATGTAATCATGAGATCGGATTGATCTGATGACTCTGGGGTTTTTAGTTAGTTAGAATGTGAATCTGTAACACAACCTTTATACAAAAATAATCAACTCAAGGCAGTACTGGACACACTATTCACTTTGTGCAAGTTGTATCTTGTTCACCATATATACTATTTGCGTGCCCTTTCATGCCAGAAACGTAGGATGAAATTCGAAAAAGACAAATGACAGAGTGTGGTACCTGAAAACATGGGTGCACTGGTAGGCCCTATCACTTCCTCCGACATCGGAGGGTTGGAACAATATCTTGAAAATCGCCCTTTTCAGAAGACTCAAAGCACAGGCCAAGTGAACGATCTAGCTCAATGCACGCTCTGAGGACTTGCGCCATGCGGCGTGGTTTATTAAAAAAATAATAATAATAACAAATGCTACAGGCCCGCCCAGAAGCACAAAGTGCCAACTACAAAGTAGTAGCGCTGTGTGAAATGGATGCAATAAAGCTTGCCTAGTTGCATCGTGACAGAAGTGCAACATGCAGTCTCACGCTGGACGATTGTGCTGCTCAGATCAGCATTGCAGTGGCACAGAATCACAGTTCGCACTCAAACTGATACATTCCATAACTCTGCAGCCAGCGGACGTTTGGCATTATCTGTAGGATCACCCGGCGAGACAAAGCAAACACAGTGTGGGTAGTATTGCACTATGCAACATGAGACCTGATCAATAAGGAGCGCACGATGAAAAGGTATCAGGTAATATTATCCCCACCAATAATATCACCATATATATGGTCTTGGTGTAAGGCCATAGGCGATTGGGGATAATTCATGGAGTTATTGGGACCGAGGGTTGCGGGGGTGTCCCCCTCTCCATTAAAAAAAAGGTCCATGGCTTAATATTGCAGCAAAAATGTGACGATATTTTTGTATGGCGATATTTTTGCGGGGGTATTAATACATGGAACCGAGATGCCTCACCACAGTATTTGCAAATGTGATGACACCAGACTTTATGATCTAAGACCTGCCATCCTGCAATGATTCAGGTATTGAAGACATTGAAGATCCTGCAGAAAGCCACACATTTCAGTGTGGCTGAAACCGTTCGAACATTGTGAGAAAGTAGCCTCTGGCATGAACAGACAATATGTATCATTTGTGTTTTAAGCTTCTGCATGGTCTTCTTACTGCTATGGAGTTTTGTGACATTCATAGCATTTTAAAAAGACACATTAAGGATAGATTAAGCTGTGCTATGCCTTTTCTTTTGCTGTAATTTAAAAAACTTCTGGGTGTCAGGAACTACCATTGTTACACTCCAGTCAGGACCCATTGCCTTTTTGGTAGGGAAAGCTCGGTTTATAGGGACTGTTTAGCATTTCCTAACATAAACTATAAGTTATTACGTGAGTTCATTTCTGTGGTGTGACATCACTGCATTCCATCTGCTGGTGGCTTTCAAGGCTAGTAGCGACTTCTACATCCTGCACTTTTAGACTCCAAGCATTAATTGTGACTATATTAGACATTTGAGGTGTAAATGAAACGCATAAACATAATTAGTTACTTTCACACATTTTTATTTTATTGTTTTTTTATAACGTGCCTAATACTGTGCCTGAGTTCGGTTTCTAAGCACGGATCCGAGATTCGAGTCTCTCTTGCTCTGCGTGGTCTTGTTCCCAAGACCAATGTGTTGCCCCTGTGCTTTCCTCCGTTCACTCCAATTGTTCATTAGAGCAACTAACCCAACGCACTGAGACAGCTCTACAGTGACTGTGTGGAACCTGCAGTGATGAACGGCATGGAGAGTGCTGTGTGCATGACTGCATAGAACATGCTGGACATGGGTCAGTGAGAGGCATGCAGAGCTGCAGGCAGAGGTACGCAGTGACCCCACCATACCTCTCTACTCACACGCCTTTGGTGGGTGTCACCCCCAAGCCCTACACTCGTCCAGAAATTTCAAAGGTCTCTCACTCCCCAAGAGCCAAACCACCTGATTTCACCCATCCTGGTGAGATAAACGGTTGAGTGGTATGACCACCTTTTCACAAAGCTTGAGCCAGGTCACTGCTCTGTTCATCCATTTGGCCATGAAAGCGGCTTGTCCTTGAATAACAACACCCTGTAGGTTTTGGTCCAGCGCTTTCAGCTATCATCTAAGGCTTTTTAGGCAGATGAGACCATTGCCTTCACAGGGTCATCTAGCCCTTTTCTTAAGGCCCTTATGATATGATAAGTCATTTATAACGCGCCTGTACTCAAGTGTTTCTAGACCCTTGATTGCCTTCCAGTGTCAGCACGCACTGCGTATAAGGCAGCCCCAGTGGCACACATAACCACTGATTGTCATGGCCCTTTCAACCTAAATATGTTCTCTACAAGCCCCTTCGATCTTCTTCAGATGCCCAGCTGACAGAACCCAGAAATAAGCCTTGTGGTGAGTGACTTTAAGCATTACACAAAAGTGTGGAGTTCAGAAAGGATATCTTGGCTTCAAACCCAGGTCTCCCCATCGCTGATATCTATTCTATTGCCTCTGCCAGACAAACCCTCACTGACATTCTCTTTTTCGTTCCTTCACCTGATCTATGGACCCTCATATGAGCTCTGTGCTTTGTCCTGTCTCCTCCTCTCCCATTAATGGGCGCACCTACTGGGAAGTTCTCATGGCTTTCTTTGACTCCGCCAGAGTCATCATTAATGTCTACCTAAGTGGCACTGTCATGGTGCAAGGCCCTCAGGCTAATCTCCTCCTCTTTGATAGACAGTTCCCTTGCTTCATCAACTTCCTCTCATCTCCTGCTGTCCCCTACTCTCCTCCCTCGACTACCCTGCCCTCCCTTCCGTCAGGCTCTGCCCCATCTCTAGCTCCCTCTATACTTCTGCAGGGCGTACCCCTGAGTTGTAACCCCCAGAAGGTTTTTAAGGCTGGCAACCTTCTTCATCTTGCCACACTCAACTCTCAAACACTCATCTGACATCTGCCACCTCCTCGAAGAACTTGACCTTGATGTCCTCGGTCTTACTGAGACCTGGTTCAGGGCCAGCTCTGTCACAAGTTTTGACACCCTCCTCCCTGGTGGCTACAAGATCCTCTCTGCTCCCAACCGGGCTGGAGGGGGTGTAGTCCTGATCTACCCTTAGTGGATTCCAGCCTCTTTCATCCCCACTCAGACTTACTCTTCTTACAAATGCCTTGTCTGCAGGCTCTCTCTCTCTCCTAGCCACTCTCTCACTGTTGCTACTCTCTACCGGCCCCCTGGTCAAATTACCACCTTTCTCTCAGAGTGGGCAGAAATCCCCTCCTCCCTCCTGGCCGCAACCACTCAACTCCTCCTCATTGGTGACCTCAATATCCATCTGGATTCTCCCTGCTCTTCATCTGTGCTCTTTCACGACCTTTGTGATTCACTCTCCCTTTCCATCCACCCCTCCGGCCCCACTTACTCTGCCGGTCACACACTTGATGTCTTGATCTCCTCTGGCCTCCCCCTCTCCATCCATCTGACTACTCCTCTCTCCTGGAGTGACCAATGCCTCCTCTCCTCTCATTTCTCACTCTCTTCCCAGCAAGCCAAGCCTACCCCAACACTGCCACCTACCTTCTCGGACATCCGGCCCATAAAGCGCGTCTCAGTTGAGGCTTTCGCTGCCATCTTCTCTGGCGGGCTCACACCCAAACACAGCTCTGTCCCTTCTCTACTCTTCTATTTCTGATACTCTTGATGCTCTTGCCCCTGTCATGAAGATCTGTTTGAAGTCCAAAGCGAAGTGCAATTCCTGGTATGACTCTGACCTAGCTACACTTACACGTAAGTGTAGGGCGGCTGAGAGGAAATGGAGGGCTTCTTGTTCACCTCTCCTTTGCCTCTGGATCTTCCCCTCCCCCGAAGCACTCCATTGTGCAACCTCTGCTCAAGAAACCTACAGCTGATCCTTCTTGTCCAGCTAACTATCGCCAATTTCCATTACTCCCATTTTGGGCAAACTCCTGGAAAAGCTGGCCATCTCTCAACTAAACCTTCATTCCAATTCTGTTGGCTCTCTCCATGACCACCAATCTGGCTTCAAAGCTGTCAGAAGCACGGAAACTGCTCTTCTGAACATCCGTGAAGATCTGCTCTCCAACCTTGACTCTAACATTCCCTCTGTCTTCATCCTACTTGATCTCTCTTCTGCCTTTGACACGGTCAACCATACCACCCTGCTCAACAGTCTCTGTGACAACCTGGGTATCACTGATCAGGCTCTGGTCTGGCTGACCTCTTTCCTCTGATTGACCCTCCCAGGTACAACTTGGTTCCTTCCTTTCATCGATCTCTCTCGCTACCTGTGGTGTTCCCCACGGGTCCAACCTCTCACCCTGGCTTTTCAACCACTACCTGACAGCTCTCGCCTACTGCATTTCCATTTTCTGCTCAAACTTCCAGTGCTATGCTTATGACACTCAACTCATTTTCAGGGTGCCCTCGGCCACCTCTGCTCCCTCCCTCATTTCTGATTGCCTAATTGCCATTCAAAATTGGTGTACTGCCAACGATCTTTGTCTAAATGCCAACAAGAATGAGATCCTCCTCATCGGTTTGCCTTCACCATCCTTTCCCCTCACTCTCTGGCCGGCTTCCTTTGGCCCTCCTCCTATCCCCACCTGTGAAGCCAAGAACCTCAGGGTCATCTTTGACTCAACACTTTCCTTCTCCACACACATTTCTGACGTCTCTAAAAAGTCAAACTTCCTACTTCACCTCCTCAGAGGTACTCTGCATTTCCTCTCCTTCCCCCAGAAGCTAACTGTCTCTCAAGCTCTGGTTCTCTCCAGATTGGACTACTTTAATAGCCTCTTTCTAAATCTACCTACCTCCACTCTCCGCCCTCTACAACTAATCCAGAACAGGACTGCAAGACTTGTCCTTGGCCTCAAGCCCTGGGATTGTATCTCTCCAGCTCTGAAATCCCTTCATTGGCTCCCGGTGGATGCAAGGATTAAATGTAAAACCCTCGGCATTGTCCACAAGTCTTTCTGGGGCCTGGGTCCAAAATACCTTCAACTATCCCTCCGCAAATGCCTCCCCTCTCAAGCCCATCATTCCTCTACCTCTCACTCCCTCAGGGTCAGTCGTTTTTCAAAGAAATGAGCGGGGGGCAGATATCTGTCTTCGGCTGGGGCCTCCCTATGAAACAGCCTATCGGCCAGCTTGAAACTTGAGGAGAACCATCTCCAGTTCCAGACGCACCTCAAGTCTTCCTCTTCGCTTCCGCCTTTGCCCCTCTTCTCCCCTGCTGACCTGTTTTCTCTCTTGGCACTGTGCACCTGGACACCCTCTGTCCTTCAGGCCCAGGTACCTGCTCACCCTACCTCCCTCCTGCACTGCCTCCGGGCCTCCCATTGCACTGGGTTCTGTATCTGCACCCATACAGTCCCCCACTCTTTTTCTGCACTTATCAGATATACCCTATCTGACTAATCTTGCACTTGCCACTTGCTGGCTGCACTACCACCTTTTTATTGCCTGTATTTATTTACTTAACTTATTATTTATTATTTTCTCTCCTCTGTTCTGCACTTTCCACTTCTCCCCCTTCCATGCACTTTCCCCCTTTTTTCCCTTCTCCATGCACTTGCGCGTTCTTAATGTCACTGGGCCTAGTAAGATTGTTGTTTTTATTTTTTGTTCTCCCTTGTTCCCCTCCCTTTGCTTGGTCGCGCTCTGAAACACTTGTGTACGAGCACGATATAAATAAAATATCATATCATATCATATCATATCATACCTCTCTTATATCCCAAAGAAACGAGCTAAAGCTGCTCCTTTTCAGGGAGAGGTTGAAAACCCTTCTTCCCAACTCCATTTAGGAGCTTGACTTCCCTGAGTGTGTACTCTGTGGTCATCATTGTCTGACGTACATAGCCCTTTAATACCTTTGGGTCCATTGCGCTGCGTAAAACAGTCAACATAACATGACCTAGTCGTGACTCTAACCAAATACATATTTCAGCCTTGCTGGACTTTTTCTTTCAAGTGTAGTGTAGCTACTTAGGAGAAGCGAAACGAGACGCACACATTAGCGGGGATATGGGAGGGTTGCTAAACAATACCAACACCTCCTAAGCATTAACAGGAACTCGCCACGCCTCTCGTCTTTCACTGCTAACATGCAATACCTCACATTATAGCCAGAACATTGCATAAATGCGGATAGGTGAGCATTAATAATAATAGATTCTAATCTATACTCACGCCAACCTCCTAAAGCTTTGCTTCACCATCCCTGAGAAGCACAAAGGAATCTCCCTCAACATAGTTTACACAAGAAGGGCAGGGCATGCTTGCCTCAGTATCTTAAATTGAAGCAAGACTTTTATTAGTAAATCTGGGCAATCTTCATTCTATGCCGAGTCAGGGGGCAGGAACTGGGCGCATTTAAAGGTTACTTACTACCAACCTCACTGGCAGGCCAATCAGCTTGAGATAAAAGTTCTTGGAAACTAAATCAAGGGACTAGTCTGCTGCTGCTGCTGCTGTTACATCTTCCATGGGAGCTCCCACCTGAAGTGCCCTAGAGGCCACAGCATTCCTAGCTGAATGAGTCCCAAAACCGTTCTGATTGACTCCTGTCTGTGATAAGATCCAGCGCACGCAGCATAATATGACACTATGACACGCCCACAAGCAAAGCAGGAAACTGCCTGATCAGCTACCTTTGCGCCGTCCCCCAGGTGCGAATACACGCAACCTTCAAACAGTGTGTGGGAGTCCCCGTAAGCAGGCCTCCGACTAGGGGAACATACGCGGTGTCCCCCATAACTGTATCCGGCACCCCGACAACATGAGTATGAAAAATCGTAAGTCATGCAAAAACTTGGGAAAAGTGCATGAAAAGCCACGTAAAATGTTCCTGCACCCCACGACACAGGTACGTGCACCCCAGCGTTACATCGGAATCCCATAATATGATATGTGATCCCACCTGCATGCTGAAAATCCTACGTGCAAGTGTACCTACGCCAGACTTTGGGTGACAGATCCTATGAAGGACTTGCGTGGGCATTTCCCAGCCGAGACGTTGCGCCTTGCCTGCAGGCCGTCCCTCAGAACGCCCACTTTTTCACAAGTTAGTCCCCATTTCTGGTGCTCAGCCCCCTTACCAGCCCTCTTTGCAGGCCACGCACACCCACTACTCGGAGTGTCACGCAAGGCTCTCGACGGCTCGCACTGGCATGCCAGGCCAGCACCAAATCCACGCAAGTCCAGGAAAGTCCAGCGTATTCCATTCCATGAATCGACAAACAGAGTTGCAGGCGCAAATTGGGCGCAAGAAGCCTATTTTCTGTGCGAAAAATTCTTTGAATGAGCCCCTAATTATTCTATAGGAGCAGCACGAATTCCGGTTTCAAAGCTTCAAACCATTTCGATCTTCAGCTGCAAATGCTGTGAATGTTTCAAGTCAAACCCCCATAGTTTAGATAGACTCGTATCTTTTTCGAACCGGTTTGCCCATCATTTCTTACAAGTAACCATTCCAGTTTTAAACACCCTTTTTTCATTTGGTAGGTTCCCATATTGATATTCCTTCCAATCTGTCAACACGAGATACCAATTTCACAACCAATGCCGGCCACTAGAAGTACCATAACAAGAGAGCCTGGGTGAACATATTCAGGGACATTTGCCCCAATTCCGCCTTTTAGGCTGGACCAAACTTTCTTTGAACTTCTTTAAGGGGTTCAGGTATGGGGGTCTGTGCAAGTTATATCTCAGGCAATGTAAGAGTCAGGTGCAGTTGGAGTTCAGGATTAGTCTAGTGTTTAGAGGCTGGGATTGGCTGTCCGCATGGCTAGCCGGGGCTGATACACAAACCCTTCCACTTCGAGGTGCATTAGGTTAGTTGAGGGGCCGCTAGAACATTTAAATGGCCTTTAGTTGAGGGAGAGGGGGAAACCTGAAGTAGGCTAGGTTGTAGGCTGGTGATATTCTTCAACTGCCAGAATTTTTTGGAGGCAAGCACGAGGATTTCCATCAGTGACAGCTGCAGAGGGTGCCTCATTTTTGTGAGTGCGTTGGACAGAAGTGAGAGAATCCCAGTGAGGCAATGCGCTCGGGCATTTGTGGTCAGTGAGTACCAGGGAGAAGAAAATCCCAGAGGAGGAGAGGAGGCAAGAGATGGCATCCATTGGCTGTGACTGGGTGCGCAACCCGCGTGCATCTGTGTGTGGATTGCAGGGAGAAGCCTGACATGCGCGCATCATTTCATGTCAGTGACTAGAGGAGGATGGCAGAGATGGCCGGAGGCAGGAGACGCCATTACTTGGGGTGTAATAAACCACTCCTAGGGAGGGCAGGGTTCGGGGGACCTGGGGCATGATTCTGCAGCACTGGTGAGCCACAGGAGACCCGACAAGTCCATCAAATCACCAAACGTTAAAAATATGATAACCACAAAAATATTTCTAAATTACTTAAAAACTGCCTTTCATGTATTTGACAAAACTGGTTTTCGAACATTCATGCAAATGTAGTTTTTGTATTGTGTTGTCATGGGGAAATGAAATAGTCAATGCACATGTGTTTTTCCCTGCATTGACAAAACACAACCTGTTATTGATATATTACAAAGAAAGGGCGCTTGCTGAGCATTGCCTCGCGGGGAGGGATGGTTGCTTTGTGTTTCTTTAGAATAAGGCCGCGAGCGGCAGTTTCCCAGGTGAGAAGCAGAGACATGGCTCGCCTGGCATACATGTTAGGGCAGAACCAGCTGAATGCCGACCCGATGTCAGCCATGAACCCTCACGCCTTTAGAGGAAAAGCAAAGAAACGCTTTTGACATATCCATGACATTTTGAGGCCGTGTTCCTTCCGTGTTCTTTGCTCCAAGTGACCTTTGATATTTGTGCGCTCGCTGGATGGACGTTTTCATATTTCTTCCCAGGGGCCCTTGTTGCTGCAGCCCCTCCTCCTCGCCGAATTGCTGAGTCCTTGCATGCAATACACCACAAGCACCCGCATGAACCTGCTCGATACTGCTGCCGCTACTGGTGTAATAAAAATGTCGCAACTAGGTCTGCCTTCAGTCTCCCCAGTGATGAGCACTGTGCATGTCCTTCACTGAAGTCCTGTTAAAAACAAGAACCGACAAAGCCAACAGTTCTGACTTGTGTGGAGATATAAGGCATTTGCCAGGCACTGCTATTATATGCCCAGGTACTCGCACCATTTTACAGTTGCTACCATCGGCGGCCAGCTAATACCACTACGGAGGTGGCTGGCAAATGCCTTTCCCATGCCAACACAAAAGACAAAACTGTTGGCATTGCCAATGCGTGTTTCTATTTTTAGCAACTTATTTGCGGCTGAGTACACTACAAAAGTGTAGCATAGTCAGTTGCATGAAATGCTGTAAAATGGCTGCAAATCTGCTCATCTTTAAGGAGTGCCTGTCTGACTTTCAGTTTCTGATCAATGTGTTTGTTGCAAGTCCTGAAAAAATGTGCTTGGCTCATTCAGAGGCAGAACACCAGAGATACTGTGGGCCTGATACATGGAATATTTGCCCTGTTCAAAGTGAATTTGCACTTCTGAAAAGTGACTTTGCAGTGCCGACACAAACCCTGAGTCATGGAACTGTGCAAGGTGTATTTTGGCAGTGCAAAGTCCGGGCAAAGTCAATTTGTACTGCAAAAATGACTATGTGCCTACCTTGACCAGACTTTCTACAGCAAAAATACACTTTGCACGGTTCCATGAATCAGGGTTTGTGTCGGCAGTGCAAAGTCACTTTTCAGCAGTGCAAAGTCACTTTGAATCAGGCAAATATTCCATGAATCGGACCATCTGCGCTTATGAGTAGGGGTGCGCTAATTCACCTTAAGTGCACTTTGCCTTTGGGGTGAATTCCTCCCCGATTTTGACGCATTGGGAAAAATCCACATTTTTCTTCTGGGGTGTGAATATTTCTGCAAATTAGGTAGCTGAAACTTCTCGGGCCCTTAATTTTCCAAAATATTTGGCTTTCGGAAAGAAACATTAAAAAAAATGAAACATTTCGCTTGTGGAAAACAGGCGAAATTGACGATTTCTCTCCATGGACGAAACGCCAAGCTATCAGAATTTGCCAAAAAGTCACATTCTCCTACAGAGCAGAATTCATCCATTTAGATGCTTTGGTTGCTGGCCCATGTGAGTACACATGCGACAGAGGCAGGTGGGGGTTGGGCTGCCCCTTTACATTAGTGCCTGGTATTCGCTGGATAAAGGTTTGAGTGCCGTACATTATTAAGTGGCGAGACACCTCATGCATTAGTCCTTTGCTGCTTCTAACAACTGCACCAAACGCTATGTGTTTGCGACTGAATTTCTGAGCACAGGGATTGATGGCTACTAGGGGACACGTCTTCTCAGACCAACGAGCTGCATAGTCAAGAATTTCAAAAAGGGTGCAGCGGGGACATGTTATGCAGGCCTACCACACAGCCTACACACAAACCTACTTTGGTAGGCTGTGTGGATTTTGGAGATGACCAGGGGCCATTTTAGGGTTAAATGATTTAGCTTGTTTTTTTTCAAGTGCAACTTGAACTGAACCACTTCTAGGTGATCTCAATTTGAGAATTCAAGGAAAGCTCAAGAAGGCCACTGAGCAGAAGGCTTGAGCATTGTAGTGCAAGGTTTCAGACATCACTGAGATTACCAAGTCACATACTAAGGAAGGTGAAATGGTTGCCTGGGCCCTCAAATTTCTGTTGTACTATGAAAAAAAGCAGCGTATTCATTTAGCCCTAAAATGCCCCCTTGTTAGCAATAAAATCCACACACTGTGTACACCAACGTGCCCTCCTTGCACACCCTGCCCACAGGAAGACCCTTTAGACATTCTTGACTATGCTGCTCTTGGTTTTGAATCTGCCAATGCTTGTGGGTAAAACCCAGTGGCACAAGTCAATATCTTTGCAAATGAAGCAGAATGGGACATCTACAACCCCAGCACATGGCGGGGGGGGGGGGGCAGTGGGCAGTATCTTGAAATTGATGACTTAACCCGCCTTTTCAGCCTTATTTGTCCGGAGATGGATGTTCTTGGGGTTTGAAGCTGTGCCTGGGATATGTTGGGAGCACTTGGTCTTGTGAGTCTGCATCTAGCATAATAAGTCTATACCCATACTTATTTGTATCGGTATTTATTTGAAGAACAGGGATGTCAATTCAATCCAAAATGACTTACAATAACACATTTCAAGATGGCAGAGGCAATCCCATGATGGGTGCCTGTACGAAAGCAAAAAGACGAGAACAGGTGGTGAGCCAGTTTGAGAGTGTAAAAAAAGTGGGGCTTAAAACAGAGACAAAACAAAGTAAACAAATATACATAAGAAAGCAGGTGACTTACAAAGGTAAGATTAACCCAAGGGGCAAGGGTTTAAAACTAAAGAGGAATACTATTTAAATATACAAAATTAGATTATAAAGTGCCACTGGAGGCAGTGGTGTGGTAGGGAGGATGGGAACAAGAGCCCCCTCTTTAGCCAATACGTGACATTTAAGCAAAGCTTTGAGGAAATCCACAGTTGGCTTGGCTTTCATTGTGATGGGCAGCGGGCTCCAGTGTAGAAGGGTTAAATGGGAGAAAGAGTGGACCTGAGAGGCACAGGGAGGGTATAGAACAGTGAGGTTAAGTGCCAGGGGGGACTTGAGGGAACAAGATGGCAAGTAAAGTGAGATACAAGGAGACAGGTACTGAGGAGGAAAACCATTGATTGCTTTGTAGACTAGAAAAAGGAACTTGAAAAGAGAGTGATTGTGCATGCAGACACAATCAGCATGTTGTCGTCGATAAACATCAGGGAGGATCCAGGTGGGTAGCAAAGGTGAGGACTTTGCCTAGAGGAAGGAAGGAGTAGAGTGGAAGGCCAAGCGGTTAGGCTTGAGCAGTTGTCACGTTTGCTGAGCATGTAGTGGAATGTTTGTAGAGTGATTTGTAAGAGGGGGAAGAATTTTCCAAATGTGGACTGACAACATGAGACTGATAAGGCTAAAGAGGCGGCTGCGCTAGTCTATGATGACTTTGCTGGGTAGGTACATCATGACTGCACCAATGGCATATCAAGGCAACCTCCAAATTAATATATGGTTGATGACTGTAATATAATTGTGTCCACTTCGGTGATATTTATCATATTATTCTAACACTTATTGCAAGGATTTGTGTACATATGTGATTGCGATGCAACTTCCCGCGATTTCATCTGAACTAAAGTTAATAAGGAATCGATTCCTATGATGACATTAGGATCAATGGTTATGTGATGTAACTTCTTGTGATGTCATCAGGTGAAAAATGCAACACCAGTTGGCATTTTGGTGAATACATTTCCTCTGTCTTTGCAGTGGAGTACTTTCTGCATGTGTGCGCCAATAGGAATGTTAGAGACATTCCCTGCACTGTATTTATTGGTCGCCTCTCTTCTAATTGTAAATGGCGTGGTCCAGTACTCGCCCGTATAGAATTGTCGCGGGAAGATTGCTGCAGTTGCTACTGATTTTGTGTCCCTCCTTTCAAATTATGAACCGGATGTGTCAGTGCAACATCCTCCCTGCCATTGCTGCAGATTGTTCATTTTGTGTAGTATATGGTTTTAATGAGTACTCTAATTTAATGCACAGAACCCAACTTGTTGAGCGACGAACAATTAGGGGCCCGATTCATGGAATGTTTTGCACAGTTCAAAGTGAAATTGCACTGCTAAAAAGGGACTTTGCACTGCCGGCACAAACCCTGATTCATGGAACTGTGCAAAGTGTATGTTTGCAGTGCTAAGTCAGTGCAAAGTCATTTTGTACTGCAAAAATGACTGCACTGACTCTGCACTGCAAAAATACACTTTGCACAGCTCCATGAACCGGCCCTGAGTGTAACAGGTGTATCTCTAGAACGCCTGCTAGCCAGAGTCAAGACTGAACGAAGACACACACCACCGTGAATGGCAGATAGGAACTGTACTATGACTGGCAACAGAGGGCACGTGAGATGCAAGGGGAGTCTTACTGTAAGATCATCTACCATTGGTTGGCTCTGTAAATTGGGGGGTTGGAACTCAGCACCAAGCCTCCATTTTGGCACCTGTATCTGATCTGAAACATTTTGCCCAGTAGTGTTTTGACTGGGCGTTATTACTCGGCTTGCTTTGCGCTTGCATGTGGCCGGCCTCGACTCCATCACTCCGAGAGGTGGAAGTTGTTTCTGTTCTCAGACGGTATTATTAGGATGCAACGCTTCATTGCCACATGTGATATTGCTTGCCCTGGAGCCCTAGTCTAATCTTCCTATGTCTACATGACCTAATAGTTCATTTGAGTTATTCGAGGTTCTCTGAATGTCATCCATTGCCAGGTCACAGGCTTAGGAACCATCGTAGCCACTTAGTGATGTGCTGGTCCTGCAGCAGCTGGGAGGTGGGCATAAGCCCTCGATTCAAAGGCTTTACCATGGATACTGATGTTAGGCAAAGGCTGTAGCCTCCATAAAGTAGATGGCAAGTATACCAATAAAGACCTGAGCAGTTTGCAGAGCGGCAAAGAATGCCTATTTCACCAAGATTGGCCCTTCGTCTTCAGCAAGCCCGCAGCACTATTTATTCTGAATGGCTGCATGCACCGCTAGCGGTATTTCATCACAAAGTAGATAGCCTTTCGGTGAAATCTCAAACGCTCCAGTCGGTTCACAATTCAAAAACAAAAGGAGGCGATGATGGTCGATTGCACATTTCAGACGGGTGATAGGAGTGCTGTTAGGTACTGACATGTGATAGCAGCATGGCGATGTGCGAGGAGGTGTATTTAATTTCGGAGGCGTGTGGAATTGTAATTCGTCCTGTGAAATCCGGGGGCGCTTCATTTCACTGCTCTCCCGAAGTGTTGGACTCTGTTGATCAAATAGTGAACAAGACAAGTTCTTTTTGATGCATAATTTCACACATACTTGTACATTTACTGTCATTTCTTCCATGAAGTTAATTTGTAAAACATGGTTATTTCATTTTATTGCACTGATGAACTGAAAACAACTGCACCAAATATAAGGTTTATGCAGGAGAAAGGCATCCTGCAATATTTCTGTGGCAGCAATGTACCTGCAACATTTTGTCTACAGAAAATAGCATTCAAGTTCAAAAGCAACAGCATGTTTGCGAGGCCAGACTAAGCCTCTGTTCAGTGCTCTGGCTTTTAAAAACATTGTTTTTCCTGTGGTTCAAACAAAATGCTGTCTTAGCACGCCTTATTCTTCGAGTTCCACGTAACTGCACGTGTTACTTGTAACCTGTTTTAAGAGTTTACATCCCTCTTTGTCGAACCTTTTTAAAGGGCTTGTGGTAGAAACCTAATCAAAAAGTTATGGTTTAATTATAAGTGATGCTACAACATTTGGCTCCAGTGACTTTGATTTATTTGCATTTTTAAAGTACTCACGCAGCCCAGAGAATCGAGTCGTATTTATAACATGCTGAATGCGTGGACCCAGGGATCGAACCTCTGTTACGCCGTGTTACCTTGTTTCCAAGGGGAACTCGTTGCCCACTGAGCTATCCTCCCCATCCTCTTGAAATGAAGAGAGGTATGACAGAAAAAGCAGGAAGGTAGTTTGAACATGTTTTGCTAGGTTTTGAAAAGCTTTGCGGGGGACGGGGGGGGGGGGGGGGAGAAAATCCGTTCCCATGTGAAGTTTGTTGGATCCAATTGAATGAAAAGAGGTTACATTCCTCAAGGAACACTTGCAACTTCAAATTGGACAAAGATCACTGTTGGGCAAATGTGAGATGCAAATACATGTCTATAATCACAGAGCACTTTGCACCTTGTTAAGCCTAACGATGGGTGTTTGCGATCTAAGTTTGGGTGTGTTAGGTGGTAACCTGTCCTATCTACAATATCAATGTGCCCACATTTCTGGGAATCCAATCGCAGCCATAATGAGGTGGCAGCTGGATTGCAGAGGAATGCCCGTCTGGGAAAATACCTTGCAATATGTAATGTTTCTTGCTCGACTCGCAGTTGGGTGACTTTATATCCGCCTCTCCGATGCCCCCCCTTGCTCAATAAATAAGGACAACACTGATTAGAAATTGTCTAAATAATGGAGTGGTAAGTAACGTCTCGCCCTCTGGAGCGGTTCCTCACCTTGTCTTGGTCTGCCGACATCAGGGCCAGACTGGGGCATTAAATTGTCTCGGGCACCAATGAAAAAGTGGCCCACAGTTGCAAAAGGTAATTCATTCCTTTTGTGACAAACTGTTTGAGTAGTACCCAAGGGGGAGGTTTGTGATGAAATGTCATGTTATGTTATGTTATGTTATTTTGCATTTACATAGCGCCTTATATACCATTGGTATGGTCTGAAGGCGCTGGTAGGTTGAACGCCCTTGGGAACCGAAGTTTGGGTCAGTAGAGAGAGTAGGGAGAGTCAAAAAAGTGTGTGTGCGCACCAGGTATGTGTGCAGCTGGTGCAGAGTTCGAGTGGTAGCTGCTTCTTAGCGGTAGGTGTGGTGGTTGAGATATCAGGAGTATGTCTTCGCTCTGGCCGGCTTTATCCAGAACGAGTGTGGCTGCGTTAGGCCTGAGGAGAACGCCTGGCTGGGGGTGTGAAACCAGCAATGTTTACTTGGAGTGATGTGGAGTGAGCGGGAGATGTAGATATGAGAACAGTTATACCGAATGGTGTCATAGTATCTCTGTGTTCTAGTTGAGTGGTGGTGTAAGGGAGAGAGTAAGCGTGGGGTGTGGTATGATGTATGTTTTTCAAATCTTCCCTTCATTCCAAAGCATAATATCTATGTCAAGCAGTTCCGTGCACATACATAATATGTCTGTCCGTTGCACATACTCATCCGTTGCACATATTCGTCCATTCCACACACTCGTCTGCTCCATATACACTTGTCTGCTCCACACACTCGTTCAGTCCGCACCCTCGTCCAGTCCATGCACTCGTCCAGTCCACACACTCGTCCAGTCCGCGCACTCGTCCAGTCGACACACTCGTCCAGTCGACACACTCGTCCAGTCAGCACACTCGTCCAGTCTTCATACTCGTCCAGATTAGACACTCGTCCAGTACACAGCACTCATCCGGTCCACCCACTCATCGGCACAACATACTACTCATTGGCTTGACAGTACTACTCGTCTGTTCTGCATGTCAATCCATTCCACACACTCATCTGGTCTATGTATTTGTCCGCTCCATACATTCATCTGTTACGCACACTCATCCGCACCACACATTCAGCCACTTGACACACTCATCCGCTCCACATATTCATCCGCACCAAACACTCGTTCGCTCCACATACACTTCCGCTCCATACCCTCATCCACACTACACATTCATCCGCTTTCGACACTCATCCGCTTTCGACACTCATCCGCTCTCCACACTCATCCGCTCTCCACACTCATCCGCTCTCCACACTCATCCACTCTCCACACTCATCCGCTCTCCACAGTCGCTTTCCACATTCAGACGTTGTTCACTCTCAACTGCTCACCCGCTCTCCACACTCATCCCCTCTCCAGACTCATCCCCTCTCCACACTCATCCCCTCTCCACACTCATCCCCTCTCCATACTCATCCCCTCTCCACACTCATCCGCTCTCCACACTCATCCGCTCTCCACACTCATCCCCTCTCCACACTCATCCGCTCTCCACACTCATCCGCTCTCCACACTCATCCGCTCTCCACTATCATCCGCTCTCCACTCTCCATGCACATCCGCTCTCCATGCTCATCGGATCTCAGTGCACATTCCATCTTCGCGCTCATCCGCACTCTACGCTCATCCGCTCTCAATATTCGTCCGTTCTTTACCTTCATCTGTTTTCCACGCTCATCCGCTCTTCATGCCTTCTTGCTCTTTCTAGCTGCGCTCTTGCGTTTTGTTCGCTTCTCTGCATTTGCATGCATGTTAATTCTACACATACTCATCGACTCAATACGCTCTACCGCTCTACGCACCCAACCATTCTTCCTACTTATTGGCATTATTATGTTCATGTAATTCATCCGGTCACCATACTTATTTGATCTTTCTAGTCGTCTGTTCTTCCACTCATGCTCGCTTCCACTTAGTTTATTTGTTTGTTCTATACGCTTCATCTATTCTAACTATTTCGTTTATGTCATTTACTGTGTTCCTTCCTCATTCATTATGTCCCTTTCATCGGTTCAGATCTCCTAAGTTTCTCAATGATTTATTCCTATTATCCGTTTTACTGTTTTGATCTACTTTACTCGCTTAGGTATGTTTGTCTTTCTAGTATTTAGCTGTCATTTCTCGCTTCAGGTAGTTTGATGGATCAGTATTATTGTGATGATGCTGGTTTGGTTTTATGGGAAGAGCCAGGTTTTCAGTTGTTTGTGGAAGGACGTTAAGTACTCAGTTAGGCGTATGTGGGGTGGGAGCGAGTTCCACAGGGTTGGAGCCAGAGCTGAGAATGATGATCCGCCTAGCCTGACTGAGTTTGTCTTGGGAATTACTAGGAGGCCGGCTGAGCTTGATCTTAGGGTGCGAGTGGGATGATAAGGTATTAGTTTGTCTTGAAGATATTGAGGTCCAGTTTTATGCAGTGCTCGATGGGAGAGGCATAAGGTTTTGAAAGCCACCCTACGGGCTATTGGGAGCCAGTGCAGTGTTTTAAAGGCTGGGGATACGTTGTCTCTTGGACCGAGCGCAAGTATCATTTTGGCCGCCGTGTTTTGTGCTCTTTGGAGTTTATTCAGTTGGTAGGCATGGATTCCAAGGTATAGGGGGTTTCCGTAGTCGAGTCTGGATATGACGATTGATTGGACAGCGGAGACTCTGTTGGGAAATGAGAGGTATGGAAAGATGCGTCTAAGGGTTTTAAGGTGGTAGTGGCAGGTCTTTGAGACATTGTTGACTTGGCGCGAGAGTGTTAGGTCGGAGCCCAGGGTGCATCCAAGATTTTTCACTGTGTTGGAGGGTGTCGGTGAGTTGCCCATGGAGGGTGGCCAGGGTAGTGGGTGCGGAAGAAGATCGGGGTTGCCGCAAACCATGATTTCTGTTTTGGAGGGGTTTAACAAGAGGTGACTTTGGGTCATCCAGCGTTCTATGTTAAGGAGGCAGGATGCGAGGTCGGGTCGGGAGTTGGGTTTTGAGTTCAGGAATTTTAGAATTAGTTGCAGATTTTGTGTTTTTTTAAAAAGATGTATTTCATTGAATTTTCACGAGTAACCCACCAACCATTAACACCATTTAAACAGCGTACCAAGTCACATTCATTCAATATTTACAACAAATGATAAGATCCCCTGCCCCTGCAGCCCGTCACCCCCCCTTGCAGGATCTCGAGGTATCTTTTACAAATGGTTCCAGTACATTTGAAACTCTGATTTTCCACCACCGCCTGGGAGTGACATTAGGGCATGTTGCCAAGATTTAGGACTCTCTTTCTAATCGGACAGGACAAAGCATCGAAGTCTTTCTTCATATACTCCAGGAATGGGGAGCAAACCTTACTCCAGCTCTTTGTGGAGCTTCTCATGTCAGCTGTTAGTTTCTCCAGTGCTAGAATTGTCCAGGTCCTGCCCAGCCATTGTTCTATCGTCGGAGTGTCTGGACTTCTCCACAATCTCAAGATGACCAATTTAGCAGCTGGCAGTAAACTTGACAACAGTTGACAGCCTCCAACCTGGAAGTTCTCAACCATATATCTCTGTAGTCTCAGGAGGCACCCCCTATGGTCATCCTGGATATGTACCCCCAGGATTTGCTTGAGCCTGGATCTGATCTCCAACCAAAATCCCTGGATCTTTGGGCATTCCCACAGAATGTGCAGTAAGATACCCTCTCGCCTGCAGTCCCTCCAGCAGGCCTTTAATAATTTCGGATTACACGGGTGCAACCTGATCACCGTCCCATACCATCTGCTCCTTATCTTTAACTCCGTTTCAGTAAGGCATGGGCTCAGGGGTTGCGCTGCAGTCTCTTAGACCTCTTTGCAGTTTTCTAACAGAACTGCTTCCCCCAGATGCCTGTCCCAGCCATCACAGTATGACCTGCGTTGGGGTGTGGTGAGGTCATTCATAATTTTGTAGAGCTTAGAGATAATAACTTTGAGTTTGTTGCTAACTGGAATATGCTCTCTAGGGCTGTCGGTTGCCTGGTTGCTGCCTTTGCATGCAGGGGTAGAGAAACCAATGTCTGACTTGCATATAGCAGAACCTATCGCTTTCCTCTAACCCCCATTTTTCCTTACTCTCCTCAAACACGCAGATCCTCCCTTCCACAAACATGTCCCCCTTCTTCCTCACTCCCTTTTTCATCCAGATCAGGTACCCCTTGTCTTTAGTCCCCAGCGTGAAGTCTCTATTGTGTAGTATAGGTGTGAATGGAGAGGGGAAAGTTGTGAATTCTGCGTTATTAGTCAGCCCATCCCAAATCTCCAGCGAAGCATTGGTCTGGGGGTTCACATACAGACTCTGTGCCACATACAGACTCCGTGCCCTCATGTTCCGTGGGACCCATATCTGTGGCCACAAGCGACGCTCCACCACCGCCTGCTCCATTTCCATTCATTTCTTTTCTGCGTTCTCCTGGACCCAGTCAAATGAGCAGACCTATAGTTGTTCCACAGCCAGGGGAATGCTAGCCTCCCCTTCTCCTTTGGTGTACAAAGGGTGCTCCTGTTCACCCTAGGCATGCCCCTGACCACAAGAAGTGCAGTAGCACCTTCTCCCAGGACTCCAATGTCTTCCTGGGATTGGTTATAAAAACCGTCTGGAAAAAATAAAGTAACCTGGGCAGGATATTCAGTTTGATTACCAACGCGCACCCAAACCATGAGATTTGGAGTTGGCCCCACCTATTCAGGTCCTTCCTGATTCCCTGCAACAGAGAAGCTTAGTTAACCCTAAATTGATCCGCTAGCCTGGGCGTGATCTGTACTCCAAGGGATTTTACTGACTTTGTGACCCACCTATATGGGTAGGTGTGTTTCAATTCCTGTCTTAGTCGGGACGGGATGTTGAGGCCCAGGATCTCGGATTTAGATTAATTAATTTTTAAACCGAATACACCCACCTGAAGGAGGTAAGCTTCTTTTCTATAGCTGGTAGGGACGTGCAGGGGCGTGTTAGTGATAGAATTATATCATCCGCAAACAAGTTTATTTTGTGTTGTACACGCCCAAAGGCAATGCCTGAAATATCCCCATTAGTTAGAATGCATTTAGCTAGTGGCTCCATTATCAGGGCAAATAGAAGTGGGGGCAGGGGGCAGCCCTGCCTTATACCCCTTCCCAGCTGGATTGCCTCTGTGAGGACTCCAATAATCGTAAATCTCACTGTAGTGCCTTGTAATTTGCGAGGATCATTCGCTTAATTCTAGGCCCAGTATTAAATTCATCAAGTGCCGCCCTGAGAAAAGGCCAGCTCACCCTGTCAAAGGCCTTTTCTGCGTCCTAGGTCAGCAACAGAGATTCAGCTGGATTTCTCTGTGAACTATATACCTGATGCAGCACCCGCCTTATGTTGTCTCATGTTCCCCGCCCCCAGATAAACCCTGATTGGTCTGCGATGACCCTCAGAGGCATGAACCTCTCCATTAGAGTTGTTTGGATTTTTGTAAAAATCTTAGCATAAAGGTTTAGCAGTGTAATTAGTCTATAGGATGAGCAGTGTCTAGGGTATTTCCCCGGCTTTGGAATAAGGACCACTGTCATGGAGGGTGGTAGACTGCACCCCTCTCTGATTGCATTGTACACAGTCGCCAGTGTTTGCCAAGATATAGACATATCCTTGTAGAAAGAGGCCGTCTGACTGTCTGGTCCCAGGGATTTATGCACTTTCAGGGTTTTGATGGCCCGGATCACCTACTGTTATTCTATCTCAGACTCAAGGCATTCCCTATTCACTGCTGACAGGCTCGACACTCTAGAGAGTTCATATAAGCAGTTAATTCCGCCTGGACTGGGATCGTGGCTGAATAAAGGGTAGTGTAGAAGTTGTAGAACAACTCGCGCATTTTACTTTCCTCCCCCCTATTCCCTGCCCTGATCGTCAAGTAGCGTATGTATAAAGGCCTTGCCTTCTTGTTCTCTCTGGAGCTTGGCTAGTAACTTCCCTGGGACATTCCCCTGCTTGTAGTAGTTTCTCTGCAGTCTGATCAGTGTGCGTTCTGTTGCGTGGGTTCTAAGCAGTCTTATTTGGCCTTGGGCTGTGTCATGTGCCTGAGGGACTGTGTAGATGGCTTGTCATGATATGCCTTTTCCCTCGAAGCCCTGCATTCTTCTCAGCAATGCTGCCCCCGCTATCAGGTTTACCCTAGCCACATCATTTAGAGCATCCCATTGTGTCCCCTTAGAGGTGTCCATCGGGGAGTTGGAGCTTAAGTAGTCCCTAACTGTTGGCTTGCGGTCATTCAGGTGGACTGCATCCGCCCAGAGGCAGGGACTAGGATCTCCTCCCCACCTGTCCCCCCAGTTGCCCAGCTTCAGCAGCACCATACTGTAGTCGTACATCGTCATCAGCTCAATGTGTGGCGCATGCAGCCTGTCGGGGCAAAAACATAGTCAATTCTAGAGGAAAAACCGTGTCCATGCAAGTTGAAAGTGAACCCCCTATCTGTCGGGTGTAGT
Source organism: Ambystoma mexicanum (assembly GCF_040938575.1). NCBI lineage: Eukaryota > Metazoa > Chordata > Amphibia > Caudata > Ambystomatidae > Ambystoma > Ambystoma mexicanum. The sequence continues at coordinate 598,910,971 of NC_090922.1, read as the reverse complement.
GTACACCATGTGTCCACCAGATTGAGGTCTGCCAGCCTACTCTTCAGCACCCCTGAGGCCGTTCCCACACCCGAGTATGTGTTCCTTGCCGACCTATCAACCTCCCCTGCCATACACCAAATTCATGTCCCCCATCATTATAACTTCACCTTCTGCCCATTCCTCCGCCACCCGAGCCAGGCTCAGCATAAATGGCTTCTGTGCTGCATTGGGTGCATAGAAATAAACTACAGTGATCCCTTTCCCCCATAATGTCCCCTTGACCAGGATATACCTTCCATCCAGGTCCTTTTTGCAGGTAGCTCCAGCCATCTGTACCTCTCCACTGATCAGGAGTGCCACCCCTGCCCTTTTGGACTTCGCCAAGGAGAAGTACTATAGGGGAAATCCGTTATGCCTCAGCCACCCCTGGTGTCCTCTCACTAAATGTGTTTCTTGCACTGCCAAAAATATGGATATTTAATTGCTTTAACTCCCTGAACAATTGAGAGCGCTTATTCGGGGTGTCCAAACCCCTGAAATGTAGGGTCCGTAATGTTAAGGCCATAGTGACGCACCTCCCGGCCCCCTCCCCAGTAGCCCATTCTGGTCCTTACCAGCTCTGTAAAACCCTGTTAGCCCCCCAATGAAGGGAGTGACCCACTGATTACCCTGTTTTCTCTTCTTTATTCTGAGTCTGTACCCTGTGCATTGCCCCTTCCCTGGCCCCCTGGATGCTGCGTTCACACTATAGTTGCTTCCACGTGGCATAGTGCCTTAATGTGGAAGTGCCCCCCGCTCCTTCCCCCATCCACGACTCTCAAGGGGGCAGTTCCCCCCTACCTGTTACAGTCCATGATGCACCCCAGCATACCATGAGCCTCTTGTTCTAGATTCTACCCGCCCAGCAGACCGTTCGAATCAGCGGCCAAACCTTTGCGGACTCCGCCCCCAAGACCTTGCTGTGGCGGGTCCTGTGCCTACCTTCATTGCTCACGTCAGCTGCGCATTCTCTTCTTGCCCATGGGGACTGTCTGCCATGAGTCCTTTCCCTGGCCTTTTCTGCTGTCGGTCACTCCACCACCCGTGTCCTTGTCGGTCACCAGGATATTCAGTAATTTGCCTCTGTCCTCCCGCGTGAAAATAGTGTGTAACTTGCCATTCATCTGGAACTGCAGCCCGAAGGGGTAGGTCCATCTGTATTTAATTGTATACCGCTGCAGCTCCTCAACAACAGGTCTCATCAAGTGCCTCTGGCCAAGGGTAGTCGTGGAAATGGCCAGGACGATCTGGACGGTCGAGTTTCAGAATGCGATGCTGTCAATTTTCCTCACCTTCCCCAGGATGAGCCCTTTTGTTTTAAAGTCGTGCATTTTCACCATTTTGTCCCTGGGGGATCGGTCCTTGTCGCCTCTGGGAATTTCCACAGTGTGGGCTCGATCAATATTTATGATGGCCTGGAATGCTGGGCCAGCACCTGCATGAACAGCAGTTGGATACAGGACTCGATGTTGCCCTCCTCAGCCCCCTCTCTCAGGAATCAGACCCTTAGATTGTCTCTTCTCGTCCTGGTCTCAAGGTCGTCACATTTGGACCGTAGGAACTCGTTGGCATCCTTCATTTCGGCCACTGAGGATCTTGTTTTATCCAGTCTAGATTCCAGCTCCATGAGGGCCCTTTCCGTCGGGTCTGTTCTGTCCCCCAGGGAGGCAATGTCTTTCCACAGCCACCCTATGTAATATAGGCCATATCCTTCTATAGCGCCTTTAGAACTCCCATGTTGTCTGGCTGCAATTATATTTACCTGTGTAAGATTAACCAACATTTAATGCTCCTTACAAATTCAAAACATTTTGTAGGTAATGGGCGAAATCAATTATGAATACTGAAAAATAATTGTTTATAGAAATGTAATACAACTGCCACAAAACATGAGATTTGATGGCTGATGTTAAATGGGGCTTTTCCACTTTATCAGGTTAGTTTGAAGACTTAGGAAGAACTTCTGGCAAGAAGGACTGGGAGGTTCCTGGGATTGTTCTGGAAAAGTAGGTCATGACAAAGTACTGTGAGTGTTGTAACTTTAAGCCCATTCTATCCAGTTCTGTCTTCAGCCTCTATATCGAGAGATAGTATTCCTTGACATGCAAAGTGAAGATCACATGGCTGGAGCGAGAGCATGGGCTGCCCATCCCATCTTGTACGCACTCACGTACGTATGTGATTTATAAATCGCAAAGCCAGCTGTGAAGCACTGGAGCATTGTATAAAGGGGACACACCGAGGGGACTACAGGTAGAGTGCATGTGCAGCAGAGAAGCTGTGATAAGTGGGACGAGCAGGGGCCGGAAGTCTAGAGGGGGAAGAATAGGCTTGAGTGAAGCCATCAGAGATTGGCAAAAATGGGCTGTGGAGAGTACGGTGTTCAGCTCCTTCCTGAAGTGTAGGATGGAGGCGGCCAGTCTTACCTGTGCTAGTAAACTGTTCCAGAGACAAGGTGCTTAGGAGGAAAAGCCAGTTTCCTATTTTTGTTTCCCTCTTGCAGTTATTTGTTTCCAGGCTGGCAATGTTGTGGCTTCTGGTGTTGTGCTGACTTCTGCAGATGGCGGAGTTTCTCAGCAAAGTAGAGGATTGTTATGGTTGTGACTGCTTTGCAGGTGATGCTGTCAATCTTGAACATGATGGGTGCTTGAAGGGGTATCCTCTGCAGCTCCTTGAGGAAGGGTGATGATGTGATCACATTTTCTTAGTCATGTGGCAAGGTGTGATGAGTGTGTTGGATGGCTTTCACAGGGGCTAAGGTGGCGGTGCAGACTCCTGTGAGTATGGTGTTGCCACCTCCTAGGGTATCATCTAAGTGGCCGTTCGACCAATTAGGGCTTGGGCAACTGTCCTGAAACAAGGAACAGGTATGAAAGGCTTGAGTTTATGGAGGAGATCAAGCTGGTACCATTCTGCTTGGATGTTCTTGGAGCTGTGCAATTTACATGAGAATTCACAGTCGATAGTACAGTTGAGAGATTTTGCACTTGGTGGGAGTTGAGACATGAATCCGTCGAGATTCATGTCAGTCAGGCAATTCTGGACCTGGCATGCTTGGTTGAGTTTCCTAGGAGAATACATTTGGTCTTTGTATGGTTCAGTTTCAGGTAGGAGCTTAGCATCCAGGCTTGGATGAGGGGCAGACAGTGCTTGAGTCGATGGATGTCATTGATGGAATAGATATTTATGTAAATCTGTGGGTCATCTGCATATTGGTGCATCTTGATGTCAGTGTTGGTGAGGAGCTCCCCCAGAACGTCCATGCTTAGAGATAACTAGACTCAAGCACACCAGTAGTGATGTTCTCCTGGTCCCTGTTTTTCTGAGTTCCACAGACCACAAACACTGCTATCTTCTGCCTTTACTCGGTTTTCCCCGTTTGACAAGCCCTCCTAGACTCAAGCATTGAGATCAGGAGCTAAAACCATGTTACTTTCTCAGCAACCCCTTGCTGAGTGCCAACTAAATTTCCCTGGGCTGTTGTCTTTTGTTGTTTTTAGCCAGAGTCAACACTGCCTAACTGTCTCTGGCCTATTGTATCTCAAATGCAAAGAACATGGCCTTCTAAGCCTATTAAAAAAGCACCTTTCCTTTTCCCACAACTCCCTGGTGTATCCTAGATTCCGGCTATCTGGTAAACATGCCATCCTTATAGTGTACTGTAATAACTTAACTAATACTAATGTTTTCTTGATCATCTGCCACATCCTTGCTACCAATGTTTTGCTCTATGACCAGTATAGCGCTCTGTTGCACCCAAGCTAGATTAGTTCTATACGATACATAATAATAATAATAATAATAATAATAATAATAACAATAATAATAATATCATTTGGTCTTCTGATCTAGTGGTACTCTAATGTATTTTCTGCCTGAACCACAAGGAGTGGAACCAAAACACCAAGGACATCCCACCCAACAATTTCACTAATTGGGCCTCAAAAGTGGGGTCACCCTCAACTCACTAAAAAACAAGGGGGTCCAATATGAATACACACTTAATGGAAAACAAACTAAACCAAATAATATTGAAAAAATATCATTGTTTTTAATACAAAAGAAGATTCACTGTCATATTTGTAGAGAAATAATACAAAATAATATAAAACATACACATGCATGTTGGGCATCCAAGCGTGCACTAAATGTCTGGTATATTTCTACTATGTGAAAGATAGTGAGCTAAAGACTCTGGGTAAGGCTCTCGTAACCAGGACTGAGGTCTGGTAGAGAGACTCCCAGAACCCCACTTGTTATATGCATATTTTAAGTAACTTTAGGTCTCACAATAAGTTACTAGGGGAATCCAGACGTGGACCCCTTGCTCACTATTCTTAGAGAGGCACAGTTCCACCCTACTGATGAGGTCCAACCAGCCCGAAACACATGTCTGGGGTTGGTGTTGGTACTCTTGTTCAGAGGAGAATTGCCTAGCATTTTGGTGCTGGACTGCCACAGGGCAGGACAAAGACTGATATGTTTTGGATATTTCTCCTCTGTGGAAGATAGTGTGTAAGGCTCTTGTAACCAGGACTGATGTCTGGCAGAGAGACTCCCAGGACCCCCCTTGTTATTGGCATATTTTAAGTAACTTTAGGCCTCACCATAAATTACTAGGGGAATCCAAACGTGGACCCCTTGCTTACTATTCTTAGAGAGGCACAGCTCCATCCTACTGACTAGGTCCAACCAGACTAAAACACGTGGGGTTGCTGTTGGTACTCTTGTTCAGAGGAGAATTGCCTAGCATTTCGGTGCTGGACTGCCCTAGGGCTGGACAAAGCCTATATGTTTTGGATAGTTCCCCTCTGCGAAAGATACTGAGCTAAAGATTGTGGGTAAGGTTCTCGTAACCAGGACTGATGGCTGACAGAGAGACTCCCAGGTTATTTCAAAATGGCTAGTAAGTCAAGGGACAGTGTCCTTGAAGAAAGAACACACCCAAGCTGTGGTGCCAAGATGGCTGAAAAGAGACAAGAGTGCAAGAACCAAAACCATGCACCAAAAAGAGCTTAAGATTTAAGTATGCAATGAAAAGAAGGATACAGAGAAAGGACTAAAAGTGCACTGAACAACCTGGTAGATTTACACAGACAACCAACAAACACCCTGTTTTGCAGAGCAGTGCAAGGTATATTTTTGCAATGCAAAGGGATTTTTCACCAATGCAAAGTCAGTGCAAACTGCCTTTGCCATGCCCACATACACTTGCACTGCTCTGTGAATCAGCGTGTTTGTTGGCAGTACAAAGTCACTTTCCACCAGTGCAAAGTCACTTTCCATCATGCTAAAATATTTCCATGTATTGGGCCCGAAGAGCGGTGCAAACTGTATTTTTGCAGAGCAAAGTCACTTTGCATCATGCTAAAAGTTCCATGTATTAGGCACTAAGAGCGGTGAAAATTGTATTTTCGCAGAGCAAAGTTACTTTGCATGGCAAAAGTATTCATTGCACCGTGCTTAATGGGCAGTGCAAAGAGTACTTCTGCAGTGCACAGTCATTTTACTCTGCTCTGTGACTTATGCCCATTGCAAAGTGTATTTCTGCAGTGCAGAGTCACTTTGCACCGTGCTGAACTTTCTGTGAATTAGGTCCTGTACCTGCGAATCGAGAACAGTCTCACTTCACCCACGCAGTCTGCTTGAGAATGTATGCTAGGACAGCCAGCTGACGCCTCCTTATCATCCAGCATCTCATGTTCAGCAGCCTTGTCACGCACGGCATAGGCCCGTAATGACCCACGACCACATGCCAAATGTGTCACCAGGGCCTCATTGTGCTGAGGATATTTGCATGTACAGCATATCCAGAGTCACTGCATTACTGTTTAAGTTCACGCTTCATTTAGGTTTGAAGACATCATTAAAAGGAGCAACAACACAAGTGCGTCCTCGTTAGCAGGCCTGGTGTTAGAAACAACACTGGCCCCAACGATGATGTAGGAAGGACGCGCTTGATAACGTCAGCCAAACTGGTTTACTTTAACGATTTATGTAGGATTTATTGGAAAATCAAAAACCGGAAGTGAAAGTTACAAGAACAGAAACGGTAGATCCATGGAAAGAACCGATCCGTGCGGCCTATCGAGCGACTTAATGAGTTCCTCCCTCCCTTGGTATAGGCACGGCGCATGGATCTCGAATGATCTTCCTTTCTGAGGATGACCTCCCTGGGCCCCTCATTATCCTTTCTTGTTTCCCCTTAATTTGAGCTGCCATGCCTTCGCCTCCAAGCCTCGCTTATTCAGAAGATTGACTGGATCAATGGAGCAGGTGCCCGCGCTCTAATGATCCTCCTCGATTGACTCCCGGTGGTTGAAGCGGCTCTCGCTGGGAGAGTGCGGCTACTTGTGCTGCTGTCAGGGCAACGCTCAGTCAAGCTGCTAAGAAAATATACATTTTTCACTGCGCAGTATCAAAGCTGTGCTGAAGAAACGACCTCGTTCTACTTCATGGTGCCCAACTGCTACACGCTCAACTGCATCGATGTTTGCTATGTGTTGGCTGATACGGGCTGCATTATTCCACGCCCTGGCTTTATTTCATGCATTCTCACTGTCATCTGCAAATTCGCTTATGAACCACTTGCAAACCATTGTTATGCGTAGCAATGTCAAAAAACGTCTAAATGCACAATCACGTGCACATTGCGGCGATGTGTGACAGGCAATGCGGCAGAGTCTCAAAACTTTACTTAGTGAAAGTGATGACATGTGGTACCACACCCCTTCACTTGCTCTCAAAAAGGGAATTTAAGTGTGCATATCACAGACAGAGCCTTTTTGCACATTTGAGGGGGCGATGTGTGCATTTTAAAGTGCATTCCGTATTCACAAATAGGATGCACTGTTAGATATGCAGAAACACATGTGAGGCGTTCTGCAATACGTTACAGTTATTAATGACCCTGACATGCATTGTTTGAACGGGAAACACCGATTATACCGCTGCTGTCCCACTTGCATATCTGTGACCCAAACAGGAATAGACATGCTTTTTTTTTTTACATGCATTTCGCAATGGCACGCCCGTCACCGTCACGACCAGCATCACACACGTGCAGGGGACCTGTAATCCTAAAATTCCTTTTGTCTCTCATTACAGGAATAAGTTAACATCCTGTGTGCATCCATGTGTCCTGTTCACGCCGCCATCTTTGGTGGTTGGGAAGTTTCGATCTTCAGCGCAAAATATTGTCCATCAAGCAGAGAGGGCGAAAGAAGAACATTGATTTATTTATTTTTTTAATTGTGATTTGGTTTTATTTCATCCAACCTTTTACAAACATCACAATTTTTAACATACACAATATAAAACAGAAAGAAAAACAGTGCAACCCTATGTAGTGATGTACTACCATCAGTGGAATATGCTGGCTCAGGAATGTTGTGTGGAATGTTGGTGCTCAGTGGAGAAACTTTGCTGAAAATGTTGGGGGGGACATAACCTCTGAAGGAAAGGTGCCCCAGCCAAATGAATGGGGACAAAATAGTGCGCCATGAAAGTTGGGGGGGGGCAGACACCCCCGTTCCCCCCTAGAATTACGCCCATGTTAGTGCTGCTGTTTGAGTGGTGGTGTACTGGAGGGACAGTTGGGGTGAGCTAGGGTGGTGTGTGGATGGGCCAGTGTTGTTCTTGTGTTACACGCGGACTGCCAGTGTCCATCTCAGCTGAATAGACGTACTTACCTTAGCTGGTTTCCTGCCTGGCGACCGGCGGAAGAGGAAGAACCCTCACCTACGTTACTTCAGCCTACTTATCAAACACCAAACAACAATTCAAATAGTCTTACAGTCATTCTACTTCATCATTTCATTGTTCGTCACATTTTATCTAAAATATAAATTAGTTATATTTCATCTAAACATGTTATTGTTAACAAAAATCGAATAGTCGCTAAAATCGAACAAACATTCTGTCTGCAAAAAAATCATCGCCCATATCTTATCGTCTGATAATTCTCTGTATTGTTCAAAGAAACTCACCAAATATGCTTTCCTCTTGTCTAACAAATTAGGACAGCATATTAACTGGTGTCTCAGCGTCTCCATTTCATCCACATTAATGCCAAATCGACATCATCTATCTTTCTTAGGCCAATTTAATCTTCGTCCTTTAACGTCCTTAGTCGGCCATAAATTCAACCGTAATCTTAAGAACAAATAAAAAAAAAAAAAATCACAGGGGGACTTCTTTCAATACAACAGTATTGCTCTCTACGGGAGTAATTAATGCT